>NC_067234.1:4467500-5067500 GCF_019924925.1 Ctenopharyngodon idella
ATTACCAAATTGGCAAAAATTTATGGAAAATATGAAATTGTTTGTTCAGATGACTCTGTTAGGCAGTTCTAATATATTTTATAGATATTTTTAAAGTAATATTTTGAGTAAATAATAAACATATGTCTATAAAAGCATTTTTTTTTTTTTTTCATATAGTATTTTGTTTTTCAAATAAGTATTTTTATTTTGCCTATGTATGTTAGTGGGAAGTACATGACAGACACAAGAATCTTAAAACAGTTTTCTTCAGGTAAATGCTTTGTTTTGCTAAAACCAACATTTCATTAGAGTAATTTGCTGTTTGTGCAAAGCAAATATGACCCATTTATATGTGAATGTCAGTACTGTACATTCTCCAGTAGAGGGAGCTCCTCTGCTGATGAATTTTACAGTCTTTCAAGAGAATGTATCATCTCATCTCTTGGAAAAAATAAATAAATAAACAAAATTCTCATATTCCTGTCTGCACTGCAGGGCCGTTATTGATGTACAGGCTGAAGTTTTCACTGCCATATGTTCCAGGGGGCTTCAGGAAAGAATGAGGGATTTGTTGTATTTGTGAATGTGGAAGTGGAGAGGGGGTGAAATTCATTTTCGTCACATGCTTTGGTGCAACTGACCATTTATAGCTGGGCTGTTAATCAATCTCAGGCTAAGAGAGAGAAAATAATGGTGACTTCACACACTCTCTCTCTCACACACACACACAGGGGTCTTCAGGACACTCACACCCCCTCTTGTCCATAAGAATTTACAGGGTGGAACTGTATATGACCCTCAGGAGTTAGTAATAAACGTGAGGCCTTGTGGTCTCATAATAATGCGATAGCGACAGGATATCATGCAAAACTCTCCTCTACAAATATCGTAAAACAAGAATGAGGCTTTTATTTGATGTGGTTTTGTTTAGCTGTCTGAACAGAAAGCTTGTATTTTGTAATTCACATTAGCAAGTCTTGCAGTAGGGCAAACTCTCTGCGTTTGAACTTCTCTAGTGCTAAATTGTCCCACGTTGAGGCCCATTAGATATAAGTGGTATTTTGAACATTACCCTTTATAATTTTCTGCAAAGTTAAGCACAAATATATGTGTATTATGACACTGCTGGGTGCTGTATATTTAGATGAGAACATCACCCTCTAGTTTGAGAGTTCAAGCTGCTGTGATGGCTATTATATAAAACTACACACACAAAGACATGTGGCGTGACCTCAAAGCATCTATGGAAGAATAAAGAGCATTGGGTAGTGTAAGTTGTTTTAATGAATCGTTTTATTTTGGATGATTCTTTGAAATTGATAGTTGAAGCAATATAAGCATTAGCTTATATGTAGCTTGTAGCTTGTAGCATGTAGCTTCATCAATATTACTTCCACCGTAGATTTTGCAAACTAAGGGTACGTTCACATGACAACAATGAAAAACAGAAAAGTTTTTCCCTTTGCTTTGTTTTCATACAGGCAACAACATTGTCAAAACGATCCCCTTTCACACAGATCTGCGAAAATTATTCAAAATGTTGTATTATGCATGCCAGGCCAGTAGATGGCGACGTCACTTTCTAAAGTAACACTACGCGCCTATAGACTGAACATGTAATACGCATGTGGATGATGTCACCATTTTCACAAATTTGCATTTTTGTAGTTTACACAGAGACGGTATCGTTTTCAAAAACTTGCACTTTGAAACTCAATTTTAAAAGTTTGCGTTTTCAGGCCCCCAAAACGCTGTCGTTGTGTAAATGAACGGCCAAAACGCATAAAGTTTTTCATTTTTAGTTGAAAACGATGTGTAAATGACACCTCAATCTTTTTCTCTAGTGGACTCTCTAGAAGACACGTATGGGTATTTTTCAAAAACACGCATCCGCATCCGCATGTTTTCACACCCAGCATGCTACCAGATTTCCCCCCCCGTCCACCATTCTGTATGGTGCTGTTGCCATAGCAACACCGTTCGTGTTTAAAGAGAGTCATATATTTACTTAATGTATATCTTCAGCATGGCCATTAGTCTTTCTGAGGGCAACAGACTTTAGAATTTACTACCTCCCTCACTGGGGACTAACAACTTGTAAATGACTTCTCTCTTTTCCCTCTGCAGTTTTGCTCTCTTTTTTTGCAGTTTTTACATTAAAATTGGTGTTTTGTAGCTGTTGGTCCACATCTGTTAGCTTTGAGGTTGTCTATATGCTAGTGTACTCCTAAACATTTAATTTTAGCAGATATCCACATTCAAAATGTAGTGTCTTTCTCTTCAGGGAAAAAAGACCAAAAATATTGATGACTTTTGTCTCTCTAGAATCGGAATGTGCCTCCTCCTAATACCATAGTTGTGTCCCAAATTACATACTATACATTTTGCACTTGTACTATGCACTCATCTCTCTAGTATATAGATCAGCTTGATTCTGTTGTGTCATCATTGGCAATAATTTCCTGTCCTGTTGTTTTTTTTTTTCTTTAATTAAAAAAAGTGTCAAAACCCAGAATGCAGGTTTACAAAGAATTATAAAATATGTAGTTTATAGAAAATTGAACCCAATTGAAGATCAGCAAGCATGATGCTCCCTAAATATCTCCACACAAATCTCAAAAACACTCCTCAATTTGTATCTGCCCTAAATCTTGCATCATAGCATCATGGCATTAGCCGATTCCCGTCATTATGCTCGCCGATAAGGCTGCTTTTTAGGGCATGATTATATCCTCAGGAAAAAAGGCGGCCGGCTTCTCCTTTACCACTGCAAACTAATCAGCCCCCCAAAAATTACTTATTGATCTCTGGTTGCAGTGTGCCGAGAGGGATTTAGTGTGGCCGGATCATGGCAGGAGCTCTGTGTGTGTGTGTGTGTGTGTGTGTGTGTGTGTGTGTGTTTATACCAGACTGTTTGAATATAGACAGACCTTTTATGTCATGGGATCACTGAATATGAATCAATTTCAGCCAAAACTCTTTTTAATTGCCATTTACCCCTGAATAATCATCATAACAGACCTATTTGGGACAAACCAAATTGAGAATCAGCTTCGCACTAATATAATCAGCGCTTAGACATTTTCTACATCAAAGTCTATTTTTCATGAGAGTACAGGGCATTGAAATAGATTTTTCAGACATTATATTATGGCTAGATTTCCAAATAGCTGAATATTTATATTGCCAATGGAGAAAAACCAGAGAACTGTGGAAAACTTAATGAACAGCCTCCAGGCCGCAGATCAATACAGTCATTACATTTATGTGTTCAAGTAGCTTGTTATTTTGATAGAAGAAGCTGGTTTATTTACATGTACATATTTTATTTGTTCATGCAACAAGCATGAGGGTGGTTTTGAGGGTATGGTACAGTATGTGCAGACAGTGTTTGGGTCCGTACTGTCTCTGTGTCAGGGCTCATTGATCCGGGCTGTGGGAGATGAATGGATTAATTACAGGCACAGTGAGCTGTGGGACTACAGCCAGCCGGGCAGGAGACGTAACCGAGGGGCCGGGACGGAGAAAAGCCGTTACCGGCAAATTGAACACTGTTAATGAATGTAGCGTCGCCTGTGGCTCCATCGCTGGTCCCTGGGTGTGAAAACTGGGCCATGCATTCCTCTGCCGCCCCCTGGGAGCAGGAATGAAGGATGGGTGATGCCCCCGAGGTCTCCTTCCAATACTATACGAACAATTTCAAAAAGCAGAACCAGAAATATCAGAAGATTTGGTTTAGTTACAGTTTGGCTTATTAACCAAAATGTACAATAGTTTTCTTTTAAGTGCCTTGGAAGGCCATCTAAAAACATGAATTACATGTGAATTACATTACTTGTTTTTATTTACATACTTAAATCAATTCATTTAAAAGATATTTTGGTTAGTTCACCCAAAAATGGGGGAAAAGTCATCAATTACTCATTCTCATGACGTTCCAAACCCGTAAAACTTTTGTTCATCTTCGAAACACAAATTAAGATACACTATATTGCCAAAAGTATTGAGACACCCCTCCAAATCATTGAATTCAGGTGTTCCAATCACTTCCATGGCCACAGGTGTATAAAATCAAGCACCTAGGCATGCAGACTGCTTCTACAAACATTTGTGAAAGAATGGGTCGCTCTCAGGAGCTCAGTGAATTCAAGCGTGGTACCGTGATAGGTTGCCACCTGTGCAATAAGTCCATTCGTGAAATTTCCTCACTACTAAATATTCCATGGTCAACTGTTAGTGGTATCATAACAAAGTGGAAGCAATTGGGAACAACAGCAACTCAGCCACGTAAAATCACAGAGCGGGGTCAGCGCATGCTGAGGCGCACAGTGTGCAGAAGTCGTCAACTTTAGCTACAGACAATAGCAGAGTTAATAGCTACAGATCTCCAAACTTCATGTGGCCTTCAGATTAGCTCAAGAACAGTGCGTAGAGAGCTTCACAGAATGGGTTTCCATGGCCGAGCAGCTGCATCCAAGCCTTACATCACCAAGTGCAATGCAAAGTGTTGGATGCAGAGGTGTAAAGCACGCTGCCACTGGAGTCTAGAGCAGTGGAGACGTGTTCTCTGGAGTGACGAATCACACTTCTCTGTCTGGCAATCCGATGGACGAGTCTGGGTTTGGCGGTTGCCAGGAGAACGGTACTTGCCTGACGTGTAAAGTTTGGTGGAGGGGGGATTATGGTGTGGGGTTGTTTTTCAGGGGTTGGGCTTGGCCCCTTAGTTCCAGTGAAAGGAACTCTTAATGCTTAAGACATTTTGGACAATTTCATGCTCCCAACTTTGTGGGAACAGTTTGGAGATGGCCCCTTCCTGTTCCAACATGACTGCGCACCAGTGCACAAAGCAAGGTCCATAAAGACATGGATGAGCGAGTTTGGTGTGGAGGAACTTGACTGGCCTGCACAGAGTCCTGACCTCAACCCGATAGAACACCTTTGGGATGAATTAGAGCGGAGACTGCGAGCCAGGCCTTCTCATCCAACATCAGTGCCTGACCTAACAAATGCACTTCTAGAAGAATGGTCAAAGATTTCCATAAACACACTCCTAAACCTTGTGGAAAGTCTTCCCAGAAGAGTTGAAGCTGTTATAGCTGCAAAGGGTGGGCCAACTCCATACTAAACCCTACGGATTAAGAATGGGATGTCATTAAAGTTCATGTGCGTGTAAAGACAGGCGTACCAAAACTTTTGGCAATATAGTATATTTTAAAGAAATCTGAGAGATTTCTGTCCCTCCGTTGACAGCTACATAAATGACACTTTGATGCTTCAAAAAGTTCATAAAACTAATCCATATGAAGTGAGTGGTTTAGTCCAAATTTTCTGAAGAGACACGATCACTTCATATGATGAGCATATTTAATTTTATTAAATATAAAATGATTTACATTTTATTCGCATAACCATTGATCAGAGAACATAAACAGAAGCTCAACCGTACTTGCTTGACGCGTGAGAAGAAACCTCATTGGTTCTTGCGGATGTGAATAAAAGCCTATCTCTTATATGTGAATAAAAGCCTAAATTAAATCTCATCATCATATAAAGTGATCAAGTCTCTTCAGAAAATTTGGACTAAACCGTTTGATTCATATGGATTAGTTTTACAATCTCTTTATGAACTTTTTGAAGTGTCAAAGTGGTAGTTGTGTGGACTGTCAATGGCGGGACAGAAATCTCTCAGATTTCATTTAAAATCTTGTATTTTCTGTTTCGAAGATTCAAAGTAAATGATGACAGAATTTTAATTTTTGGGGTGAACTAACCCTTTAAAGCAACTCAAGAAATGAGGAATAGAACAGCATAAGCGATTCATTTTAATGTCAACAAATAGAGCTGAAATGAAAGTGAGATATATTGAGACAACAGTGAATGAAAATGACTTTCTCCTTCATGTACTTACCATAACGAATGTGCATTGTATAAGGCATACTGCACATTTGTTAGTGTAAACCCAATACATTTTAAAAAGAATACATTTCCAGTGACTCAATGCATTTAAATGACCTTTAAATATGTACTCTGAACTCGCTCTCTAACTTGAGGCTGAAAGCTAACATGGTGAAACGACTTGTTTTTGTTCAAATCACCCATAGCCGGTTTACATCTCATGTAAAATTAATGTAATCAGATAAATTAAAATAATCTGCATTTGTAACCGTATTCTGATAAACCTAAAATGAATGGAATAGTCGCTGTGATATCCCTTTTGATATCCGTTGCTGTTTTTGCTGCATTCAGCTTGTGTATTCGCTGCAAATTTACTCACAACAGCATAATAAAGGACAGGGCTTGGACAGGAAGAAATGTGTGCCAGAACCTATTAAACCAACCTCGATTTAGCTGCCATAAAAAAGAAAGAAATGCATAATGAATAATTGAGTTCCAATGAGTTGTGGGCCTTCTGTTTATCCAATTACGGCACATTAAAAATGAATGATTAATCAATTATTGCTGTTGGGGATTCTAGGTACTATCAAAGTGGCTGCCCTTTTCTTTGTCCATCCATCTTCATAGCTTTGCTCGCTTTATAAGTCCAATGGAAGCTGCAGTACGCTAGCAACAGCACTTTCTGTTAGCATCAGTGGTTACTTCATACAAGCTTAACTATTAAAAACCCTATGGATTAGAAAAATAGTTTGTTAGTTTAGAAGGCCATATGCTAGCATACTGGTGTTCTGTGTATTGAGTATGAAGTTTATTCAATTCACACATATAAATTAAAATGCTTTCTAGAATAATAATGCACCCTCCCCATAAATTATAAATCACCTGACTCTGACTAGTGATAGCAAATGGCAAATCAAGGTTTGTTGGTCTAACAATTTTGTTCATTTTGCAAGAATGAAGTGTTTTTCTCCCTCTCCATGCTATTAATCTAAAGGGATGAATGGATGGATGGATGGATGGATGGATTTTGCCAAGTAAGACATGTTCCTGGATCAACATCTTTGTTAATCCTGGAACAACATTCCAATCAGATTTAAGGAACAAGTTTACCGTTTATGTGAAGTTTAGGCTTGCAACCAGGATTAGGTGCTTCTGCATCAATGTTATTCACCTATCTTTCCCCTCTAATTTTAGGGATAAGTTATGGGTAGGATTAGGTTTAGGGGTAGGAATATGGTTAAGACTAAATTTTCAGACTGGAATGTTGCTCCAGGATCAACAAAATATGTTGATCCGGGAACATGTCTTACTTGGCAAAATCACGGTGACCATAGATAGATAGACAGACAGACAGACAGAACTGCTGGAATTTTGTCTGAACAAGGAACATAAGCCACCAAAACACACAGATGCCCCCAAGCCGATTCCAGTCATTACTAGACACACACAGAGATCCAATCCCGATCCCAGACAGTCATACCGACCTAATATATCAGCTCTATTGATTTCCCTGCAAACAAATAAGACTGTTTTTTGGAGCAGTGGAATATGCGAGTGCACTCAGGAGGTCATGAAAGCATCATAGTGACCTTGAGTTAATCGACTCTTTTCACTTCATGCACATTTTATTTTATTTATTTTGTGCCATTTGTAAAAGAAAAAAAAGGCTTAGTTATCTGATGGACATGTGTGCTATCAGTGACATCCCATCTCCAGAGCCATAGGAGGTCCGTCTATTAATTCATTCTCTTTTTTTCTTTTATATTGCAAGTCTGAAAGGGACTACTGTATGTACCTTGTTCAGTTTTGTACTGTTGGACAGCGATAGCTGCTAGATCCACCATCTGATCCCTGTTTCATTCTATCAGGAGGTCAGCGCTGCCTTCTCTCTGTGTGTACTCGGTGTGAGGGAGGTGAAAGCTCTGTTTGTTGACATAGAAGATGATGTGATCTGGAATTTCCTGGAACTGTATGAGCCATTGTCGGTATCAGTCACCTGTTCACCTACAGTGGGTTTGCTTCTTTTATTAACCGAGCTATTGAAAAGAGATGAAAAGAGGAAAAAGCAGGGATGTTTTATAAATGGAAAGATTAACCGTTATAATTGAAATATTATGTAACTTGAATTATTTTGTCAATGTTATTTGGTGTACAATCTGACATAACATATTTGAAGGGAAAAAATAAGGACAAAAGCAATTATGAGTTTGGTCATTTTTTTCTAAGTTAAAATATTGATTTTTCAATGTAACTACCATTGGTTTAAATTTTTAAATTAAAATTTTAACCCAACGGTTGGGTTTGTCCATTATTAGATAGATAGATAGATAGATAGATAGACAGACAGACACAAATGATTAATTATTTAATTTGGACGATGGACAAACAGAAGGAATAGACCAGTAGACAGATATGCGGGTCATTGACGAATAAGGTTTTTAAAAGTGTAAAAAAACATAATGGAGATATAATTAATTTTGAAGTTTTATTAAGTGTTAACAATGAAATTATGTGGTTTTTATAATCAATTAACACTGCTTTTGTCATTTTTTACAAGATGGACATAATTTGTCACCAAAAAAGTAATTCGGTTTAACCAAAATTTCAGTTTTACCGAATGACACTTTTGGTTATACCGAATGACGATATTTTCAAACAATGCTAACAGAGTGATATCTAGCTTGCTAGCTAGCTAGCTAAAGGAGAATCAAACATTTTATATTTAGTACAAGTTTTTAAAATATTACAACATTTTCCATGTTATATAGCAGTTGTACCGAATGACCTGATGTTTCAGGACATGCGTATGAGCAAGTGAAAACATGAATTTTTCAAATAGTTAAGAGAGAGTTAGTTACTTTGCTTCATGACCATGTGGTCCTTTGCAGGTGTCTGAATGATGTCACATCCTGTCACATGATATTGACCACATGACTTGATCCAAAATGATCCCTTTATATTGGTTACTCCGAATGACATCAATGAAATTAATTTTTCTGGACATTCTTATAACAAAGCAATGACTTCTATGTTGATATATAATGTTATACAATCATGCCAGAATAAAAAATATATACATTTATTAAATTTTTAGATATTTTAATTACAAATGAAATGGCTGTATTGGCCTTTGGACGGTTAAACCGAATAACCTTTTGACACTTCAAAATCTTTAAAATATCTTTATACGTAGCAAAATATAATTAAAACCTTTTGGATTTAATAAAAGAGATCTAGTTTTACTACCTTACATACTTTGGATGTCATATATTTGTTTTTTTATTATTATTACACAAAAAACAAAAACAAAAATTGGACAAAAAATGACCCGTTACATCATTGACCCATATACATAGTTGATTCTTGCTTGATGCTAGTCCGTTTTTGTGTAACTATTACAGAAAAATGATTATTATAAGATGGTTTTGAAAAATGAATTTGACAGTAAAATATAAAAGCACTGCTAGAGAAATGCATTTGTGTAATTAAACTTTTGACTCAAAAACAGTTACTGAGATGAAGACTTCGTGACAGCTAGTCTCCGTAATGCTTACAGAAAAGGAAAATTTTACACAAATGTGTTTTTAATTGTACCATATGTACCCAAATCATCATTTTGTTTTTGCCAACACAAAAATCTGTTCCTATTTCTAGTACAATTCCTAAGTCTTAAAAATGAAGCCTTCTTAGGGTGTTTTTAGCTTGTTTTTGCGATCAGGATTCACAGGAGGTTCTGTCAGAGCCTGTTGTTGTAAATTGTTCACTTTAAGTACTAATCCTGCCAGAGATTGCGCTTGAAGTAGTCACCGTAATATATGGAAACAAATTCAGCTTGTTCTAATAATCACAGCTTCAATTGCACATTACTCCACGCTAACCCGATTAGCACTGACAATGGCAGTATCACTGCTACAATAGCATGCGTGCTATCAGGACAATAAATGCACTCTGCTTTAATTACAGCTGTCTTGCCTTGTGATTAGTCTTGATCTCTGTCACAAATGTGAACTGTTTCGTCTTAAATGCTGTTTTATCCTTCAGCGACGTGTGGAGAGAGTTATAGAGAATGTTGCATATTGATTCTGGAGGCTTTAGCAGCCATTAAATCTCATCATTGCAGCTGATTTTTAAATGTGAGAATAATAGATGTAGGATGATAGGAATTAGTGTTGTTTACCTATTAGTTGTTGTATCATGAAGGCAATTTAGCCTTTATTAATGTTTTCTCTAATTTTCTGTGCTCCATTTTTTTCAGGGTAGACATCTATTTTGTTTTGTACTTGCTTTATCTTTAAAGTTCCCCATGTCTTTGTTAGAGCTGCTACAACTAAAGTTTCAGGTTTGATCGCTAGTTCCTTCCTAGTTCCAAAGCACCCAATCTCATGTTGCGCCATGGAGACTGTCCCTGCAATTAGTGTGCTATAAAATGCTTTGGATAAAAAGCATTAGCTAAATGGCAAGCAATTAAAGTCCAACCTTTAGCAACGATTTAATGATTGGACGTTATTGAGTGTGACAAAACATGTTTTGAGAAGACAATGTTTTAGTCTACATGAAAGTGAAGAGCAGCTTTCAGGGTTGAAAACCTTAGCAACCACATAGCAATTGAAAACCTCTCTCTTCCCAATGAAATTGATGGTATTTTTAAGAGTTCAATACAATTCAAGCTCAATGAACAGAATTTGTTGGATACTGTTGATTAAAGTAATTTCAACAAGTCCTTCGAATTCTTTTCAAAAAAGAGGTTACAGTGAGGCACTTACAATGGAAGTAAATTGGGCCAATTTTTCAGAGTATGTAACAAAAATGTGAGGCTTATTTTATGAAAACCTTTATTCGGTTAAAATTTGTATGTTTAAAGCTGTTTAAATCATCATTTTTATGGCTGTTTTAAGGTTTTAGTGTTTGGTTACATACGTCTATAGAGTTCAGCAATTTTTTCACACCTAAAAAAGCAACAAGCATATTCTTGTGGCTATATTTTTGGAACAGAATTTACGAACCTGGGGACAGTGGCAAGTGAAAATATATACATATTTTTTTGTGGTAATCAAACATTACATCAACTTAAATATTCATTCAATGTGCAAATAGTAGCTATTAGGGGTGTAACGGTACATGAAAATGACGGCTTGGTACATACCTTGGTATTGATGTCACAGTTCGGTAAATTGTTTCTTTTTTCTTAAACAGTGTATATTGAACAAATTGTCTCTCTTTAAATAAACTCAGTTACAATTAACATTTTCTTAAGGATAATCTCAGCTAATGCTGTAAATTATATACAGGGAGCCCTTTCTTCCACATTACTATAATATTAAAGATTACAATTAACAACAGATAAATTAAATAAATAAACAAACATTTAAATTCAGTTGCCATTTATTTTTAGATATAATATTCAACACTCAAATTAAAAAAAGGTAAATAAAAATGGGGACAGTGGCAAGTGAACACTCAAATTAAAAAAAAAAAAAAAAGGTAAATTGTATATATAAGGAAGGTTTTTCATTAACTTCTAAATCTAAATATAAAATTGTTTTTCATTTATTTTTCTACTCCAATTCATTTTTGAAATATAAACATTTATACAGTTACTGTCATAACTTGTTTTCATGACCAATGTATTTAAATATGAATAAGACATTACTAACAGGTACAGTAAATGAATTTATAAGCTAACATAGTGCTTATATTTAGTGAAATGTTCCCCTCTAGAGTTAATTTGTCTAGTGAACTAAGCAGTGTTGGGGACGCTATTTTGAAACTGTAGCTTTTTTTTTTTTTTTTTTTAATACAATGACATTGTTACAAATAGGCCTAACTGAATAATTGTTAATAAAGAATTTATAAGTAAAGTAAAATATTTGGGGTTTAAAACAACATAATGCAATGCAATGCAATTATGATTTCAAAGAGTAGGGTGAATTCAGGTTTATTAGGACACTTTTTCCCTGTCATTTCAATGGCAAAAACAGTTCCAAACGTTTGATTTTGTAAACTATCCAATGCACACAATACTCAAATATAGCCTATATCTAAAACTGGCTGTTAAAGTACAAAATTGCAACACATGTAACATCAGTGCAAGAACAAAATGTATGTAATTTAAATTAAATACTCAAGATTTGTCAAAACTGCAGGGTAAACTCTTTACTTTGAAAAAAACCGCTCTGAGATGCAAATCATGAGCTGCTTACATGAACATAGTGCGCTTTGCTTGGAATCTCGCTGCAACCAGTCTTTGCCAAGTGCACTAATATATCGCAATTTTGTTTTCTGTTCAATTAGTGATCCATCAGTTTCATTACAAAACTTTGGCGGGACAGATTAAACCATGGCAGGTCATCTTTGTAATTAAATCAGAAATAGACATTTGATATATAGTGCAATAAAGCAGGATAATTAATCAATTTAAAAAGGCTATTATTCACCTCCTGTATGTGCTTCTAATTCTTTTTAATCTTTGGTTTGCATAACTTACAGTCGACTCAATATCGGTCTCTTGTCGGTGGACGGACTGTAAAGCCGCAAGATGCTTGATATAACAATAGATTTGTGATCTAGTAAGAAGAAGATGCGGCCCTGCTTCACTGCATTACAGGCTCATGACTCGTCAGAACGCAAAACGGAATGTAGCTTTTGGTCACGCTACACTGCTACTTGTTGGAAAAAGTAGTTAACTACTGGAAAAGCTACACTGTTTTAAAAGTAGCTGAGCTACTGAAAAGCTACAGAAAAATGTAGTTAAGCTAGTAGCGTACTTGTAGCTAACTCCCCAACACTGGGACTAACATGCTGTGGACACTAAATGACTTGCCTGAGGTAAATGTAATGCTACGTTAGATATTATTCTCAAGCTGATATCTTTCTGTGGTTTAAACACTGGTTGAGAGATTACATATAAACATATCTATGCATAGATCATCTGTTCTTCTTCTTCTGCACTTTTTCCTGTTGTGGTAGTTGCATTGCATTACTGTGCCCGCCCCCTTCTGGATTGGAGTGTGGATCACCTGTGACCGACTGTATTCATTGTCTGACTGCATGCACCGAACTGTAACGTCCGTACCATGACTGTTTGGGATGAATACAATTACCATAACAACCCTAGCAGCTATAGTATTATTGGTATTATAGTTCTAGAGTGTAATGTTTTCTTTCATCCAGTACCATTCAACAATCCAGTTGTACTTCTTTATTTGTAGCCATTGTAGTTTTCTTTTGATTGAAATTTAAAAACAAACTATTATGGGAATTTGTACTGTTTGAAATTCCTCTGTAAATACATTTATACATTACTTTAAATTTTTAGATACATTTTATAATGAGTAATGTAGTATTTTAAATATTAAATGCAGCATGTTTTTTTGCTCCAGTTTTACAAGTAATGTTCTTCTAAACTGCTGAAGGGCATCTCATATTTAGAGGTTCTGTACGTGGCTCCTGATCTCAGCTCATGTGGAGGAAATTTTCTACTGATGGAAACAGACTGCAGGAGAGGGAAAGGCCACAGCAAACCCTTGCCCCAGAAGACACTCGCGGCTTCTAAATGGCTCAATTTACCTTTGCCGAGCTCCAGAAGAGCACAGCCCCGCGCCACACATGCGGTTACGGCAAAAATCAATAAGTATTCTCAGTACAAGGGACCTTATTAAAACCGGACCCCTTTTTTTTCTCTTTCTGTGTGTGTTTAGAAGAAACACACCCCCAGAAATCATTAAAGTGCACAGCAACAGATCTTCCGCTTTAAGAGCTGCAACCATCCATTTTGCGCTCATTTCTGCTTTGGGCTTTTGTGATTGTGTGGACAGTGGGCCATTACTACTAGTTTAGTGGTACATTCTGGGTAATTCTATTACCGTCGTCCAGATGAGTTTCTCTGCAGGTGTTGTTGGGTTCAGTTTGGACAGTGTGGCTCTGGAGAAATTAGTTTGATGAAAATCCCCTTCCTCAACAATGGTTAAACCTGCAGCAATCACAGTGTGGGTGTTAGTAAATTACCGCGGCTTTACGAAATCTTTTACACATGTACATTAAGAAATCAATGTTCACATTTTGTTTCTTGACACATAATGGGATTGTCTTCGGTGAATTATATGGCCATCTGGCATTTTTACAGTCGCACCACCTCAGGTTGGTACGACCCTCAGATTGAAGGTGGTTGGTTCATCCTTCAACTAAACTGCAGCAAAAATTTCACTCTGCAGTATGAAATGGTGCATTTTTTTTGCTATTATATTTGATTAAATCTAAATGGAGACCTTGGATCTGGTTGTCTTTTATATACCACAATGGCATTTGGCCTCCATGTACACAGGCAGCCGTAACACTGAAATACATCCACACCATTACGAGCTTCATTTTACATTCCCCCAGCAAGCCATAGAGATAAAAAGCCACGGGCTCTGAAATACCTTGCTCTATCCTTAGTGTGAAAATGACCTTTTGCAGTTTTTATATCCGCAGCGTTAACGGCCCACAGTAAAGTCTCAAGGCCTGTGCTGCCGCATAGATGTGCATGTGTTGTAAAAGGAAACGAATAGCGCGGTTGACCCAGGGCTCGCGAGTAGCTGTACACCCACACGCGGTTCCTGCTCACCCACCCCCCAAACAGAGTGCAAACTATCAGTCATAATAACCTGGAAGAAAGGAAGGCAAGATTCCTCCATGGATTCTCCAGAAGGTCTGTTTGTGAGTGATGCAGAGCATACATTTTTTATATTGTGGACCCTGTATGCTTTTGATTGATTTAATTTTTAAAGGTCTGTGAATTGTGCCTTCAGCCAATATTACTTTTAAAATGTTTTAAACCACATTGTTTTGAATGAAAACAATTCAAACTTGATGTCTCCTTGTATCTATCCATTGTTATTCCTATTCATCTCAGTGCCAGTTCTGGAAACTTCCTGAAATGAAGGCTGTTCCATAAGGTAGACAGTAAAATGATTCTGCTTTATTAGCTCAAACAGTAGAGCATCAGCAATGCTAAGGGCATGGGATTGATTCCCAAGGAATACATGAACTTGAATGCAATGTACATTAAGTTGCTTTGAATTTGGCATAAATGTCAAATACCAAATATTGGATTCCTTTTTATGACCAAATTATAGACCGCTTTGCATGTATTTGGAAATCCCACAATGCATTAAAATATCACAAAAAGGCCTCCATCTCATTAGAATGGACTATTTCACCCAATATTTATTTGTTCCAATATTTATTTTGTCTGGGTTAATATTGTGTTAGTTTAGCAAAATGTGCTAATGCCAAACTGTATTGAAATCAGCTATGAGGGTTACTGTGGCACTCATAAGCAGAGCTGATTGGCAGGTATTGAAACAGAGCCGCTGTTGTGATATAAAAGAAAGATTGAAATAGGTGTTGAAAAATAAGAAAATCATTCTAGCCTCGTCTAACAGCACACATATCTTATAACCAACAGATGTTTCTGGCAGACAAGTGAAGACAACATTTTGTTTCTTTTCTTCTATTTTTTTTTATAAAATGTCTTGGTTCAGAACCCCATGAAGGGGCTCCAAGAATCATGTATAAATTTCTGAAGTGCATGACATATTTTGTTTTGCAGTTATATCTGCATAGAGGTTTTATTTTAATTTGGCATTTAGATTCTATTACTTTGTACCATGTTCTAATTTCCAGTAACTATTACTTTTGTAATGCTTTCATGTTGTTGCAATGATCATTTCTAACATGTATAATATGAAATTATCTTGATAGCAGGAATTATTGAGATAATTCCAGTTGACTGAATATAATAGCATATAATAATTCACTTACAGACAAGCATGTGTATTATACCTCAGGGTAAGTGGAGTAGTACCAATTTTCGTACCATCTTTGGGTAGAAAAGCAGGTCACCTTGATTTTGCCAAGTAAGACAAGTTCCTGGAACATTTCTTGTTTAAAAATTTTGTCCTACCCCTAAATCTAACCCTACCCATAACTTATCCCTAAAACCAGAGGGAAATGATAGGTGAACAATACTGATGTAGAAGCACTAAACCTTGATTGTAAGTGTAAACTTGACATAAACTGTAAACTTGTGGCTCAAATCTCACTGGCTTTTTGCTAGACTGTTCTTGCTAGTTGCTAGGCTTTTTGCTAAGATGCAGCTTTGAGTCCATTGTTATGAGGTTGCTAACATGTTCAGAGTTGTCTGTAACCCATTGCTATGTGGTTGCTAATGTTCTCTGAACGTTTTTAGCCTGTTTCATAGGTTTTTGAGTGTTGTGGCCTATTGGTAAATTGCTCTGAGTGGTTTTTAACCCATATCTATGTTGTTGCTAAAGTATTCTAAGCATTTTAGCCTGTTGTGTTGCAGTTGCTAAGGTGTTCTGGATATTTTCCCCATTGATGTGTGGTTACTAAGGTTTCCCGAGTGGTTTAATATATATATATATATATATATATATATATATACTTTGAGGACAAAATGTTCACTTGCTGCTATATATAATTACTGCTGTCAAATCAATTAATCACCTTTTTTTCCTCAATCTGCCAGGAGAAAATTGTAATTATGATTACTTGGAAAAGTCATAGCACACCTGGGTTACGCCCCAAATTTGAATATGTAGGGTTTGGTGTTTTGACAAAAAAAAAAAAAGGTTTTATCCTTTCTTTATCAAGCACTACTAGCCTAATTAAAATCAAAATAGGGATCTTGGCAAGGATAGGGAGCATTTAGGACAAGAAACCGTCGGAGAAGAGGTATGTTCTTCAGTCCTTTTGCCAGCTGCTAATCACAAATACCGTCAAGAGTTCTAAATCATCCAGTAATCTGTCTCAATGTGAGGGGTATTGAGATATTGAGATGGTTGTAACGTCTGCCAAGAGAGCTTTAGTTTCTCCTTTAGCAGATCTTGAACTCGACTGAATGGAGAAATGAGGATGAAAGCTGAGATGCAGAAAGAGGGCGAGAGAAAGAGAGAATAGGGAGTGTTTTGGGAAGGCGCCAGAAAACTGATTTGATGACAATGTAATGATTTCTTATGTAAATGACCAAATCAGCAGCCTTATTTAATTGGCCCAGCTGTGCTGTAGTCTTTTGTGGTGTGCTAACCGCTCTGAAAATCTGTCCCTTGTGTTTCCTGTCTGCTCTAAAGAGCTAGCTTCTGCTCCTCTGAGAATTGCCGTGTCTTGCTTGTCTTTCTTGCAACATTCCCACCTGCTAATTTACATATTCCTTCCCTGATAGGCGTCGAATAAGAACCCCAAATTTTGGCTTTTACAACCCAATCCAATAAACTGCTCTCAGAATAGCAGCATTCATGAAGTCTTGGCGCTGTTATTGACTCCCTTTTGCATAAATAAAAAGATTGATTCTGTAATAACAAGCTCAGTGAAGACTTGTTGGTGTTTTTGAATCATTTAAGAATTTGCCGGAGCGGGCGACTGATACTGTGGGACTTCATCTGAAGTCAGTCACTGTATTTACATATTATACCCAAGATGCTTGGGGCTTTTGTGGTGGATTCACAACATAATTGGCCTTTCGTTCCAATTATTTGTGTCCTTATCTAGCTTCCCAACATTAAGTGTCTACATCCTTCTTTTGGTGTGCTCTGTATACCAAATACCCTCGGCCAAGCTATCCCCATCCATTTCGTTATTTGACCGGGTTTAGCAGTGTGCAGTGCTACATTATACCAGGATTGCGTAAGGCTGCAGAGGGACCAATTAGGCGGTTGAGACGGCGGAATGAGTCTCCATTCAGCTGCAGCTAGCACGGGATCAATGTCGAGAAAAAGCCAAAGCCTCATCGCAGCAAAAAAGTTGGTGGAGAATGCAGTGATGTTTATTTGAAGTTTTCTGAGAAGGGCCGGACTATTGACGGAATCGTGTGAAGCAAGAGTTCAGGCTTTGGATCGAGTAACATCATAAATATTTTATTCTAGAAGGGTGGGCTTATTGAAGCCAAGCATTGATAGATGTCATTGCAAACATCACAAAAATTTTCTGGTAAAGCATCGAAGGCTTAATAATTAATCTTTTTGAATATTTCAGACTTGTTTAATGAGCTATGCAGACGTTATTATGTTTCCCATTTCCCATGCGCTGTCATAGCCTTGCAGATATTATGTTATTTATTCACTGCAGGTCCAAGTGTTGCTTTGTAAATACCAATTACCGCATTGAACATATGGCAGAGCGCTTTGTACACCCAGATATATATATAACTGTTTATTTCAGCCCATTTCCACATCTCTCCCTTTCATAATACACCTACATTTCCATTCACGTGTGCTATTAGCCAAGATTTGTGACTGAATCTTTGAAAGGCCGTTTTGTGGTTCTGCTGTTTTTGTGGCTCTGAAACTGACAGTAACTATCATAACTACTTGTAAATGTAGCGTTTTAATGATAGCCTTAGGTATTTACGAGCTGTGGCTGAATTAAGGCCTCGGTGTCGGCTGTAATGTTTTGTGGCGACGTGCTAAGATACGCACAGATATGCACACATTGCCACTGTTCCATAATGGCTCCTCTGAGAACCGACCGAAAGTGCTTTTTCAGCACTCACTAATGAAACAAATCGAACAGGTCAGTCATATACCGCAGCTTGTCCTTTGTTCCCCTCGAGTCAGGTCAGGGCTGAAGGCTCTTAATTGTATCTCCAGGTTCCCGATTTTGGTTATGTGTTGGTCAAGGCCTGCTTCTCTTTATTGGGTACTTCATAAACCCCCTCAACCAACTCTCTGGTGTGGGTCTGCACCGCATTGCAAGGGTTTCAAATCAATACCGGACAGTCGTTAGCTGAATTTGTTGCCGTGGATGCTCATAAGGCAACAATTACAGCTAAAATGGAGAGGTTTGGGATGGGGGTGGTAGAAGCTAGGGGTCAGGGTAGTGATGGGGGTGGTATTGCGCCCTGGAGGAGGTTCATGTCAGACATTCAGGCCATGGTTTCATCAGAGAGTGTCAGGATCCATACTGTCTGTGAACGGGTTGGGGCCGGATAGGGGTGATTTGTAGCCCAGAGGCGTCGGGTCACAGGTGGGCTGTAAGTACGGTCAGAGGGTTTTATCCCGGGTCACTGGAGCCCAGAGGAATCCACCCACTATCAAATGTGTTGGCTTTTATGAGGGCCAGTGATGACCAGAGGGCAGGTTAACCCCAGTGCTTTGACCCCTTCAGGAATGGACAATTACAAGTACATTGCAGTTTCTCTTTGGCCCTTTAAAATGTATGTGTATTTTGTGATGTAAGCAAGAAATAGGGGCATACAATAAACCAGTAGTATCTGTTGCACTCTTTTGAGCAAGCAAATATGATATATTTATAGCAGCTATTATTGCACCAATTTTATCCCCCCTAAAATTTACAAATGTAAAATATTTAACTGTGAATGATTTTGGAGAGGATTTTACCATGCTGACAACAGCATGCTAAACAGTAACTTGATACATCAACATCTCTGTGTCTTGTAAATCCATGCAATTTTAAGCACTACCTGTAGCTCAAACAGTCGAGCGTGGCGCTAGCAATGCCAAGGTCATGGGTTTGATTCCCAGGGAAAGCAAGAACTGGTAAAATGTAAATGTGTACTTTGAATGCAATGTAAGTTGCTTTGGATCAAAGTGTCTGCCAAATACATAAACATAAATGACCGCTACAGGCATCAAAGCAGTGCTTTTGCAATAAAACCACCACTTTTATCATTACATATTCAAGACTATTACTTTCAGATCCCAAAACGTTTAAAAAAAAATTGGTCAATGTACACATTCACATTTTTGGTTGCTGCATTGGATTCTTGGGCCTTCTCTAGCTTTTGTAGTGTTGCTATGTTAACCTAGTGCACATTGTTTCCCTAACATGTCCTCAGCATATTTATTTAAATATTTTGAATCAATCAAAATGCTTCAAAATATCTCCAAGGACAATCCAATGAGGCATATCAACAATCCAATGAGGTATAGGCTTTGTCGATTTAAATATGTTGAATAACACAATTTATCAAAATTTATTTTAAAAAAAACAATATATATACCAAATTTATGTATTTTTTTATTGAGCTCAATGTTGTGCTGTAGGGAAGGGAAACTTTACTGGAAAGTCATGCTTCATATAGAATAGGCGGTTCTATGTAAAATGCAATGCAACTCAACACAATGTAAATATACCTGCTTGATTCCCTGATAGCCCTTTCTCTAATGAAGTCAAAAATTTTACTGTCAGAGTTTTAAATTTTTGGGGATTTAGCAATCATTATAGGTTAGACTGTAATGCCAGTGCATGAAGACAAATGAGCTTAAAGTGGACATACTGAAACATCTCATGACCCTCGTTCTGTTCCATTCTATTGTGTTTCTTCCAACTAAATGTATACACCAATCAGGCATAACATTATGACCACCTTCCTAATATTGTGTTGGTCCCGCTTTTACTGCCAAAACAGCTCTGACCTGTCGAGGCATGGACTCCACTAGACCCCTGAAGGTGTGCTGTGGTATCCGGCACCAAGATGTTAGCAGCAGAAGTCCTGTAAGTTGTGAGGTAGAGCCTCCATGGATTGGACATGGTTGTTCAACACATCCCACAGATGCTTGATTGGATTGAGTTCTGGGGAGTTTGGAGGCCAAGTCAACACATAAACCTCACTGTCGTGCTCCTCAAACCATTCCTGAACCATTTTTGCTTTGTGGCAGGGTGCATTATTCTGCTGAAAGAGGCCACAGACACCAGCGAATACCGTTTCCTTGAAAGGGTATACATGGTCTGCAACAATGCTTAGGTAGGTGGTACGTGTCAAAGTAACATCCACATGGATGGCAGGACCCAAGGTTTCCCAGCAGAACATTGCCCAAAGCATCACACTGACTCCGCCGGCTTGCCTTCTTCCCATAGTGCATCCTGGTGCCATGTTTTCCCCAGGTAAGCGACGCACACGCACCCGGCCATCCACGTGATGTAAAAGAAAACATGATTCATCAGACCAGGCCACCTTCTTCCATTGCTCCGTGGTCCAGTTCTGATGCTCACGTGCCCGCTGTTGACCCTTTCGGTGGTGGACAGGGGTCAGCATGGGCACCCTGACTGGTCTGCAGCTATGCAGCCCCATACACAACAAACTGCGATGCACTGTGTATTCTGACACCTTTCTATCAGAACCAGCATTAACTTCTTGAGAAATTTGAGCTACAGTAGCTCGTCTGTTGGATCGGACCACACAGGCCAGCCTTCGCTCCCCATGTACATCAATGAGCCTTGGTCACCCATGACCCTGTTGCCGGTTCACCACTGTTCCTTCCTTGGACCACTTTTGATAGATACTGACCACTGCAGACCGGGAACACCCCACAAGAGCTGCAGTTTTGGAGATGCTCTGACCCAGTGGTCTAGTCATCCCAATTTGGCCCTTGTCAAACTCGCTCAAATCCTTTGCTTGCCCATTTTTCCTTCTTCTAACACATCAACTTTGAGGACAAAATGTTCACTTGCTGCCTAATATATCCCACCCACTAACAGAGATAATCAGTGTTATTCACTTCACCTGTCAGTGCTCATAATGTTATGCCTGATCGGTGTATTACACAATGCAGTGGTACTTACAAGTGTGCTTCCTTAAAACCGACTACTTATTCAGACAACCTTCTGACTAATTTTGCACGCCCCTAGTCCAATTTTGTGTGTGTTGTGAAGGTGTGAAATAGGATTTCCTGTCTTTTCTGTGATTGGATGGGGATGATGATGTCAATGACTCCATGTGGTTTCATAGCTCTGACCTTGTTGTGACTCACTTTTATTGGTCGTCATTTTGTTTGCATGATTACTTTCAGAAGTGCACATTTTAGTTTTAAAGTGTATTCACCCTTGTATGTGTGTGTTTGTTTGTGTGATGGCTCTCGGTGAAGGACAGATACCAGACATTGTAATGTGCTCAAGTTGGAATATCATTTTCCCCAGTCGTGATTAGAGCCAATCCACAGATGAGTGGAGAGGAGGATGGGAGGATAGGAGATGAGCTGTAATGGGCTTGGATCTGGGCCCTTGTCCAAAACAGTGCATGGTTGAGGGGTAATAGAGAAGAAGTCCTGAGAGAAAGCATGCTTAGCATGGACATACACCAAGCACTCTCACTCTCCCTCCTTCTCATTTTGCTCTTTATATCAAAGAGAAACAGAAGGGAAGAAAGTGATGCATCATCTACTTCAATGATATCATGGAGGTATTTTATCATTAGGGCTCTGAGCGTCTTATAAAAACCAAACAGACACCGTCTGGATAATTCACTTGCGTCTTCCTGCATGCATTGCATTTGGTAAATACGATGATTATTGCCTCCTTTACCAAGCGAGCTGCCTTCTATCCAACATTGCTTGTTTGCTTTAGCCGGGTTTCGACTAATGTTTAAATCTTATTAGTTATACGAGTGACACGAGTAGTATACAAGAGATAATTTAATATTTAAGGCAGTGTAACAAGTTGTGCAAACTATTTGGAATACCTAATTATGATTGGTCAATTATGTCATTCATATAAACAGAATCCACAAAATCTGAAGTTATTTCAAACATTCATTGACATTCTTCCTTTTTTTCCCAATTGTGGAACTGTAATCACACTTCCTGTTGCATGTTCTACAAGTTCTTTTGTACTTTTGTGCTCCACTTTAATCAGAGAGATTGAGGCATTCTATTTATCAACACAAACACAGATGCTTCTTAGATACTCTCAGAAAAATCAAAGGACTCAAGTCAATTTTATGCAGATAGTCGTTCTTCTGAGGTAATTGTACTCTCATGTGAAGTGTCGTTCGGGCTGCTTTTCGACTCGAGGCAGGGCTAACGGCCCTCTTTTCTCCTCATTTACATACCTCATCTTTTATCAAATGCTCCCCATCTCAGCGTTTATCCGCCTGCTGTTTGAACATGAGTTAGACTGAGGGAATTCGAACACTCGATAGTCAAGAGTACAGCTAAATATTCTCATCAAGAAGTTTGAGGAGAGAGACGGGGGATGGAATTAGCTGAAGGAGAGAAAGAGGCAAACAGGATAAAGACCTTGAGGCAGTGAAGATGTTCAGCTGTGTCTTTTGAATGGAGGAAAGAGGGGAGTCAAAGACAAAAGAGAAATGTGGCAGACGGACGATAGCAGGTGGATTGAAGAAAAAAAAATATTTATGAGGGAGGGTGAACGCGAGTGATGAATTGATATGGAATGCAAAAGCAGAACGTGACCTGTGGAGATAAATTATGAATAAGTGATGAAAACAGAAGAAAACCAAGCTCTGTTTTTTTTTTTTTTTTTTTTTTTTTTTTTAAGCAGTCTGGCTTGATGAACGGGTCACAGGCTGAGTAGGCCTGTCTACAGACCCTCATCTGCATTCTCATTGGCATTCCCAACAATTAAGCCCCTAATTACCCTGGAATTCTATAGAGGAGCTGCGCTTTCCTTTGATAGCGTAGATTCAGAGACTCTCTGTCAACCATATGTCTTTTTCCTTTTTCTCTTTGTCAGACTCTTTCTTCATATGCCTGTCCCAGTCCCTTGATGTGGATTAACTAACTAACAGTAGCACTGCTACTAACTTAGCAACATGTTCCAGTAGCAAGACAGTAGTGAAGTTTATTTTACAATACTGCTTTTGCAGTAACAAGCTACTTTTTCCAACTAATTGCTCTGTAGAGCAACAACAACACTACAGCACTATTTTTATTATTGCATAATTTTCATAATTAACTTTACAACCATGGGCGACTTTGCTAAACTCTCCTTTCTCTCATATTATGTAGCATTGGGATCTTATAATGCAATATTTAGTTAAAGGGTTAGTTCACCCAAAAATGAAAATTCTGTCATTAATTACTCACCCTCATGTAGTTCCACACCCGTAAGACCTTCATTGATCTTTGGAACACAAATTAAGATATTTTTGATAAAATCTGAGAAGTATCAAACTCGTCCATAGACAGCAATTTAGGTAAGGTACTAAAGACATCGTTAAAATAGTCCATGTGACTGCAGTGGTTCAACCTTAATGTAATGAAGTGATGAAAATACATTTGTGCGCAAAAACAAAACAAAAATAATGACTTTATTAATTTCTTCTCTACCCTGTCAATCTCGTACGCAGTTGACGCTGTGAACGCAGTTTAGCGCTTCCGTGTTTACGTCCGAACGCTGACTCATTATTGGCCGGCTCCTGCGTCAACATCACGCGCATGCTGCTCATCGTGCTGCTCATGTGAACAGCGCCGGCCAATGCTGAGTCAGCATTCTGCCATAGAACCTGGAAGTGCTGAACGTATACAGCGTAAGAAAATGACACAGAAGAGAGGATATTGTTGAATAAAGTCCTTATTTTTGTTTAGTTTTTCCGCGTCGCTTCGTCGCTTCATAAAATGAAGATTGAACCACTGCAGTCATGTTGATTGTTTTAACGATGTCTTTAGTACCTTTCTGGACCTTGAAAGTGGTGATTATATTGCTGTCTATGGACAAGTCAGATATCTTAATTTGTGTTCCAAAGATGAACGAAGGTCTTACAGGTGTAGAACGACATGAGGGTGAGTAATTAATAACAGAAATTTTCATTTTTTGGTGAACTAACCCTTTAAATGCAGCTGGTATTTAAAATTTATTCCAGTTATATAAATTAGGGTATTGTATTTTTGTAATATTTATACATATATACTTATTTATAATTGTATTTATTTATACTTTATCTACATTGGTTTTGTTCTGAGGCCTACTTAAATGATAAATTATATAAATAATATAATCTTAAAATTGTTTTTTTAAAATATATTACAACTTTAAGCAGCTCCAATGTACTACTTTTTGTTTATAGTTTACAGTTTAGCCAGAAAATTTAAAGTCACCATAAAATGGCTTAATTACTACATGTTCCTGATCTAATTGTGAATTTTTCATCTGTACAAAATTTTTCACCGGGTAATAATTTGCTCTTTTTTACTGAAAAAGCTTTTAGCCTCATCGTCCAGTATATCGGGTCATTGGGATAATGTTATCCAATATTCAGATGTCTGTTTAGCATTGTTTTAGCAAATTGGCTCAATTCTAGTATCCACTTCTTGTATTCCAGTCAATTCTCAATAGACAAAATCAAATCTCCTCCTACATTTCTTGTTAAATATCCTGTTTAAATCAGAAATCCAACACATTGCGGACAAACAGCAATTCATGCTGAATATTAGGAGTAGCTTGTAGCTTAGCATGCTACTGTATAGTTTCTATCCATCTTTCCCCACTGTCAGTCTGTTGTGTTTTAGTTCTTTGCACCCTCTTTTCACCTTTTTCCCGTCATCGTTTGAAGGCTCACAGATAGTTGAGAATGTTTATTTGGGTTAGGAGTCTCCTCTCAGATCTTTGGCCTTCAGTCAGGGGCCCTGCGGATGTTGTAACTGGCGTGTAATTAGTAGAGAGTGGTTTTAAAAGAAGGCTTACATGCTCAAAAGGATTTGAACGATGGCTTTGGCTCTGCTCCGGGCTGTGCAGCGGCTCGGTCAGTGGCCTGACCCGATAAGATGGGGGAGGCTCTTCAACTTTATGTTTCGTCATACAATCGTTTCCTCCTCCATGTGTTCTCTCTTTCTCTCTGCAACTCCCTCTCTTTCACTCCCGCTTGCCTTTATCTCACTCACACTCTTTTTCGCTCATTACTGCTAAATGCCCATCACTCATTGGGCCTCTCTGTTTGCAAGACCTGCCAGAAACTCCAGTGGCTGGTGTTCTGTTATCTGGGCCGAGCCGGGTGGAGAGAGCGACAGATGTGGGTGTTTTTAGACCCGTGGTTCTTCGTAAAAAGGTGTCTCGCTAATGAGCATCTGCACTGCGTGGCCTAGAAGAGAGAACTCCTTCATCAAAGCCAGAGCACGACAGCAGGGTGCATAAAGAAAGAGCAGAGGATGATGGTAATGGGGCGTCTGGATGCAAAAAAATGCACTGAAAAGGGTTTGTGGGTTGCATGTTTGTAGTAGGTTTCAGATGGTAAGAAAGGGAGTGTAACTGTCGTCATGACCAAATTTCTTTTGCATCTCTCAATTTAATGTCCCACTGTGGTTGAAAGTGCGCACAGTCTGTCTGGATTTGGAGGCACGTGGGGTTTTTCCGAGGGCTGCGAGGCTTTTTATAGCAGACGACGTACCTGTTTGAGGCAGACAGCTGGGACGGCCCTGGCCAGACGATGCTGCTCACCTGTGGGAATTCCCCTGCTACTCAGGTGTGAATTATGGAACAATTACCCAGCAGGCACTGCCCCTCTCCTCTCTGTCATTACAGCCAGCATGGGTAATAAAGCCGCCTCGTTCTTCCCCAGCCCAGATCACAGGTGGAAAACAGCTTGCCTCTTGAGTGCCCCATGTCCGCCCCCCACAACTCGAATTGCTTCCATGGGACGGTTAATGGCGTGAGGCGGACCATAGTTATTTTTGGAAAGGGTGGAGAAAGAGAATAGCCAGACGTTGAACTCCCACAGTCCTCCGTTTGCCAAGACTGATGTACTTGCTTTGCTGTCATAGACGGAGAAATTCTCCCGCAGGATGGTAGTTTAGCTCTGTAAAGACGTTTGCGGCCAGTGACCGCTAATCTTATGTACAATTCTCAAGGAGGGACGTCTCGGCTGAGTCTTATCCCGAAGAATGCTGAACTTCCAAAGAAACAGGGCAAACATCTCCCTCATAAATCATAAACAGCTCCCAGACAAGAGCTTGACTCCCCTGTTGACATTTAGGGACTGGGGGAGGTGCAGTACTCCAGGGAGAGATAGACAGAAAAGGAGGACTGCGGGTGATGGTAGTGATAGATGAGAAGAAGCGAGGGGAAAATAAGATGGGAGCCACCCTAGTCCGCTCCATCCTCCTCCCAGGATGCGAGTTTGAAGGCCAGAAGTGACTTATCTGGACAATTCGGTCAAGCTGTGCGCAGATGGCCTATTTATCTCCAGGCTCAGTAAAAATTAACTGAACAACTGTCTCTTAAAGGTCCCAATGTGTTATCGTCTTGCAGGGTGAATAACCTTCCTCTTGTGGAAATGCCCTATGGAAGATTTTCTTTTGAAACTGAATGTTTGAACACAACTGGTTGCAATATGGTAGAGATGAACCTCTATGTAACTGTGCATGAGCAAATGCTCTATACCATTCAGCAAAACTTTCGGCTCAATTATAGAATTATAAATATCTTACATTAGCTTTTAAATGCAGGAAGCTTGTTTTAGAATGATCCTTAATGCATCTGTACTTTGTTATGTTTTCAGTTTTGCTGGGAAGTCCTTGGAGTGTTTCCATGCCATGCCGCTAAGGTATGGCTGCTATGTGTGGAAGCGTCTCATTAACTTGGAGTTGGATCCTGGAAATGGGATTTCCCTTCAGAAAACAGTAATTGGGGAAATCCATGAAGCCTTTGTTGTTTTATGTTGTTTTTTCATCTCAGGATCCAACAATTCTTACCTAGGCCACCAAACACTGGTTGTTGCCTTGTTGCTAAGGAGATCCACAAGGCAACCAAGGGATCCCTAGGGCATCCTGGGTGGATGGGTGGTACCATCTATCTTTAACAGTGGGGAAACTGTGTTATTCCAATACCTCACCAGGATGGAGTGTGATTCATTATTTTCAAAGACTATTATTTTAATGTCATTTTCCTTCCTAACACATTTTAATGTGCATTTTATACATTGTTTGGCTCTTAAAGAAATTGTTCATCCAAAAGTAAAAATGTTGCCATCATTCACTCAACGTCTTGACTGACTTCCACAGAACACAAAATGGGAGAACATTTGATTGATTTCGTTAAACCTTTTGTTTTGTTTTCCCCCCATAGAATTGCAATGAAAGTGGACAGAAGCTTTCAAGCTTGCATAAGAACAAACAGTGATGTCTAAATCATTACCAGTCATTTTTTTGTTCAACTCTCTGATTCAGTCAGTGATATGATAACTTTAACAAGATTATCAATAAATATAGATGTAAATTTTAGCATGTTTCTCACATAAAGCTATAACACAACTTCAGAAGTCTTGAAATATTGCACACAAGTAAAAAAAAAAAAAAAAAAAAATCCCATGTGATCACTGTTGAATCTCCAGATGATAGCTGTTAGATGTTGAGAGTGCCTCCTAAATTTTACATAGAGTTTGGCTGTTGGCAGATTTTATCAATAAACCCCCTGCTATAGTCTCTCTTGAGTCAATGCAGTTATTGAAGTGCATGAGTGTTTTAAGACGCTACTGGAGAGCTCAATTTGTTGTACTGCAGAACTATTCGCATACACTTTCTGAATTGTCTTTGGACTGTCTTCTCCACGGGATATTGGAAGACACCCACTGTCCTGTTTATGAGGCTTCTTCTGCTCTGTTTTATAGGGAGAAATAAAACCAGATGTGAGGACGTGTGGTCTGTGTGTTCCAGCTCTGCTTGTCACAAATCTCTCTCTTTCCCACTTCATCTCTCTTAAAACACTGTCTTAAATGAGAAAAGCAGCCCCTGCAGAACCCTTGGATTGAGGTTTCCTGTGCTGCATGCTTCTTTGATAGTGCACATTTGAAGAGATGGTATCCGGTTTACAGCTCTCTATAGGTTTTATCTGAGTTGTTTATCCTGTTGTTATATAGCGTTGCAATAGATTTGGTGGTGCTGTTTTGGGTGGAACTTTGAATTCAGTTCATTTTATCATAAGTTCATCCTCTTAAAGGTGCAGTATGTAGGATTTCTGTCCGCTAGAGGTCGCTAGAGGCCTATTCAAAACAAAGGCGTAGCTTGATGACGCCAAGTTTGAACGTGGAATCTTGGGACATGTGGTCTTCACCTCACAGCCGGTGGAAATAATCGGGATAGGACTCGGGAAGAAATCAAGTTCATGGATGCGATTATTAACGTTACTGTAGTATGAAGCAGAGCAGGACCAAGTGTTGTTGGAGCTGAACGAGGCCGCTGGAGCGATTGCGCCACACACGCCTCACGAGCAACAGAACTTTTATTATGCCACAGTCGCAGGCGCCGCTTTTCCGCTTTTCCGGTCATGAGTATGAGGTAACGCAGCTCTGTTTATCATATTATATACATTTGAGTGTGTTGAAAATGATGTTATAACGTTACTCTGTGTGTTCGCTCGGTGGCTGCTGCGAGACACTTGTTTGAGACACACTGCAGTAAGCTAGATCGATAATAGAATATCATATTAAATGCTGGATGGCTTGTGTTGATAAATGGCATGCAATTCATTTTAAAATTTATTGTATGATGGAGAAAATTCTGTATTACTGTAAACTAAAAATAAAGCTGCATCTGATTATGCTATGTTAGCTACTTGACAAAATAGTGTTTTTCTCTGAGGCATGATAAAAGCATGGTACTCGCAAAAAATCAAGAAAATTAGATTTAAACAATAAGACTAAACGTGTTGAGCTATATAACAATAATTCGTTTTCTGTCTATAAACGTAACCAAACAGTTGTTCCCTTGTCTATTAAAATGTGTAATATATTAAAGCGTCTTTGGTGTTTCCATGGTTTCCACAAAATAAAACCGGAAACTGCGGCAGACCGAGGGTAACGCGGGTATGACGCAATTGACAGGCAACTCCTCACACGTCCCGGAGCCTTGGTTAAAATTGCAATTTTCTCACGATTTACAAATAGTTGGAAACATTTGAGATATTGTAAGTACTCAAGTGAACAAAATATATAACACTGGCCTAGTGGTTTTTGGATATTTTACTGCAAAAATCTTAAATATTGCACCTTAATAAAGTTACTGAACACTTGTCCTCCACAATGTGTATGATTTGGAAAATCAAACCTGAACTCATAAACTGTCCTCTCTTTCTCATATGAAGTGTTGGAAAGTCTAGTGAATAGTTTTGTTTGGGCAGTTCATGCAAATGAACTGAATAACAAATTCAAGACCGATTGTCATTAGAGTTCTATAGTGAATTCTATTGAGATTCAAACCCTTCTGATGTGATTATAAATGATTAAACACTGTAAGAAACAATTAGTAGAAAAACAGAGAAGGTAGGCCTAACATTTATAAGATTACGGACATTTACTTTAACCCTAAAACACATCAAGATGCAAGATGTAATTCAAAATATGGGTAAAAAATCAATATGGAAAATTTATATTACTCATATTCAGATTGGGACTGTGCATTGGCCCCATTTATGGACTTTTCTTATTGTATAATCTCCAAGTTATATAGTTAGTATATTTAAAAAGATGTTGCCTCAACTGCTTAAATGCAGTTAGCTACTTTTGTTTGTAGCTTGTAGTGAAGCTAACTATTGTTAAAAGGGTATCCTGACTGTAATTTAACTACTTAAAATTCAGTTTGTTGTGGCTTGAAAAGCTCAATTTTCAAAGCAGAAAAAGCAAAATAACATAGTCTTAGTAAACATCTGTCACAGATAAATAACTGCATTTCTGTTTGTGCTGCAGGTGTGACTATACAAGCTCTTCAATCTTTCCCTCGCCATTTATTCATTCAGCAGTTCATATAACAGAGAGGAAATTATTCAGTTGCCAAATTCGTTGTCATCTTTGTTTCCACCCCAGTGGGAATCTAATTTTAGTTTTGGCGTGTGTGCGCGCTGTGTTTGTGCATAAGAAATGGGGTTTGCGAGTGTGTATGTGAGCATACTCTCATTTTCAAGTCTGTTGTGCTGTGGAGTATGTTTTTGCGAGCATGCATGGATGTTTCTTTGTTGTCTTCATGGGTATCTGCGTATTTATAAGTATGTGTCTCTGTGTGTAAGTGCATGCATTGCAAAGTGCAGCTTAATATCCAATCGGTGACATGTTGGAGTCATTAATAAGGTGCTGATCGGACCGGGCTGACAGTACTGCTGACAGAGGGAGATCAGAGGGAAGAATCATGCCTAGCCTGGGGACCCTGCGCTTCAGGTAGCTCTTCTCTGCCAGCCCCTTGTGTCATTACCCATGCTGAGGAGGCTGAGGAGGTGGTACCCCCACCTCTGACACCTACATTAATCAAACTCACACCCCCCTTCCTTCTCGTGCCCACCCGCCACCCCCTAATCATCAAAATCCGGGCGCTAGGAGGCAGAGAAGAGGATATGGTGGCAGCGTGAAGGATGTCCACTAAACTGTTCCCTGTTCGGCTTTCACACCTGACTGTGACTGATGGGATTCTCCGTACCCCCCTGACCCACCACACAATTAAATATCTGAGCCCTCACTCACCGGGACGAATTAAAGTCCCAAATTACCCTCGCCACTGTTTTTATCTCGGTCGCAGACTGTCCCTCTGCGTCTTTCAATTCCAGTGGTTTTGATAAATGTTTGTGCTTTGTTAAGGTAAAACGAATTAGGAGAGACGAGGGAATTGTTTTGCAATCTATACCGCAAACCGAAAGGAAAGAGGGGTGCATGTAACCCAACGCATGTAGGTGGGAATCATGTTCTTTTGATTAGTGCACATTTGAAGAGATGGCATCACAGCTCTCTATAGATTGTATCCTGTTTTATCTGAGAGTTTTCTATTGTGATTTAGTGTTGAAATAGAATTTGAGGTGCTGTTTTTGGTGGAACTTTGAATTCAGGTGGAACTTTGAGTGGAATTATAATTTAACAACACTAATGGACTACTTGCACAACTACTTCCGTGTTCTACTTATTACGACTCGAGTGTTTCCGGTCAGCGTTCAGTGCACTTATATACAGAGAGCTTCTCATGAAAATGCAGATTATTACTACGTTTTAGGGCTGCCAAATGTTTTTTAAACAATGAATCATATTTACTGCATTAACATTAATTGTCTTCAACCTGCTGAAATGTTTATTAATATATTTCCCTTCCAAATGCACATTCTGAATAATAAATAAATATATTTCCCCACTAACCTACTGCCGTCAAGTGCTTGTCTTCTCATTAGCAGTGTTTTTCTCTTAGTCATCATATTTGATACCTGTTAAATTTACATTTAAATGAATTTGACTGATAAACACCCTTAAGAAAGTGCATGGTTTTACTATGGTAAGTGTAGTAACTATGGTAATCATCAGAATATCTCTTCTCCTGTCTCTGAATATGTCTGGAATTTAAAATCATCCCGAGGACTCTCATTTTAAGAGGGGTTTAGTTAGCTATTGTGATAACGGCGCATTGAAAATATATACAACCGGAAACAACTGAGCCGTAATATTTCAAACCGGATGTGTGTCACGAGGCTCAGTGCAAGTAGTCCATTGATATTCAAACCCCTCTAATCTCTAATTGTACACGATTATGGTCAGTGTTGGGGGTAATGCATTACAAGTAACTTGGGTTACGTAATCATATTACTTTTTCAAGTAACTAAAGTAATGCGTTACTTTCAATCTACAACAAAATATCTAAGTTACTTTTTCAAATAAGTAACGCAAGTTACTTTTTTCACATTTATTGATTGACAGCTCTCCTGTCCCCAGCACCAGAAATAAAGTGAAAAACAGCAGTCTCGGAAAAATAACTGCATTTCTGTTCATTTTGGAAACTAGATACACAGAGAATCGTGTAAAATCCGTAAAATGTAAAAAGCGACACAACAATCTCGCACCTGGTAGTGCTGTATTGATTGGCAGCCACCTCCATGCTAATTATTGCTAATGACAAAATCGGCCGTGCAGCGCTTGATTTGCATGTGCAAACACTAGAGTCGTGTCACAGTTATCTGCTGTGATGGAAGCATGTGCTAATCAGGATGATGGACTATGAGAGGTCGTAATTTCAGTCTAGGGACTCATGTCTTCATTGTTCTGCATTGTTCTACTGCTAGTTAGTAAAAATAGTGACCTACTCAAGTGCTGTGTTTGATCGCATCGGTTTCGTGTAGATGGCAACATAATGATGAAAGGGCATTTGTGATTTGTATTAATCAGGAAAAACAACTATGATAACTCTTACCAAATCTCACAGATATTAAAATTAAGTTTGCCAGCAAAGCTTTGGATGTATGCATCTAATTGTTATTTGTCAAAAAGTGGTGGCTACACTAGACTTTATGATCCATGATTTATGATTTGCATGAACGCAGGAGAGCAAACATGTACAGTGGGGTCCTAAAGTCTGAGACCACAAATGAATAAGGTCTCATTATGTTCCACATATTTGTGTAAAACCTGATGACCATGCATGATTTGAGAATGATTTTGCGATTCAATGTGTAACCGCTCCAAGCGGGATTTGAACCGGTGTTTCCAGCATTGGAGGTGTACTAACAAGAACACTAAAAACCAAGAAAAAAAAAAAAAGTCTCTAGTGTGCCTCTTGAGGCCAGGTGAGTGAAGTTTACTCGCACAGCTCTTAGTAGCTAGCCTCCGTTAAACCACCCCCCCTAAACCTCACTCCCATCCAGGTCACGGCACCAATGTACCCCCTTCCATTCAACTCGCATGGCTCCAAGCGGGATTCGAACCACCGGATTCAAACCCACTCTATGTATAATTTTCATCAGGTTTAAAGAGCTGCAGGAAACTAGTTTGGTAGTATATGTGATGTATTTTTGTATGATTTTAATCTATTTTTTATTCATTCAAAACAGAAGCTCTGGAGTGGGATCTGAAGTAATTTCATGCTAGCCTTGTGTAACCAACCTAAAAAGTTGCTGCCAATGGAATTTAGCTGATGAAGACTGTCATTCAAGGTTTGAATGAAAATTAAAAAGAATAAATAAATAAAACTAAAATTTAAATTCCTAACCATGGCCAACCTCATATCACTTACCAGAGTATTCTGTGGTTTAAACATCAAATGGTTTTAATTTATTCAGGCTTTCTCTGAATACCTAGGGGTAGCCCAGAGAGAGGTCAGACTTGTGAGGAAATCCCAGACGTCCTGAACTGTTGTAGAGGAAATGAATGCGAGATAGAGTTAAGAAAGAGATGAGAGAGAGTGGACTGGGGTAGCCAGTATTGTTCCATCTGATCTTTTATCAAGATAAATGGTGAGACCGTGAGGTCCTGTAATTCATTTAAACCTTAAATAATCACTGGCCTTATGTCCAAACCAGTTTTACTCACCAAAAACTACACATTTATATATATTTATATATGCTTTATATAAATGCTTTATATAAATGCTGTGGTTGTCAGAATGATTCAAATAATTTACTGCATAAAATACAGTAAAAATGTATATTTACAGAACAACCTGTACATTTTACTAGTTTAAACTGTTTAAAAAAAACAAAAAAACAACAACAACTGATAAATCCAAAAGCCCTGTTCAGATAGATTAGCAAAGCCACACTGCTACTAAAATATGTTTTGTATCTTTAACATATATTTATAACCACAATAATAACACAAGGGGCTAACGAAAAAGCCATATGATGAATCAGAATTCATCACAATTAGCTTTTTCACAAGCTGAGGTAAATATTAATATATACTGTAGAAGGTGCACACAAATGCAAATTTACCAGCATAAGATGCAACAACCCAAATGTCCATAAATGATGATAAAAAAAATTAAGAAGAAACATAATTACGAAATGTCTCACGAAATGGAATTCTGAGATTGTCAGTTTACAGATTTTCACTGTAAATTATAAGATGATTTGTTTTGGTACATTTAACAGTATTTTACTGTAGAATTACATGAAATGTTAGATCTATTAGAGTTGACCAATAAACAGTTTTTACTGTAGCATTTTACATTCTTTTACAGTTGCAATTACAATCATTTGTTACTGTGTAGGCTATTACTGTACTGTATGTGAATTTGGCAATGGCTAAAGGGCGTTGTTAGACAACATGAAGTTCATTCATGATTACATTTGCAATATAGAATGGCCTCTTTGGCTTTTATATCTGTTTCTACATAATACAAATATTAAGACACAAATTTGCTTTGAAAATGTTATTTTATTAAGCAAATTCACTAAGTACCAATCTTGCATGCTTTGTATTTGACAGTATCTATGATGAAACAAAACAATCCATTTCATAATAGACGTTGGGTATTTTCTAAAAAAAACAAACTCTTGATTCTGTCACTCCTTTACAAGAAATCTTGCCTGCATAAATTCCTCATTTCGCATGTCTCTGCATGTCAATGTCAAAAGTCAAGTCCATCAGGAGCGAAATGGTCTGACCTTTTTAGGTGCACGGTAGCTCCACTTCCTTTGGGTTCCCTCACCAGATGGTCCACAGACAAAAAACGGTGGAGGGTCCTGATAGATGATTTGGGTTGATAAGATTACACGGCCATAATTGGCCAAATGAGTTGACAGCGATAGGCGCTTGATTGGTTTAGGTGGAAACAAATGAAGGTCTGGAGCATGTGGCAGAGCGCTGGTGGCCATTGTGGCGTGGGAGATGATGGAGAGAAGGTTGCAAGACGAGGAAAGGAGGGATAATTTAATGTGGGAGGTGGTTTTGTTCACGTGTGCGAGTGTGTTTGCCTTCAGCAGAGCTTGGATGAAAAGCTTGGCCTTGTAATGGCAAAGATTTTATTCAACCATATGAATGCTAATCTTGGGTTATTTCTCATGATTGACAGCATGCTGTAATTTCGCTGCTTTTAAGCTCTTTTGAAAGCCTTTGTTGAAGCAATTTGCATTTTTAAAATTCGATGTAACGAGAATGCGTAATACGTTTCATTTTGTTTTATGCCTCTTTGGTTGGCTAAGGGTAGGAATTAATGTGGACATTTTCAACCATATAAACACAAGTCATGAGTAGGTCCACATGGAATTTCACCATTTTATTGCACACTTCCTTCAATAATTGTGGTGGAATTTAGAATACTACATAATTATTGTGGTCACAGATTCAGTGCATGCTTATTATTGACATCAGTCTGGTTGATTTTGCTTTTATGCATCTTTGAAACATATTCACATAAGCATCTTTAATTTTGCTCATCACTGTGCATGAAAGAATAGAGCATTTACGTATATTGCGTTTTGGTCTGATTTGATTCTCTGGTTGTACTCTTCCCTCACACTTGCTGTGGTCACCCCCACTCCATCGTCAGCTTATGAAGTGTCTCTCTGGCTTGGGTAAACATCTCTTCTTTTTTAATTAAAATAAATCCACTTTCAGCCAATATTTAACACCCTACAGGGACAGGGCTACCTTTCAAGATATGGGGATACAGTAGATAGATTTAGAATGGAGATATATAACAAGAGGGAGACTGAGATACGGAGGGAGAAATTGAGTTCTTTCATCTAGCCGTAAAGCAGAGACATGCATTGTTTATAGATGTGTAGAACAGCGTTCTCAAAGCGACGCCTCCTGGGCCTACTATACTTTAGATTGGTTTACTATATAAAAACACTGCTGAACATGCACAGCAGAATGTGGCTCAGGCATAAATATTATTTAATGCTATTTTCCTATTCACACGCATCTATCTGCTGTACTTTTTCATTTATTTCTGCTTTCAAGATACGTGTAACCGGTCCTACTGTACCCGCTCTGAGCGGGATTCGAACCGGCGTCTCTATCATCAGCTGCTGGTAGGGCTGGGTATTGTTCAAAAATTTTCAATATCGATACCGATACCTTGACTTCGATACTGATTCCTGAACGATAGCTTTTTCGATACCAATTTTATAAAATCGGTTTTAACAAGATTACATTACCTCAAAAAATCTTTGGTTTTATATTTTAAGGTTTTACTTTTTTTTTTTTTTTTTACAGACTCAGAGACTCATCTCCTGAGCCACTGCACAAAGGAATAAAAAAGTCTGCTTATAAATTAAAGTTCTTATTTGGCTAAATTACATTTCCTTAACAGCCTTTAAACACAGGCTTTACTCCCTTCAAACTTATATTGTGCCACTGTTTCCTTACATCATTGTTGAATATATAATTATATATAATATATAATTATATCATTTCTGTTAGTTAAGCTTATGTGTATTTTTAGTTAAGTTAAGTTAAATTATAAAGCAATATCTCATGTAGGGTTTTACTTTGTGTTTTACATAATGACCACTAGGAGGTGCTCTAGGCACATGCTTTACATGATTGGTTTTCTCTAAAGAGAAAAACGTTTAGTTGAAAATGAAAGTAAAAGAGTGACACACATTCATTGCGTCTTGCCGTGAAATAAGAGTTCCGTGTCTTTATTAAAATCAACACATTAACCCGCAATTAATTGGAATGTTATTTTTCATTCATTGGCCCGACCCGCGGATCATAAACATTATATATATATATATATATATATATATATATATGCTTTTTCAGGAGACAACCGTTTGAAAATGTCCGCTCTGAGGGTGTGGTTGATGCTTGCACAGTATCAGGAGGACACTGATACCGCTTTTCCACCAGAATTGTTCGTGTTCCGGAGCCAGATCCTGTGCTCGTGCAGGCGAACTAGAGCCCGTCACGAACCGGTCGCATGTTTCCATAGACTTGAGGAACGAACGCTGATGTACCGCTGCTGTGTGTTGTACCTGCCTATAACAAGTCTAAAAACATTGCGCATCCCGCTGTTTGTGCAGGCAGTGCGGCACTTCTGTTTTGCTGTTCACAGTATCTGGAGTGACTGTAGAGAACCGGCTGCTCGCATAAACAGCCAGTACTCTCACCCGTCCTTTTCGGAGATAAGCTGAAAATGAAACTGTTGATTCACTCGCTCTCTCGCACTCAGGGTCTCTCTCGCGCGCATAGTTTTATATATTTAGATATAAATAACAATGTAGTGCAACGTTATTACATTGCTCAACGAGACAGCAACAGCATTTCTCCACCCACTCTCCCCTGCTCCATTTGCAGGTATCGAAATTTGGTACCACATGACAAGACACTTTTCGATACTTGATAGTATCGAGGAAATTCGGTCGGTACCTAAAAAGTATCGAATTCGATACCCAGCCCTAGCTGCTGGTGCACCTCTTGAGGCCAGGGGAGTGAGGTGTACTCACCCAGCTCTTACTAGCTTGCCTCTGTTTCGCATACCCTCTGAACCCCATCCGGGTCACTGCACCAAATGTAACCGGTCCTACTCGATCCGCTCTGAGTGGGATTCTAACCGGTGTCTCTGGCAAGGGAGGCGGGCACACTAACAAGGACGCCAAAGACCGCAGTCTCTCTTATCAGCCGCTGGCACACCTCTTGAGGCTAGGGGAGTGAGGTGTACTGACCCAGCTCTTACCAGCTTGCATCTGTTTCACTCACCCCCTGAACCTCACTCCCATCTGGGTCACGGCACCAAATGTAACCGGGTCCTTCTCGACCCGCTCTAAGTGGGATTCAAACAGGCGTCTCCGGCATGGAAGGCGGGCACGCTAACAAGGATGCCAAAGACCGCAGTCTCTCTTATCAGCCGCTGGCACACCTCTTGAAGCCAAGGGAGTGAGGTGTACTCACCCAGCTCTTACTAGCTTGCTTCTGTTTCTCTCACCCCCTGAACCTCACTCCCATCCGGGTCACGGCACCAAATGTAACTGGTCCTACTCGACCCTCACCGAGTGGGATTCGAACCGGCGTCTCCGGCATGGTAGTGAGATTTACTCACCCAGCTCTTACAAGCTGACTCCTTTACATACACACTGTGAAAACTATCTGTAAACAATGTAAATGTCAAAAAGTAAATTTAATGCATTCTTGCTGATTTAAAGTATTTATATATAAAAATACTTTTTAAATAAAGCATATAGTGGCTGCTTATTGGCTCAACAAATTTGTTCACACAGTAATAGTCTTGGCAAGAAGCACTTGTATTTCTTATTCATTACTCTAACAGAAACTTTGTGCCTTTTCATTCCCTGTACATATAATTGACATGTGACCTCACATCATAGAAGCGATTCAATTGCGTACCATTCTAAAGCAGCTACCTGCATTGCTAGCGGTCGGGCCGACAAAGGAATAATGAATTCACATTCATCGTGGAGCTCATACGCATGGATTAAACTATCAAGAAGATCGCTGGATCTGGCTCGTTGACAGCACTCACCGCAAACGAAATGTTGCAGCAGCAAAAACCTTGCAAGCTCCAACATGCCGCCTCACAAACAAACAGAAGTGGTGGAAAATGCTTCTGTGAGTCAAAGCTATCATTATATACCTACTGAGAGCTCTCTTTTAAAAGAAGCTCTGTGATGACACTGCAAAGGTGTATGTGTCTGTGAAATACAGCAGGAGTTTGGAGTGTGAGCGAAAGCAGTTGAAAGAAGGGGATGAGAGAAGAACAGATATTTGTTTTTCAGTGTCTGTTTTTGAATGATTTCCACAGAAGGGCTTTTATTTTGCTTTGATGTCAGAAATCAGTTTGAAAGCGGGGGATTCCAGCATCCCGCTCGCGCAGGGAATCTGGCCCCTGTGCTGCCTGCACAAGTCCAATCGCTCTTCTGAGGAGTCAGGCCTTGTTTGATGATTTTACAGGTCTGCCTTTTTTATCGGCCCCAGTGCCTCAGGTTTGACTGCTATTGATTCAAGGTTTCACACTGAATTCAAAGTGTCTTTTATTCCAGATATGGTTGAATTCAATTAAACGACACACTCTTTAACTAGGACTATAAATCTGAGATAATGTGCACAGTGCAGTTTTGCCCCCCTAAAAAAGGACAATTTTTGTGTCCGGTTTGAAGCTTCTTTCATATATATGTATATATATATATGTGTGTGTGTGTGTGTGTGTGTGTGTGTGTGAATAAAGTTTTTTTTTTTTTTTTTTATTTTTTTTTTTTTTTAAATAGCCTAATTTTTACTAGAGTAACAGTAAATCTCTAACTATGAAAGGATTTCATTAATTTTCATAAGGGTGGAAAGCTCTCAAATGCTGCAGTAAAGAAGATTAGTAATAGTCATATGGCAATAATATAATCAAACAAGTTAAATGTAAACATTTAAGTTATTTTAATTAAAAAACCCATACTGATAGACCAGTAATCTGAATATTGCTGTTTACGGCATTGGAATGTATCGATTGCCTCGTTTGAATTGCTTTATTGAAATATATCTTGTTACGGTTGACATGCTTACAAATTGGTTCTTTCCTCTGGCATATTATATTTGGAACTATGGAAGCTCAGAGTTCTTTGTTTGATTCGACCTTGTGTTTTACTGTAACCATTAGGGGGCGCTAAAGATTCGTCTTCACAAAGTAGGTGGATTAAAGCAGCCAGGCGGCATCCAGCGCGTCCACGCTCTGATGGAGATACAGACACAAGCCGTGCCCCTGTGCGTCTGAGCTGCGCTGCATTTCACAGCATTTATTCACTCTGACAGACACTAGCTCTCAAATTAAATAAAAATTATTTCTAACCAAAACTGCCTATATAACATCAAGTGAAGGTTATGAAAAAAAAAAAAAAAAAACAACAAAAAACATTTATTTATTTGTAATAATGCAAAGCAATGCCATACACATTTCCCTTTAAAATTACTTCTAACGTCAGTGTGTAAGTTAATTCCCTCTCAGGAAATGAGATTTGTGTGTTTGACCTCCCCGGTATTATCCACCTAATGCAGGACAGCCCATCAAATTTTAATGAAACCAATTATACAGTCTTAAAGCTGACGCTGAAAGATGATATTTCAGTAAACGGTGTTCTTCCGCTGTACATCTATCTATCTATCTATCTATCTATCTATCTATCTATCTATCTATCTATATATCTATCTATCATCATCAAATATGCATAAAATATTTCATTTAAAATTGTATTCAGATGAGCTTATGAAACAATTTAAATAGGAAACAAAGTAACACAAAATTATATTATAATTAATATTATAAATAATTCCATATTTTGTGATCATACATATTTATTTACATGTATTAAAAAAAATAAAAAAATAAAATAAACATTAAAATTAATTAAATTATATATTCCCACTATCTTACTCGATAAGTATCACTCGCTAGGTGTCCTGATGCATTGGTGTGGTGCCGTTTGGGTCAACTTTGTGGATAACACCACGGAAAGCTGTGAGCCAAGATCGCAGCGAAGCTTTGAGCGCTCCCCAGCCACCTCTGCCCACAGCATCCTCCTCCTCCTCTACTACCAGCTCCACTCCTCCCGCTCTCCTCCCCCTCGCTGTTTCCTCCTCCAGCATGAGCGTCAGTCTTGGCTCGGCCCGGGAGCTGTGCGCACAGGGGTGTCAGTTATGGAGCTGTAGGAGCGCTGCGGAGCTCTCGCCCTTCCCAAGACTCATCACATTCACTCTGCTGTAAACTCGCAGAGCGATTGCACGGGGCCAGCGCCACCCCGACCGATTTACGCTGGATTTATCGGCGCACCACGGAACTTTGGAGCGGCTTTCTGAACGCGGAATATAGAGTGTAATGAAACGAAAGGACATCTCCACACTTTAATAAACAGCGGAGAGGATCGTGGAAGAGAGCTGCAAGGTGCTTCAGAAGCTCCTGAAGGAACCGGAGCGCGCAACATTTCCACGCGCGCGTTTTGGACAGATCGCGTGCGCGCCGCTCGGTTCTGCTGGTTTTTAGTCCTGTTAAGGCAAAAATCAAAAGCACTAAGGCATGGTATAACGCACGGGCTGACAGACACTAGTTCAACCCTCACTGGTGCGCGTGGATCTCGTTCCTCATCCAGATAAACACCATGAGCCCAGCGAATACTCAACTGACATTTCAGCTGGATCTGAGCGGCTACTGAGAGTTCCTACGTACTCCAAATACTGAAAGAGGAGAAACTTGACCAGTGTTTGAGAACTGAGGTGTGGAGTGGATGTGGACTATGACAGAATGAGTCCTCTAATACACCTTTTACTCTGTGGATTAGTATACTTTAACCAAGTGGATGGTGAGTTACTTTTTATGATCCACTCTAATGGAAAGCTTTAACTTCAGAGAAGAGATTTTTGAGTTTTATGAGATTTTGCTGTTTATGTATTCCTCTACTAAACATAATTTAACTTTATATACCTGACCTAGTTATTATTTTTTTTGTGGATACAGCAATATATATATATATATATATATATATATATACATATTATACGTCAGGAGTTTGGGATATTATTTTGCCCATTTTACTGGCATCACATATCAACATAAAATTAGTTTTATTCTGAATAAGAATATTATGTTGCTGTGCATATGTTTGTGGAAAATTATTTGTACTTGGGATAACAAACTTGTTTGGTGTAATTTGTCATAAAATACGTTAGTTATAGGTCATATTTATACCTCTAGTGTTGAAGCAGTGTGGTTAGATGCCAAAGTGCTTTCCACAGCAGGTGCCACAGTTGCAGCAGTCTCAGAATGTGGGGTGACACCTGCTGTGAAAAGCACCAGTGGATGCGCAAGGCGTGGCGCAAAGATTGCACATATGGACCCCTAATGAGAAACATAGGGTTGGAGAATGACAAACTGATCATTTTTTTTATTTGTTTTTGCAAAGAATTGCCAAACAAAATGAGATGAGATGTTTCATCAGATCAGCCCAAGTGTATGAAACAATTACACTAGACACAATAGTCTGCACTGAGCTTTCAGAATGGATATTAACTTCTGAACTGGTGTTATTAGTTGCATATCTCTGTGTCCGGACTTATTAAATCCTCTTGCTTAGCCCATTCTGCCTTTTAAAACATTACATAAGGATTATTATTCCAGTAAAACTCACAGAGGCTTACATGCTTTATGTAATATTCGAAACATCATTTTTACCATCTGTTCATGTCTTTTCTCTGCATTCCCTAAGCTCCATAAACTGCTCAGTTCTGTTGCATATATCAAGACTGTAACAGAGTTTGGATAGCCAATCACTTCTCTGATATTTAATAGTCAAGTAATGGACAATGAACACCTAATCAGGTGTTGGCTTTTTAATTAATCACTAATGAGGATATTGTTAGTGGCATGAAACGAATGACTTCTGATGTAGTCAGATTGGTCTGTCCATCCTACATAAGGGAATAAAATTAATATACTTAATTATGGTTTACGATGTGTTAAGATAAGGCGAACTGCACTGGAAGTTGGCGTGGGTCTTTTCATGACATGAACTGTTCATATTTGTCTTCGAGACAGTCACATACACATTACATTAGCTGTGTCAAGTGCGTCTTTGTGCGAAAGCCCCGTTTCACACTTAACGGTGTTTGCTTGGGTTTTTGTTTGAGCTCTTTAAGAAGAATAAGGCCTGTAGATGTTGCAGTGACTGATGAGGGGCTGAATCAGGCTTCAGCTTCTGCTTTTGTCCTTCCAGCTTCTGCACTTGCTGTTTGTCTCCTGTTTTTGTCCCTGTATCTACCATGGAGCCTGCTAGTCTAGCCCAATTCAGCTCAGAAACTCCCTGTCCTTCCTCATTTCTGTTGCGCCCCAGCTGCCGGTTGCTAGGCACTGGTTGAAGGCATGGCCCTTAGTTTTTGGAGGGTAAGAGGGGTGTAGGTCTTTCTGGAAGAACCCATGAATCACCCCGGAGAACTGTTTGGCCCATAACCCTCCTCTCTCCCTGCCCGACTGGCCTGTGAGAGGTAATCCGCCCGTTTTGGTGGAAGGAGGAGCCGGTTTTGAGGAGCAGCCCTCTCCAAGCAGACAAAAAGGCTGTGAAGATGCATTCAGAAAAGGCTGTGTTTGTAACAAAGCTTGAATGACCGTAGTCATTTGGTTCTGTTCAGGGCTGGGGTGATTAATGCTGCTCAGGGAGGGAGGGATGAGAATGAAGACTTGGGTGAGGAGGAGTTTTGGGGCTCAGAGTTGACAAGAATGGGACAAACCTGAAATGGTTCTTGTTTTGATTCTGCTTTGATGAATCTAATTGACTAGACCGCGAGACTGAGATATGTTATTCGAGTTTAGGAGATCATTAGTGAGGTGTGCTTGCACTGTAAAAAGTAATATGCTATATCTACTCCATAAAATTTTGGCAACAGATTACAAGCAATATTATTAATTAAATTCAACAAATAGAATTGAGTTAGAATTAATCAAATTAATTCCTTAAATGTCAACCATTTAAAACAAGTAAAAATTTAAACAAAAAATATCTGAATAACAGACAGACGTCAAAGATGAATTAAGAACTCTTTATTTTTTATTGCCAAAATTGAAGACACCTAATGATAACAAGCAGAATCACTGAAGGAAAGAGAAACACAAGAATTAACAGAGGTTTAGATGTTGATGTTGGATTTATTGAAAATGGTTGGTTTTAATGTTCACCATTATGGTGATCGGTGTTTCATTTAGTTGGGCAGTTGGACTCTTTGCTTTTTATGTCAGTTTGTGGTTTTTGTAGTGTTTGCTAATTTTACACATTTTAAATGGTTGAATTTTAAAGAAATTAATTTGATTAATTATAACTCAATTCTTATATGTTGAATTTAATTAATAATATTGCGTGTAATCTGTTGCCACAATCTTATTGAGTAGATAGAGCGTATTACTTTTTACAGTGTGTACGATTGGACTGTTTTTGCATAGCAAACCTAAAACAGGTGAGAAATTGCAGACTTTAAAGGGCCTGAGCCATATTTAGTTTGGGGAGGGCTATTGTCACTTGTTTCTTCAGAAAATGTAAAATCCTAGTTAGTTTTATAAGAAGAAATGCTTATAGGCTGCAGTATTTTTGTCCTTGAAGCTGTAAGTTCAATGCTCTTGTCCCTATGTTCCCACGTCCCAGTTTTCTGCTATTATCCTGGGTCTGATCCCTCAGTTAACTTTGCTGCTTTTAGTAGTGCATTGATAACTCTGAGAGTAGAGAACAAGATGATGCCCCACTCCCAAGCTCCCCTGGTGGAGGTGAAGAGACGCGCACCTGCCTGCCAGCAGTCCCTCGTGGCTCTGACGACGCTGCTCTATCTGTCTGCACACTGAAGCTTCAGTTCTGCAGTGTCAGGAGAAAACTAAAACCCAGACTAGAGTGTATCTGTGTGTCTGCAAGTCTGACAGAAAGGGGAAGGAGAAAGATATAACTGTAGGTAATACAGTATTTGCAACAAAACATCAGTGTTGGAAACCAGAGGGACATTTAATTGCTTAGATGTTAAAGGAATCTTATTTGTGATATTTTTTATAATGGAAGCTTTGATTTCTTAAATTCGTAGTGTGTACCAATTACATGAACAGGCTTGACATAATTGAAGCTGTAACTAAAGTGGCAGTTGCGAGGTGGGTCTGATCTGGGGTCTCTCTATGAATGAGACATCATAAAAGCTGAGTTTAAATGGAATTGTTCTGCACTAGTTGGCTAGGCTGTAATGCATCGCTGTCGTAATTGTGCCTCATTTTCGAGGAGCAGCCTGCGGTAATGACGCGTACACAGTTCGAAACCACAAAGCAGCCACACTGGAGTCAGAGAGTGTTTGTGCATGTAAGGATGTGTGACTGCTTCTCAGTTTAGTGCTCAGATTAAAACAAGGATGGGCTCTTGGAGAAAGAATGTGACGGATAGCTGGAGCGAGAGGGGAGATGATGGGCGAGCAGAGAGAGAGAGAGCGGAGGGTGTAGGGAATCTATAATGAGGGTTAAAGTCGGGGGTCAGCGTGTGGGCACTTTGCTGACATTGTTGTAGTATCAAGCAGTAAGAGCATTGAGTATCTCAGCATGGGAAGCCAGATAGTGTTACACCACTGCTGCTATACTTAGAGTATCACTTAAACACTCTAAACCTGCCTCTTCCTCTGAGAACCAGCCAAATCCGTCTCATAATTGATAATTACTTCCTTTGCAAGCAAAAAACGCTACGTCACGCCGAACTGAGACTGTTTCAGCCTCGGGAAGCGCAATGAAAAGAGGATGAAACGTATTTCTGTTGTTCACAGTTTTTGTTGACAGTATAGGTTCACACCACCAATGGCTGTAAACGGAAGCTCGGATGAATGACATTTAAAGGCGGCTGTTGAATAGGGACTGCGGTGCAATGCGACTTGCCATATTTTTGTAGTTTCTATGAATGAAAATGTCACAAGCAGCACAAAGTGAGGAGATTATATACATTAGAGTCAGAAAAAAAGCTTTCGGGGGATGAAACCAAAGTGTTTTCATCTGCTTGGCTTGCTCTCAGTCAAGCATGCCAATGACATTTTGTAGAAAGAGGATGCGGTGGTGTGAGACTCGGAGCGAGGACCATTTTCTTTTGTTGGATGTTATTTGTTCTTGGGATTAGAAAATGACTTGATGTGGCAGTTTTAAATAATTATGTGGCCTAATTTTGTCTTTTAGGTTTGGTTAAAGCCTTGGTCCTTAAAGCTAACCATTTAGATGTGGTTGTAATAAGAACACTTTTAGAATTTACACTCGCTTTCTTTTGCTGTTGGGTGTTTTCCTACAGTTTAATTCTTAGTTTGATCATGGATCTTATTTGAAAAGATTGTTTTAGTTTGTAACTATATAACTTTCTGAAGACTCAACTGTAGTTTTTTTTTTTTTTTTTGTCAAGTAACAGAGACCCCAGACTTACTGACATGATCAGTAATACATATTGTAAACTCTTTGCTCTGCACTTGCACTGACTGATAAAACCCTGTTGAGTTGGAAGTCACACACATGGATTGCTTCCTAAAAAGTGGAGCAAGCCTGTCAAGTGAGCTTTTTTATTTGAAGTCCCAATGAAATCAGTTTACAGACTTTTACTACATGTGTTAGCTTTGATATATGCTGCTGTACTCCTAGAAGTTGAAGGTATGTGGAAATGGACCAAAAATATTGACTCATCTTGTTTGCATATCCCACTTATATCCAATTAAAATGCCTAAATCAGCTGGCCAGTTGGTATCTATAACCTGACCAGCTAAAAAAAATTGCCAAATTGTCTAAAAATCAGAAGAACTCTGGACTTGTTGAGCCAGTTCATTGGGATTTAATGCAAATAAACAAACGGAAATGAGCCAAGTGTTAGATTTTCCCTTAGTAAAGCACTGGGCACACACTTTCCCTAGGTGCCTAGACCCAGGCTGCCAGTCAGAAAGGAAACTACAGTGCGATAAGTGTTAGAGACAATTTCTCTGGCTAGAGATTGTTGTTTGGAAATTTGCGGTCTGGCCTTTATCTTTCTTTCCATTTGACAGTCAACAGACTCTGCTGAACACTGTTTTTTTACAATCCACTAACTCCTTCAGTCCACAAAGTTATGTTTGAGAAAGTGTCATTTGCTCTTTCATCCATTGGCTTCACCTTGCCCTCGTTTAGTTGTCTCTCGGCAGCTCTTAGATAAGAAAGGATCTGTGTCAAGGCTGAATGACTCAACACAACACAAACAGATAAGAAGAACACACAGAGAGAGGGGTAAAGAATTTAAATGAAATTCAGCTAACACTATTTTTTCAGAATAATCAAGTCCCAGAGCTGCAGTTTTTCCCTTTGGTCCGGGACTCACTCCAGCCTGTGCCTGATACGAATGAGAGACTGCGGAGAAGACAGTGAGATTAAAAGCTGCTCTGCTGGTCATGAAAATGGATGAGGCTCAGCCGCAGCGGAGCAGCTGAAGACAGAGAGACTGCCCGGCACTCCAAAGCGCATCCGTCATGCGCGTCAGGGCAGTAATGCAGAGGAGAGCAGTGCAGGGCAGTGTATAAAATCTTCAACGCTGCCACCTTCACTATCATGCATCACAGCACGCGCTGACTGCTACGCTTCAGACCGCCTGCTGCGTGAATGAGACCAGGCCTTTTGATTTTCACAGAGAAAGTTTCACTGAGGAGATTTTATTCACTTTTCTGAACTAGGAAGTTTATGTTATGAGTTTGATGTAAGTTTAGAATCACTTGGAATTAAGTTTAGGTTCGCAGGTTGAGATTTAAGATTGGTTTACAATACTTGTCCACTTGTCCACTTAAATTCGGGATTATAGGTTTAGATTTAGGATAAATTCAGTGAGGTTTATAGTCTGAATTATCAATTTGGATTCAGTCAGATTTAGATTCACATTTGAAAGCTGAGACTTACTGAAGTTCAGAAACTGGTTTGACTGAATAGTTGCGGGTTTTGATTCAGGATTTGGGATTAAGATTCCAGGTAGAAATGTTGATGAAATTGGATTTTGATTCTATATTGCGTTTACATTTCAATCAGATTCAGATTCACTTATTGATATACTCCGTTTTGCATTCAGTTTCGGGAAAATTTCCGAGCTCTGAGCTCTCGGAGCACACCAAATACGCATATTCTGTACGAAATCAAGATTTCATCTCAAAGCTTAGCTAAATTTGGATTTTAATCATTTCAGTGTTATTTGTGGAGAAGTTCCCCATGTAATGATATTAGTGACTCTTCAGCACAGCTGCATACATATGTTTTCTGTCAGCAAACAACTCTTGAAATCCATGTTTGGTTTTCTGGGCCAAAGTCCATGTGAGGTTCAGGCATGAGTTTTGTTGGTTACCTGAGTCTGTTGATGACCTTTCATATACATAGCTGAGGTAAATTTGATAAGGGAGCGCATCCGTCATGAATCCGACCTGGCTGACAACACTTTGAGTCCTCAGTCAAATCTACATGGAAAATCATGAGGATTACCTAAATGCTTCTATATATACAATACTTAAATGCTCTATATAATTGGCCTTTAAAACATTAGCATTGTACATTTTTAGCATGCGTATACCTTCTATTAAACTGTAGAATAATTGCACACTTGTTTACTCATGTTTTCAGTCTAAAAGTTCTTATCATGTTGAGCATACCCCTACAGACCTTTATCTGATTTAAACTTAAAATCTCATCTCTGTACCCTCTGCAGAGATGTTCAGATTAAGCCTTCTATGAAATGAGACTTATAAATCTCACCGGACCTGATTTGGCTTACTAATACAGACTCGGGCTGATTCCAGGGCTCAAGCTTTTCATTAAATTACAGGCACACTGTATCTTTCACTATACCTGCAGTCTATACCTCAATTCAGCTGGGACTTGCAAGCACTCAGGCAAAGACTGCAGCCAAGTCAATGACATGCCCATGTGTTTAGCAGCGGCCGCCCACATTTTCTGCAATAAAACTGCCTTCTCTCAACTCTAGTGACTAATATGACCACTTATAGGAGTTTCTTTCTTTCTTTCTTTCTGAACTGTGAGGATGGAAGGTAAAGGCATTACTGTATGACATGAGACAGTCATACCGCTTTTTATGTCACTCCACAAAGCCCTTGCTGCTTTTCAGGGCCGTTCAAAGATCAGCCGTCACCAGGACGCAAAGAATAAGAGGGGCATGCCGCAGAACACCTGTGTGTGTGCTCGTTCATTAGGGTGTGGGTGCATATGCACACACACAAAGCCCTACATAGCTCTGATGTTAGCACACACATGCGGTTATAAAAGACCCGGCACCACAATATTTTCACAAAGTCAAACAAACTCACACCTGCAGGAGCCGATTTCAAAGTGTCCACGCTGACCTGACCAACATTATTTTACAAGACAACCCTAACATGTTAAATAGATGTTGAATAAATATGTGCAAAAAGTGCATGCTTACAAAGGCTTTCAACCAGTGCAGAAAGCAAAGAGAAAAAACTTGTTTGGCTAATAGTAGAGAATCATCTGCACACATATAATTTCTCAAGCAGTTATTAGTGGTGTTTGCTAAGGTTAGCTGGCAAGCTGTGGCTTTGTTCGAATCTCTAAGCCTAAACATTAAACTACAGCTTATTGTGGACATTTTGTGTGGTTCATTGAGATGTGTAGTACTTTTCAGCTACCAGAAACCATTTAGAACACCTGAGCAAACAGCATAGTGTAACGGACGTAGGCCGGTAAGAGCTGTGCATGTAAACCTCACTCCCCTGATTTCAAGAGGTGCTCTAGCGACTGACGCTAGAGACTGCGGTCTTTAGCCTCCTTGTTGGAGCACCCAACTCCCATGCGGATGGGCCAGGGTTCCAGTCCCACTTAGAGCAGGCGGTTCGAACTGGAGGGGCTACACTGGTGCCGTGTCCCGGATGGGAGTGAGGTTTAGGGAGGTGAGTGTAACGGACATAGACCGGTAAGAGCTGTGCCTGTAAACCTGACTCCCCTGATCTCGAGGCACTCTAGCAACTGACACTAGAGACTGTGGTATTTAGCTTCCTTGTTGGAGCGCCCGACTCCCTTGGGACGGGCAGGGTTTGACTCCCGCTTTAAAGCAGGCGGTTCAAACTGGAGGGGCTGCATTGGTGCCGTGACCCGGGTGGGAGTGAGGTTTAGGGGGGTGAGTGTAACGGACGTAGGCCGTTAAGAACTTTGCGTGTAAACCTCACTCCCCTGATTTCAAGAGGCGCTCTAGCAACTGACGCTAGAGACTGTGGTCTTTAGCCTCCTTGTTGGAGCACCCAACTCCCATGCGGACGGGCCAGGGTTCGAGTTACGCTTAGAGCAGGCGGTTCAAACTGGAGGGGCTACATTGGTGCCATGTCCCGGATGGGAGTGAGGTTTAGGGGGGGAGCGTAACGGACGTAGGCCGGTAAGAACTATGCGTGTAAACCTTCCTCCCCTGATCTCAAGAGCCGCTCTAGTGGCTGACCTGAGAGACTGCGATCTTTAGCCTCCTTGTTAGAGTGCCCGACTCCCGTGCTGGCGGACCCAGGTTGTAGTCCCGCTCGGAGCGGGTCGAGTAGAACCGGTTACATTTGGTGCCGTGACCCAGATGGCAGTAAGGTTTAGTGGGGGTGAGTGTAACAGAAGTAGGCCGGTAAGAGCTGTGCGTTTAAGCCTCACTCCCCTGATCTCAAGAGGCGCTCTAGCAACTGACGTTAGAAGCTCCAGTCTGTAGCCTCCTTTCTAAGCCTCCTTAGAAAGCCTGACTCCCATGCTGGCGGACCCAGGTTCAAGTCCCGCTTAGAGTGGGCAGTTCGAATAGGAGGGGTTACAATAGCAACATGCTAAAGTTGCCCAGAAGATCTTAGCAACCACTTAGCAATGAGACAAAACAACCCAGAAGTCCGAGCAATTCAATAGCAATGTGTGAAAACTACTCAGAATACAATAGATACTACAAATTTTGCCAAGGCATGTAACATAGAAAATCTGATTCAGCACACACTTCAAAAAAGTTGCTTACTTGCTTTCCAGCAAACATAAAAAATCCTTTACTTTAGAAGCAATACTATATCAGCTGTGTTGTCAGTAACTTTGCTGAGTTGCTACTCAAGTAAATTGATTTAAAAAACTGATTAAGAATGTGTTTGTGTGTGTGTGTATATATTATGTATGTACCGTGTGTGTATGTGTGTGTGTGTGTGTGTGTGTGTGAAACTTCACACTTCATATATACATGTTCAAACACTAGGTCTAATGCCTTGAAAACATCACACTCAGCCTTCCAGAAGGGCTAGACCTTAGATTCCTTTCATCCATTCATCAACTTGAGAGAAAACGAGAGACTTGATGTGAATGCAGAAGAAAGGAGGGAGTGAAAGGATGAAAAGGACGGGTTGAGGTGCTGGTGAACGTGTTGATGAGGGTTGCTGCCCTCCTCTGAACGTGGAATTCTGTCTTCCACGCCTTCCCTTTTTTCTCTCAAGGCCCTGACAGGTCATTTCCTGATGGGAGAGAGCGATAGAGGGACAACTGCTGATAGAAAGCGACAGACGGAGATGGAGGGAAAGAGAACTCGTATCCTGTGAGGAGAACTAAAAGTGTGGGGAAAGATTTGAGAATGAAGGAGACAACTTGACAGGAAGTAGAGGCCGCTGAAGTATAAATATGTACAAAGCTATTATCTTTGATTATTAAATTCTCATTCCTCCAGTTGTGTCTATTTATACCTCACTGCAGGAGCGGACTCGGGAAGTGTACACTGATACAAAGTCAATAACTCACTGCAGGGGAGAGAGTGTGTGTAAAAGAGTGGGATACAGATGAAGGCAATATCTGGAAATGTTTATTTTTTGAAGAGGAATTTAGACTTCCTGGAATTATCAGACTCTCTTGTGTTGGTTTTCCACGTGTATGTCAGTGCAGATGGGTCAGATACCACACTGCTCAGATTTACAAGGGTTTGTTTGCATATATATTGTGCATCCAGACCTCTGTGGGACGCCGGAGGGCAGGCGTTTTGTGTGTGTAGGGTGACATGGTGGCGACGTGATGAATCTTCAAGGGCGTGCCTGTCCGTGCGAGGTTGTGCGGTGTGTATTCGGAGCTATGTGTGTCTGTCTGAAAGCATTCGGTAACATCATCCCTGTTTCTCCACAGACATTTTTATATTTTCCACTGATGACATGATGAATGAGTTGCTGTCAGACTAGCCGGAGTGAAGATGTTCATCTCCGAGAGAGAGAGAGAACTTCCAGTGCCTGGGATTGAAATATAGCCTGTTTCAGGGTTAAAGGGCCTCCATAAAACTCAAACCATGTAAAATTTTCAGGGTTTTTTTTTTTTTTTTTTTTTTTTACATTTGTTTGTGTACTTGCTAAGTTTTCTGAACAATGAATTTGATTTTGTTTCCTCTTATGACAAAATTTAGTCATAAGATTTGGCATGATTGAGAACAGGGTTGTGTTTTATGAACCAGTGTTTTGAGGTAGGTCGGTAGGTAGATAGATAGATAGATAGATAGATAGATAGATAGATAGATAGATAGATAGATAGATTCATTTCAACTTTAAGCCAGTTAATTAGCAATTTTACTGTTGTGGACGCAGAGTTGAATCCGGTTGCTGCCATTTTGACCCCATTCTTTCAATCTCAACTTTAGTTCTGCTACTCGAATATCATAAATACAGAAACAGGAAAAGTGTTTTCTCGTATGTATGCTCAGCGAACCATACATGATTTTCTACGGTGACATTCCTTCAGGCGCATACTAATTCAATTAATGTTAATCTGCATCAAAATCCTGAGATATCCATTCGTCAAACGGTGACCTCTTTCCTCGGCTTTTATTTATTGCCAGTGGAACAGTGTAATTAGAACACCTTTGGGAGGTTGCCCGTGGTAACCTCTGATCACAGCTCCACACACACACAATAAGTGATGCGTCCTCTGGGGGCTTTCTGGCCTTGCTGCAGTGGGTGGGTACCAGCTCTGGCTATTGATTTGGACGGTGGGCTGATGAATCTCAGGGGAACCAATAAAAATAATTACGAAGAAGATCATCAAAGCTTCCCAGCCTTCTGCTTTGGACATGAATAAATGTGTGGTAAAGCTAATAGAAGAGCGGCAGAGGTGGCATATGTGCAGTCATCTGTGCCCAGATGAAAATATTATTGCTCAGAGGTTGTTCTTTCATGTTTCTCAGTTGTTTCTCAGTTGTTTCAAGTATCAACAATGACTCAGATGTTCCTCCTAAAACCTCTTGGGGGAGAAATAAAAATATAGACCTATAAATGTATGTGTACAGAGAAGCTTAGATAATTTGTTCTTGGAAGAAATGTATGAGAAATATTTGAGTACAAAATTAGATCTTTTTAATACAGATGTTGGGCAAATCTGAGCACAGTTTGAGATCTTTTCTGAAACTCAAGAGATTTGTGATAGTCTCCATTTGGTGTCTCAGAGAAACTGCTCGAGATTAAAAAGGTCCTGTTTGTGGGGGAGGAGATACCATGACTCTTGTCAACAAGGAGAATAGAGATGATGTTCTGTATGGATATGTAGATGGTTCAGTAGCAGGCTTCCAAAGAAAGAAAAAAAAACCACTTATTTTTGTCCTCTAACATCCGTTAAGTGGAGGCACAATATGTTCAAGGGTGAAATTAGTCCTCTCCCCATGCAGGAGACCAGAGGGAGGTTCTGCAAGAGAGCTATTGTTCTTAACCAGCCTGTAAACAATGACTAACATGACAGTTCACTCCCTCTAGGCTCTCTCATCTATAGAAATCATGTCCTCCTCCTCGACTTATTCTGTAGACTGCATATGGAGAGGTGGAGGAGAGGAAGACAGGCTTTAGGTAACTTAGGTGGAGGTAGATAAGGATTTTATAGGCTTTGAACTTTAATCACAGGTTGATTTCTAAAAATATTGATATCTCCTGCAGAATTTCTTCTCAGGTATTCTTGGTTTTAAGGATTAATTTGAATTTATTTTATTTTATTAATTTTATTTAATTTTATTTTATTTATTTGTTAATTAATTTTATTTTATTTTTAATTTTATTTTATTTTATTTTTTATTTTATTTAATTTTATTTTTAATTTTATTTATTTATTTATTTTATTAATTTAATTTAATTATTATTATTTTTTTTTTATTTAATTTAATTTGATTTTATTTTAAAGCAAGACAGGTTTATTAACTCTTTACAGTGGAGTTTAGTTTCTTAAAGTCCACCTGTGGTGAAAATCAAGTTTTTAATGTTTTTTATATGTCTATGTGGTGTTTTTAATGTGCTTTAAGACAAACCATGTGCAAATTCATAAATCAACACCACCATTGCTGAGTATTTTCTCCTTTAAACTGCAGTAAACTAAAGACGGTCTAAAAAACGCGGTTTGAAATCGCTGGTGTTTCTGACGTCACAAACTACCTTGTAACCAATCACATCAACATGTGATCGTCAACGAGTGGCTCTCTGAACTGGTGTGAGTGAGAGGAGGCAGGGCTAATTTGCATATTCATAGAACCAACGAGGCATACTAAACGAGGCAAGGATGTAGAGTTACATTCAAGCTATTTTAAGGCATAAAGAATTTTTTTTCAAAGAAAAACATTTAAATATGTCATTTTGGTGATCAAAGATGAGTTTTAAGGGATAAAATTATTGACTACATGGGGACTTTAACATTAACATGCATTAACTAACTAATCATGAACTAACAATAGTTTTCCAGCATTGTTTCTCTCTCTCTCTCTCTCTCTCTCTCTCTCCATTTCCTTTCTGTACTTTTCCATTTGTGCCGCTAAAATATACCTACTGGAAAGTGTATGTAAATTGCACCAGTGCGTTGCATGTCATATCACGAATGATTATGAATGCATGAATCAAACTCTCTTGGAATGCCGACAATTTGACATAGTTTTCCATGCATCGTGTATGTGTTCCCCAGTCCAAATGTGCGTGCATATGCATATATGCCCTTGTGTGTGTGTGGGCTGGCTGGGGGGTCCAATGGAAGAGGAAATGGCTCTTTGAATGGTGTGCGCTCAGAGACATAGTAAAGAGCACTCTCCCAGGCGGCCAAGAGCACTTGATTGTACAACAAGCAATGATCGCATTAAGAGAGGGCAGCAGGAAGAGAGAGAGAGGGAAACAAAGAGACAGAGAGTGGGAAGGAAATAAATTGACTTTGCCAGTGGCTTAGTCTGCTGATGGGAGAAAATATAGAAAAATTACTTTTTCATTTTCATGTGCTACATCCACAAGTGTGTTAGGGGTAATGGAGTGTGTGTGTGTGTGTGGGGAGGGTTGCCAGCTTGTATGATTGACCCTGTTATTGCGGTCACTGTAAAAACAGCTTTTACAATTTGAGGAGCGGAAAGCAGCAAGGTTTGCCTGTTGTATATCTATAGAGGTCAAAAAACAGTGTTGGGCTACTTAAAACTGTAACATAATAATAGTTGAAGCAATATTTCTCTGGCTCAATATTGAGAAATTTCTTCTTTTAGTAAATTACTGCCCAACACCTTGTCAAGAAACCGGTTCCATTTACTGTATGCTATGAAGAGAATAATATTCTCTTTTATCGCTTTATGTGTTTTCATATTTCCTTCTGTTCCTCTCTTAACAGGGAAAATCACAATTTTAGAAGCATCTGCTGAGTAAAATTTCTCCCTGGATAAAAAGACTAAAGAAAAAAATACAGCAAGCAGATGGCGCCTCAAGGTTTAGACGATTAGAGGTTGCAGATTGGAATACAAATTGGATTAAAAGAAATTAGACTAATAAAAATCGAATCGCATGGCAAGTGCAAGCATATTCACCTCCATCATGTAAAAGTCTCTGCCAGTGGCTGTCGATTAGAAGCTAAACAGATGCTCTATTGAGATAGCAGTTAATATGTGTGTGTGTATGTGTGTTCTTGGCGGACATGGTCCTCCCATCATCCCCTTATCTCGACCCACCCCATTTATCAATGTCATAATGTTAATTACTGGTTCATTCATTTAGTCACTTACAACATCAAAAATGAACTCGTTTCTGATTGGTGAAAGCAGGACATAAACATTTGTGTTCACTTATTAAAAGCTGGTATGTGAATTGTTTCTGGACTTGAAGAGCATGTTCTCTGCATGGGTACACCAAGAGTGTATCAGGCCGTAGTAAGTGCCCTCGACCTTAAATGAGTTTGACACCCCTGGTTTTGAGGGATGCAGACTGCCAAGAGGGAGGGAGAAGGAGAAATGCGAGAGGCAGTGAGAGAGAGAGCAAAATCAGTGTATCTGCAAACTTCAGCAGAGCTCAGTTTCATAGTATGCAGCACAGCGTAAACATGAAACCTGGAGGGTACAGGATAAGATCTCACCCTGTCAGTAGCTAGTCCCTTGTGTGGCCCCCAGTCTGCTCTGGGTCTTGTGTGTGGCCCCACTTAGACAGCAGACAGCCGGAATGATCACTAATCAATGAGAGCGAAATAGCAGGAATTAGCACAAATTAGGTGAAGTGGGAGACATCGCTCCCTTTAAAAGAGTCCGTGAGAGAGAACGGACCGTTAGAGCACACTAACACATGGCAGACTCAGCAAAACATTTGCGCGCTAATAAACAAGCTTGCTTCTCTGATATGCTCTGACTTGGTCCCACTGGTAAGAACAAGCAGTGCACATTCCGCAGTGATCCTAAACACCCTAAACAAATGCTCTGTTTTACTGCAGTTCCATATATCAGCAACCGAAAAAGTTTAGCACCGCATTGAACTCTTGTACATCAGCACTGCACACCTGCCATCCCAGGAGAGGACACGGCCACCTTCAGCTCATGCTAGCTGCTGCCGCTGGGTCTCTCATAGAGTAGGAGGTCCGTCCTGCGCTCTGCAGTGGTTTATGTTGAACAAACGGCTAGCGAACAGCTGTTTTAGCAGAGCTAAATAAACAAAGCTGCACAGCGCTGTGTGCTGATCATGCTAGCATGCTACTCTCTCGGGAGGTTTAGCTGTTAACAGTGCCTAGAAAAGGCTAATAAACAAGCAATTACCTCTTTTAAAATATTATGTATTTATTAATTTATATAACATGGTGGTGTCCTCACCTTAACTTTTCTATGTAAATTAAGCTAATTATAGTTTCTAGACTTTAACTGTACCATTAACTCTGATCCTAACTGTAAATGTTCCTTTTCAGATGTGAAAAGACACTTTTAGTCATATTTCTTCTCTTTATGTAGGTCCCCCACAATATAGCTTCCACAAAGATAGCAAAACCTGACACAAACATATCATATTTTGTGTCAGGTAAACATAAACATAAACATATTGTTCATATTGAACAATCACATGCTAAAATCATATCCCCTTCCCCCTTTTGGAGGATTGGAAAGTCACTCCTAATGTTAAGCGATTCAAATCCCTGAAAGAAGTAGAAAATCTGCATTTACAATCTCAAGGGTGTTTCCACGCTAGCCATGTGCTATTGAAGCGTGTAAAGCTTACAGCATTCATCTGATGGCAGCGCTAGCGGCTCTAGCTTAGCTTTTTTTTTTTTGGCCAGATTTTGGGTGGATCAGGGGCTGCTTTTGTCCCTCTTTGGCCTGTGCCTTAGTGATGTAAATGCAGGGTGGCCTCTGGCTCCTTATCTCTAGGGTTAAGGCTCACACTGCTCTTTCCGCAATCTATTATCATAAGGGCCAGACTCCTAGCGTGGGCTGGTAGCATTATCCATACCAAATGCAGGGCCATGCAGGGGAACGTTCAGGGGATTAGCATTTTAACACAGTGTGAGTCTAAACCCCTGAACCTCTCTGTCACAGAGGGCAAGTCCCCAATGGCTTGCCAGCTCACTATGTGGCACCCTAAATTAGTGTGCTGGATCAGAAAGCTGTGTTGTTGTTTTTTTGACATGGCTTTTCTCGGTTTGAAAATATTGTATGCTCAGTCAACAAATGGCAGTAGAAATAAAGCATTGTTTTAAGGGAGCATTTATTAAGATTTGCCCAAGTCAATCCTTACTTTTTCTGGCTTAAAGTTTCTTTAGAGAATCAAATAGCTAGATGGTGATTGCCAAGACCAGGTATGAACAATTCTGCTCCTGGAGGGCCACTGTCCTGCAGAGTTCATCTCTAGCCCCAATTAAACATGCTAATCAAGGTTTTTGGGATGACTAGAAACTTCCAGACAGATCTACTGGGGTAATTGGGAGCTAAACTCTGTAGGATACTGGCTCTCCAAGAGCAGGATTGAACGCCCTTGGCCAAGACTAATGCTGATTGGTTTGTTCCAGTCTTTCCATGATTGAGATCAAATGTTTGTTCTCTGTGAAAGCCTGTAAGACATTTTCTCATCTAAGCTCTTTCATCTTGAACGTAAATGTGTTGGTCCTGACAAGTCTTCCACTTTCTCCGTTTTTGCAGGATCCCGTCTGCGGCAGGAAGATTCTCCACCTCGGATCGTAGAACACCCCTCCGATCTGATCGTATCCAAGGGTGAGCCAGCCACCCTAAACTGCAAAGCGGAGGGGCGGCCCACACCCACCGTGGAGTGGTACAAGGATGGAGAACGAGTTGAAACCGACAAAGATGACCCTCGATCTCACCGCATGCTCTTGCCCAGTGGCTCGCTCTTCTTCCTGCGCATCGTACACGGCCGTCGCAGCAAACCTGACGAGGGGGCGTACGTTTGTGTGGCACGCAACTACTTGGGGGAAGCAGTCAGTCGAAATGCTTCACTGGAAGTAGCATGTAAGTATGGGATTTCTTCAATTATTGTCTTGAGTGCCAGAAACAAGCAGTGTTGGGAAACCTTTTTTTTCAGTGTACCCTGTGGACCAAACTACAATTATACAATTCTTCTGAAGCATCCTTTTAGAAGCTTTTACATTATAGAACTTGATATTAGTGAAGTTGGTATTTCATCTGAAGGATTTTGGAAAGAGCCTGATTTTCCTAGTTCCAAAGCAGGGGATGGGAAGTATTTTGCAGTTGGCTCTGTAGTTTAATTAGCTCTCCATATGTTTTAGTAAATTTTAGATTTGTCAGTCTGTTTCGGAACAACCTTCCAGGCTTGCAGTTTTTCCTTCTGACTGAGAAATGGAAATGAAAAGGAAAGACAGAGACACAGACTCAGATTAAAGGACATGCTAGGTGCAGAAGGGAGGGTGTAGATACTCTACACAGGAAGGCAGAATCTGGAACGGGGTTTATTGACAAACTGTAGATGGGTTCGGCTTTGAAGATGGGTCTCTGTTGGGTTGACTTGCATTTTCAGAGAGCACATCCCTTGGGGTCAAATCCCCAAGCTAATCAGAGGCCATTACGAGTGACTGCTAACCTGTCCTCCTTTGCTTTTCTATTAGATGATGAATTTGCTTTTTTTAATGATAGGCCTTTTTGCTAAATGACTCTTTTGCTAGGCTGATCTTGCATCTGTTATTTCGGGAGTTTGTGATCTTTGTGATTAGTGAATACATTGGAGCAACTAAAGTTGCTTTCAGGCCCTTATTTCCTTTAGTGTTACATAAAAGCAAACTACAGTAGCTTAGCCAATGTGCCAAGGCAAAAGTCATTAGAGATTAAGGAGTATTGGTTTTGCTTCACTGGGTTTATAGTCTAGACCTGCAGTCTAAGTGAGCTGCTATCTTAAAGTCTGTTTCAACCCTGAGCTGATCAATACCGCGGCTCTCTTATGCATTGTTATGAAAATAGGAGCGATCCATCATGAAATAAGGATATGATGATAAATATTGAATGAATGGATAACTAAATTGGCTCTGTGCGCTGCCGCCAAGACCCCATGCAGTAATGAGAGGGTGTGTGTGTTGAGCTGTTGGAAAGGGTAACTCTAGATGAAGGGATTGTGGGAAGGTTTTGAGAGTCAGTAAATTTTGAATGCTGCTGCATTTTCTATTTTTAACCTGTAATTGATGATACATGATGGTGACTTGAGTTAAAGGGTAGAAATGCGGAGATGATGTTGCGTTTAGTTTTTGCAAAGGGCAACTTTGGAGGTAGCAATTGCGGGAAGCTTTTCAGTAACATTTTTGGATAAATTTTCTATTTTTAACTTGTAATTGATGATACATAACTGCGTTGCGGGTTATAGGGTGTGTATATATAGAAGGGCATAAAGGCAGTTTCTGTGTTTTCACTCGTGTAGCTGGCAGGGGGTTTGTGTTTTCTCTGATCCTCTCAGCTCTTCCGAGGCGGTGGTGGCGGCCCCCAGGTGCTAACTGTGTGACAGCAGCTTGATCTATCGATTGCACTAAGAGGGGTCTCCTCGCCTAAATGAAAATTCATGAAAAATTGATGAAGTCCCCGATTATTCCTTTTTTTCCTCTGCTAGCTCTTGTATCTCTCTCACTTCCCCCTCTCTGTTCTCACTAGATCTCTACATTTCCACCATGGCGCTATGTCAGAGGTTGTCTGAAACCTAATCTAAAAGGGCACGATTTTGTGAATGAACTAGTTTCCAAGAAACCATAATGTCAATTCTAATGATCTAAAACAATATTTAGACAGCCAAGCAAATATTTGGTGACTACAATGGTTATGTCTTGGTAGAAATGTAGTCAAATGTTGAGTCAAATTAAAACAATTGACTTTTATAATTAAATTTACACATCAGACAATTTTGAAATGCTTCCTACCTCCATATACATCCTGCAAAGGCAGCATTTTTCAGGTTTCAGACACAGACAGCCATAGTTGACTGAAAGAGTTTAAATGAGCTGTAGGATGTTTTACGACTTTCAGGTGAGAGGTGAAGGGTCGTAAGGTTAGCGGGACAGCAGATACTAAACCTACAGCAGAAAAGACCAAGAACTGTACTTTAACGAAACCCCTCAGCTGTGTTACGTTACACAATTTCCACTCATAAAACTTCTCTTTACTGGTGAATGATCACAGAAGTGAAGCCAATCTAAACCGATACAGCTTATGTATCGTTCCAAGCAAAATATGTTTCATCTGTCACATCGTAGAAAAATTCTGAAGCGGCGCTGTTTTCTCAAGAAGTAAATGTTGATTTTATAGCCAGCTGTGTATATCTGATCTATATGAAATGCTCCCAGACTCACATACGTATAAAACCTTCACCTCCAAAACAAACAGCTGGCCTTCAGTGACAAACTGAAAAATGTGGCGAATGTTCCAGACTGTTTTGCGACGTTCGTTTTAGGCGTTCCGACCCTGGTTACAAGCCCAGTACTTTTTCATCTTCGCGTCACAAGTCGTCTCCTGTTGCGATATATGGTTCTGTCTCTCTCTTCTTCTCATATGGGGTCAGTCTGCACCCCCGCAGGCTGAGTGAATGGCTCTGTTGAAACAGATTGCAGACAGGCGTTCGCCGTGGACCACTGGAGCCGCCCGATCAGAGAGACCCCAAGCTGGGTTGCAGGAAGCAGAGAGAGGCCTGTGAAAGGAGCTCGCTGCATTATTAATAATGAGGCAGATTGTAAGGAGGTGTCCGCTGAAGCAGGATTATCTCAAACGCTAGTCTTTAACAATTGACCATTAGTAATACAACAAAGAAGATACACAGATCTTGTTACGGATGTTTGTGTCCTAGAGAGTTTAAAGCGAAGGCGCAAAAGGGTTAATTTTGTCGCTATTAGATTTGTCTGATGATGCAAGGCGCTAATTCCATTTCAACACAATTCTTTGTTTCATGTGAACTTGTTTCTGTGAGGTTTAGTGCTTTCGCTTCTTCAAATGGTCAATTTCTCAGTTTAAAGTTACTGAACATGTCTTTCCACTTACCTCAACATAAATTAATCCCTTTCTTGTCATTTATAAGGTCTTAATTAGAGCAGAAGAAGAAGAGAGTGGAAAAGGTGCTGACAGGCCACAGGGAGTGATTGGCTGAATCCCAATTCGCATACATCTACTGTAGCCTAAAGGCACATACTTCACTGGTGATGCATACATACTTGAAGTATAGACCCTTTTAGTGCCGACGTCACAACTACATCACGGTGTTAGCTGGAGGCAAAACAAAGGGAAAACTGGAGGCGGCCAATACAAACTAGCTAGTTTGTCAGCTATTAATATTTATAGCTGGCTAAATAATGAGCTTAAAATGTCATCTTGTCATCTGGTTCCGTCCGTTAAAGTTAACTTTTTCAAATAACAATTAGGGCTGGGACAATACATCGATTCTCGATTTGTGATACAATGATTTTGTATTGATCCTGATAATTTCTTTCTCGAATTAATTTTGAGCTTAGTTTTTAACAGCAGATAGCGATCTAGGCTAGTTTTTAACCACACACTCAAATGCTCACGAAGAAGAGTGCTGGGCAGCGATCGTGCGTTCGGCTGAGCCATGTAAGTGGTTAAATATACTTGCACCTCGGCTCAGAATGCTTTTATGATGCAAGATTAATGTAAACACAGCCCACTGCGAACACCCTTGTAATTCGCTTCAACCTTTTCGAACTTTATGAATTAATATTTTAGGTTTAAGTGGTGTGTTTAAAGGAACTGGATGCAAGCCGAGTATGTGTGTTTCTAAAGCACGTAGTGCCATCTGCTGTTAAAAATTAAGCTCAGAATCGATTTGAGAGAGAATAGCAAATCGATAATCGATGTATTCTCCCAGCCCTAATGACAGTCTTGGTCCCAGACAGTGAGTGACCTTATATATTCAGATAACAATGACTGGAGAAAATCCAATTTTAACAAGCTAACAAAACTAGCTAGCTAGCGTTAATGAAGTGGTCAGGGGAATCGTTCTGTCTCCACCTAAGCTCCGCTCACAAAAAAACGTCACATTGTTTACTAACTGAAAAAGGGTCTATATGAAGTACATATATAACATTTTTTAGCATCACAGTGTTTACACTTTATAGAGAAATCGACATATACTGTAAGAATGATGTGCATTTTACCATAAAAGAACACATAACTTTTAGCATTCAGGTTAACAAAGATATATTTAAGAACTGGCAATTTTGGCATCAAACTATTCATTTTTCTGAATAAGTCGAAAAAGAGCACAAGGGGTTGTGGAAAAATATTAGCCTGCTTAGCATCCACTGACAAACTTTGCTAAACTAGTGAAAACTGTTTACCATCTGGGCAACCTTTAGCGAATAAAATTTGATGTTCTGTGATTTAGGACACATGTAATTTAAATTTACGTACAATACAGGAATGGATAGAAAGTGAATTGGGATTCTGCTAATATCATAAATTTGTCTTAATCTGACTTTTTTTTGTGACAAGCTTTTATATACTCTGTCTTTTTGTGATGTATATCATGGATACATTTCGGTCTAAACCGCACCCTGTGGCACTCCTTGCTTCTGGGAAAGATATTTTGTTCTTTTGTTGCTATTTTTTTCTTTCTCTGTGTCTTTATTTCTCTCTCCTACTCTCTCTTTCTGTCTCTCTCTCGTGTTCTTTCTCTTTCCTTTCTTGGGATAAACTGGGTCAATGAGCAGGTTCATAAATCATTGTGAAGACTATGTCAGACTGAGGCAAGCCCCGCTTTGAATAAATTTGCCAAAGTGGTGAAATCTCTGGTCGTAGCTTTTGTACCGTCGCTATGTGACAAGTCACACCTGGGGCGCACAGTCATCCAGGAAAATGTTAATTAGCCCCCTGTATCTTTTCTCAGGTAGAGAGGTGTGTGTATTATAAATCTGAGGGCAACATGCTTGTTGAACATGGGGGCATTAATTAAGCGTATAAGGTGTGAATGTGTGTGTGTTTGTGTCTGCTAATGGTCTGCGCTGAAAACGTGCATGTAGTTTCAGTCTTAGCGACAAAAAGTGCCGTTTCGTTCACTTGTAACCTTTAAAAAGTATGTAAATGAAGGAAGGGTGAAACAGATGTCGTTGCTAGTTTTTTAAAAGGCCACCAGCCTGGGATTGGCTGGCCTGTTTGAAAAGGTTCTTTTGATACGCTTCAGCATGGCACTTAAGCAATTATGAGTATCGTGAGGCAGCATTTGGAACTGGTAAGATGAAGTAATTAGTGGAAAAATGGTGCTTTCTTGTGTTAAGCTTTAAGGTTGCTTCTCAGTCTGTTTGACTGTGTTTCTGGCATCAGTTAAATCTAATAAAAGAGGATGAAATTAATTGGATACACACAGCTAATAGGTAACAGGGTGGATGGTATGATCAAAATCTGATATTACGTTATAAGTATTTTTTATTTTTTTTTAATAAACTATGTATAATCTATGTTAAATTTACACTGGAAGAACCACATTTGCAGTCGTATATGCATATATTTGCGTATATTTGCAGCCAATATATGCAAACCTGTCAACGGTATTATTTTTGCATTACTCCATGTTTTTGTCGTCCTCAAATATCTACTGGTTGACACAGTTCTTCCGTAGTAAGGTGTTTACCGTCCATCCCTAACATAAAGACTACAAACATCTGTCTGGCTTTTAACATCTATCTCGTCTTGTGGACAAGTGAGTGTGTGTGAGTGAATTAATCAAACACACTCTCACATGCAGTCGTCCTCATTCGTCTGATTGTAAATGTCAGTGTCTGTCTGGGTCCTCTGACCCGCGTTCGCACTCGCTTCGCGTTATCCTGGGATCCGGATTCTGCAGGTTCTATGGGTTGGTGATTAAGTTGAAAGCAGACTGATGTCAGGATGCATCCGTGGCCCACAGGGAATGTTGGTTTCTGATAAGAGGGAGGGAGGGTGAGGTGCCAGCAGAGAGGTGGAGGAAGAACGGATCTCTAGTCTGTGATAAAGGAGAAAGAAATAAAATCCCTGATTGAATGTGTCATCGTAGTATATCTGCAGTGCTGGAGTTAGCGCCCACACCATAAAGACCAACCTCCTTATCAGCAGCATGTTACGTTACACACACATACACACCGGCTGTGGTGAGATGGAGCCATGCAGATTCTGAGGCTTATCTCGTGGTTACATCTTAGTGTGTGTGAGACTAATCGGTCAGCTGGGTAGATGATATTAAATGATTCTTCATTGTATGTATATGTGGAGGAAGCCCTCTGGAAAGGAGATAAATCATTGGTCCCATAGAGCCCTAGAAATACACACACACACATACAGTATATTCTCGCACACACTGACCTTTATCATTCTTACTCTCTCTTACCGTCTTTTGTTAGCTCACTCTTGTCCCCTTGTGAGTGATAAAGTTTTTACATTTTATTTTCATGGGATTTTTCTTCTATTTTTGACAGGAAAGTAGAGAAATTATGGGGGAAAGAACAAGGGTTGGCAAATGGCCTGAACTGGATTCGAGCTACTGCTTTTTTAAGTGTTATGTTGGAGCATGTGCATGACCTGCCAGACCGGATATCTGACCGGTTTTGAGTTTTAACAAAAGTGAGAAACACAACCAGTCAGTAGGATGTAAATATTTATCTGACATTTGAGTCTTCACAATATTATTTGTTCAGATGTTTATTTTATTTTATTTTATTTTATTTTTTTGTTGCGATGCATTTTTACACCCCTGCTAGTCACTTTGAAAAAAACTAATTTTAAAAACGAGTATTTAGTATTAATAATAATAAAATTATATATATATATATATATATATATATATATATATTTTTTTTTTTTTTTTTTTTTTTTTTTTTTAGAAAAGGCCAGACAGCTCTTAGCAGAAATCTGCACCGTTGCTCACAGTGGCTTTCAGATATGTACAGCGGAAATGGATTTACATAGAACAGCGTCCATTATGATCAGATGGTCAGCATGGATTAGCAGAAAGGATTTAGCCTCTTTTCTTTTTTTTAAGTAAACAAATGTTTCTGCTTTGTTCAGTTTGTTATGTCCATATCCAGTCAGATCCTGTATCCGAATGGCACAGTAGAGACATAAATATGAAAAAATATTGGTAACACTTTACAGTAAGATTTCATTAGTTAACATTAGTTTTAGTTAACATTTATCTAAGAATGAACGATACTTCTACAGCATTTATTAATCTTAGATAATGTTAATTTCAACATTTTACATTATGGAAATCAAATGTTGTTAACATTAGTTAATGCACTGTGAACTAACACGAACAAACAATGAGTGTATTGTTTATTGTTAGTTAATACATTAACTAATGTTAATAAATGAAACCTTATTGTAAAGTGTTACCAAAATATCTTGTTTCTCAAAGTCCAAGCTCTGTAGTTTGTTGGTATTAGAATGTATTTATATGTGATTTCATTCTCTTGCTAACTATTTCCGTGTTTTTGAACATGCGCCTCTGCTAATCTCTGTGTATGTGTGTTACATTGATTCGGTGTGGTCTCTATGACCCTAAACTACTTAAAACTCCATTACATGATTGCCTGCCATCAAAAAAGCCAGAAGCTATTGCAAATCATTCCGAATGGTCATTTAAATCCAATCAAACTCAAGACTATTGACTTCAATCCTTTCATTTTCATTTCCAGACCACAGCATGTTTGTGTTGCTGTACTGTGCCAGGTGCTCACCTACTAGAGGTTCCTTTGTGGTTCCTCATCAGGTAGAACAAAAACATCTAACCATGCTCTTGATTCCCATGAGATTGTAGTATTCTGACAGTGCTCTGCCTGGGATTGGATCCGATGACCCCTAAAGATCTGTCGGACCCCCAATGTCCGTAATTCCTTAGCGTTCGGCTCTCTACGCAAAGCAGATACCCCTCACCCTACGAATGCACCACCGCTGTCTACTCGTAACCCCTGAAGCAATGCCTCCTGGGACCCAAGGACCAAGGCCTGTAATCCATCATATGTGTGTGTGTGCGAGCTCAAATTCAGCTCCGCCCTTAACCGAGGACAGAGGAAATTGATTCAGCTCTCTGTTGAAGCGAACAATCTGTTATTTTCTCAAAGAAAAAAGTGCTGGTGCCGAGTGCTGATGGTGCAAACTCTCTTGCTTGAACACACACCGTGTACAAACCGCAGTGCCGTTTCAGTGGAGTGTCATCATCAGAGAAAGCTTCCCGTCGCTCTGATGGATGGTGTGTTTTTGAACCTTGAACTCTCTTCACCTACAACACAACTCAATCAAGCTGGCCGCTTGAAGGAATCTACTAGAACTATGACATCAGCTGTGTCAAAACTGGGGTTTAGATTGCGCCAACTTTGCGTCCTCTCTCTTTATCTCTCTCAAACTCCACTTCCTGTGCAGGACTAATAGTGTGTGCGATGCTGTTGTGACCGTGTGGTGTTATCTGTGCAGTTATTGAGTTTGACTCCTGTTACTCTGGGAGTGAGGTGGGAGCGAGAGTTCCTACCAACCCCGGACAGCTGTGAATGGGGAGGAGGAAAGGGTAACTTAAGCTTCCTGCACTACAGCGTATGTTGGGGGGGATGAAATCTGAGCCCCCTCCTGTCCCTTGTCTCCTTCCTGCTGGTGTTTGAAATTGATAGGCGGTGTGGGGTCCTTCACAAGGCTTGGGAGTTTATGAGTGTGATCTAAAGAACAGCTGGAGTTGGCCACTGGCCGCTCAGTCTGCGGCTTGGCCCTGGGAGGGTGTCAATGAGAAAATTTGTCAGTAGTGAAGACCTCTGCCCTTGAGTTTATTTCTTTATCAGATGTGTTTTGTGCTAATTGCATGTTTACTTGCATTTAAGGTACATTATATAGTGCAACAGTCGGGTTCCGGAAGTAAAAATCCCATTTAATTTCTCCATAGGGGAATTGATTAAAGGTCACCTATTATGCTAAATACACTTTTACAAGGTGTTTGGATATAAATGTGTGTTAGCAGTGTGTGAACACAACCACCCCACAATGATAATGTTAATGCTTCAGATAAGTGCTCTCAGAAAACGATCTATTAGAAGTTTGAACTGATATAGCTTTAAGACGTGCGGAAATAATAAACTTTAATAATGAAAGAAAAACTATGCTATCCGTGAGAATGTTCGCGATATAGATGATAAACAAAACCAAGCAGATCTCTTGTTAATATTTGGCAGAGAATCCAACTGTGATCGTAGAGAGGGGGCGGGGCACAGCAGCTCATTTGCATTTAAAGGCACATGCATGAAAACAGCCTGTTCTTGACTGTAGTCAGAAATGGGTATTTACAACATGGATTTATAAATGATCTGTGAGGTATTTTAAGCTGAAACTTCACAGACACAGTCTGGGGACACCTGAGACTTAAATTACATCTTAAAAATGGGCATAATAGGGGACCTTTAAGGGGAACTTATAAATCATGCTAACCTTGGCAATGTATTAACAATGGTATATGCTTTTGTTGAAGCCATCGGTGTGCAATAATTCATTTTTAATATATATATATATATATATATATTTTTTTTTAATAATCATGTTTAATTGCAGAATCATGGGTAATGTTGTTTTTCACCAAGAATTCTGCTAAGAAATGTGGCACTTTTATCGAGTCACCCTACTATATATATATAAAGCAATGCTTTGTTGTTTCAACTCATTGCTGGTTGATTTGGTTCATTGCTTATAACACTTTAACAAAGACTTTTTTAAAAATCCCTATTGAGAAAATAATTGGGGGAAAATATTCCCAGTACCAAGGCTGCTGAAACAGGCACTTTTGCACTCTAATCTATAACTAATAGCTTATATATATATATGCATAGACTTCCAAAAGGCACTTTCAGCCCTTCTGGTCCTCATTGTGAGCTTGTGAACACCCTTCTGAAACCTAAAATGATGAATGGGACATCCCATGATCTCATGGACTTCACGGATGAAGGCCATGGGACTGTATGTTCATATTTAGTGCACATTTGGGACAAGGCCCATGTTTTTCAAGGCTTCTTGTACTATCATGATTTTGTTATTTATTGCCATTTTTTACCTTTTCTCTGACCCTTAGAATTGAGCATTTTTTGCTACTGTTCCTTTAAGACATTTTTAAAATGTAACTAGTGTCTGTTGTTATTGGCAAACCTTACTAAACCAAATGTCACATTATAATTCATCAGGGCTGGCCAAGTTGCTGAATACTGATGTATATTAATTGAGATGTATATGTGGGTGGTCTTATGTTAATGAGTTGGGTGTGATGTCATAATCATGAGGACTTTTAATGGCCTGTTTTGAACATTTTAGTATGTGCATTTAGTACATTGAATGTTTTTATTTCAAAATAGCAAGGATTTATTTGCCTTTTAAACTTCAAGGATGGCCTGAATGTACTTTTTAACCACTTGTTATGCGAATTGTCTTGTCATGCATGTGTGAATATTGAGTTTATTTTGACAGTGATCTCTCGTTCATCTGTTTGGTCTGGTAAAATCGCTCTTACTAGCGAGGCAGCGAGACAAACAGATGGACTGATAGACATGCATACACACACACACGGCACTTATAAACTTGAAAACGAGAGGCAGAGGGACACATGGAATGGCTGGAGGGTGCGCACACCAACACACATAGTATTGTGGCTAAAGGCCAAGTGCATAGAAATCAGAACAGCTCCATTCAAATGCAAAGTAGAGTCTTATCTACAGACTGTTCTTCGCTGCTCTCCTGTGCTCTACACCGTTCAGGGCAAAACTATTATTTGGAGGCATGCGTATGTCCGTGTGTGTGCACTGGTGCCTGTGTAAGGTTGTGTGTGTGTGTGTGTGTGTGTGTGTGTGTGTGTGTGTGTGTGTGTGTGTGTGTGTGTGTGTTTGGATCTGAAGTATGCATGAATGTGAATTTCAATGTGAAGGTCCATCAGGGTTTCTCTGGCGTCTTTCGTCATGGTTTCTTCAGGATTTTTACAGGAGTTAAGGATATTCACAGGAGGTTTTCATTAAAGGTTTTCCTCATGTTTTTGTTCATGAGGTCCTCTTGATTTTTACTGTTTTTTTTTGTTTGTTTTTTTATCACAGATTTTAACTGGAAGTTTTCCTCATGGTTTTTCACTGAGGTCTTTCCTCATGATGTTTACTAGGTCTGTTCTCGTGGTTTTCCGATGGGGATTTTCCTCATGATTTTTACTTCTGTTCTCTTATAGTGTCCGAGCATCGAAACACACGGCTGAACCTTTATGAGAATAATCAGTCACATTTTTCATGGCTTTAACCTGATAAAAGTGTCCAATATTCATCCTTTAGCTCCTAGAGGAGGGCCCCACATTTCATCCGTTATGTCATACTGTAAAGCGGCTGGCCGTCCTAGAGATGCTTTTTAAAATGAAAACTGCTAAATTGTCCTGATCAATCACTTTAATTTGTCTGCCACATTGTTATCAAGACTTAAATGCATTTATTTAATGCTCAGTTGTGGCGTTTGTTGTTGTTGAGATCAGTAGTGTTTCATCCTGGTGTGATGTGTGTGTGTGTGTGTGTGTGTGTGTGAGTGAGAGAGAGAGGATGGTTTAATATCAGATTACTGACCTGCGCAGGAAATGAAAGCAGATGACAGTGAGTGATCACCTTGTGAGTGTACTTTGTGTGTGTGTGTGATTGACAAGGCAATGCGTTTGACTCCGTCTATCTTTAAGAAACATTAATAGTCTCTTGCTCTCGGCTCCATACATCTGGTATGTGTGTGTGTGTGTGTGTGTGTGTGTAAGGAGAGGATGAATTATGCATTTCTAGCAGACTATGAAAAATGAACACTTGCAGATTCTCATCTACATAAATTTTCATTGTATTTAGACACTAGCTGCATGTTTACATAGTGAATACAAGCCCATTTATTTAGATAGTCTTTCTAAAGGTTATACAATCTTGCTGACCTCTAAACATGCAGGTGACCTAAATGAGACTCAGGCAAAACATAACCCCAATGATGCACCATTGTGAGAGTAGTTGAAGTGCTCCATATGTGCCAGTCTAATGCATTACTTGCACACTTAAATGCAATTCATTCCTTTTATTTTGAGATCCTTGCAGATTTTTTCTACCAAGACACAAATAAATTCTCTGACACATTATGATGAATATTGATTTGGTTCTTTATAACATTACAGAAATGATACTGAAAAGCATGTAATTCCACTGGAGATCCAACATAAAGCGTCTGTATTTAGGCAGTGGCATATGCACAAAGAACACATTTGGACCCTATAATTCTGCATGTAGATGCCGGGTTAGTTGGAGATAACCACACAGATGTACACACTGTAATTCAGTCCATGCAAAGCAAATTGCAAACGTTATGCAAAATGACATTTGCTGCATGTTGCATTCTGTGATTTAAAACCCTTTCATTCTCGCAGCAGGTGGATAATGTCTCAGTTCTTAAACTCAGCTTCAGTACTGTATAACATCACACTGAACTGCACTGTAGCATTTGGACTCTCTCAACCGGGCGAGAGAAATGAGAACAGTCCGATAATGATTTCCTGTAGCCGAGCCTCTAATCCCAAACACAATGCTTATCTCTGTGGTGTAAAGCATGTGTTGTGTGGTAAGCCGGGTTTCAGATTGGCCTCTCTCTGAATGGACAGTCATTGAGGAGTCTTGGAGAGGCCGGTGTGGTGAGGTGATAGCAGGGGCTTCTGAAACGCAGTAGCAGATAGGAGGTCATTCGCTGGAAATGACCTCCGATGGGCCATTGATTGACCTGGTATTGAACCTTTGCTAATAGACTGGAGGGACAGTGCAGGTCTGGATGTGGGTGATACAGTGGAATTCAGGTTTTGTAAACATCAAACGGCTTTTGTGTTAGTGGAAAAAGGAAATTGATGAGGCGCTCATAGATTTTATCTAATACAGATAGCAGATAATTTAACATACAATTACATCTTTGTTACATACCTACATTTATATATTTGGCAGATGCTTTTAACTTACATTGCATTTAAAAGGTTAGTTCACCAAAAAATGAAAATTCTGTCATTAATTACTCACCCTCATGTCGTTCCACACCCGTAAGACCTTCGTTCATCTTCGGAACACAAATTAAGATATTTTTGATAAAATCTGATGGCTCAGTGAGGCCTGCATTGACAGCAAGATAATTTACACTTTCAGATTCCCAGAAAGATACTAAAAACACATTTAAAACAGTTCATGTGACTACAGTGGTTCAACCTTAATGTTATGAAGCGACGAGAATAGTTTTTGTGTGCCAAAAAAAGAACGACTTTATTCAACAATATCTAGTGATGGATGATTTCAAAACACTGTTTCATGAAGCTTTGAAGCTTTACGAATCTTTTGTTTTGAATCTTTTGCGTGTAGCAAACTGCCAAAGTCACGCCCCCCAGTGGTGAACCATTGAAATTTCGAAACACTTATGATGTAATGAAGCCTCGTTTACTGAAATCATGTGACTTTGGCAGTTTGATACACATTCCGAACCATTGATTCGAAACAAAAGATTCGTAAAGCTTCGAAGCTTCATGAAGCATTTACTTGAAACAGAAAGCTTTTGTAACATTATAAATTACTGTTCAAAAGTTTGGGGTAAGTAAGAATTTTTTATTTTATTTTTTTTAAAGAAATGAAAAAAATTAATACCTTTATTCAGCAAGGATGCATTAAATTGATCAAAAGTGACAGTAAAGACATTTATAATGTTACAAAAGATTCTATTTCAAATAAATGCTCTTTTGAACTATCTATTAATCAAAGAATCCTGAAAAAAAAAAATTGTGTGTGTGTATATATATATATATATGTATATATGTATATATATATATATATATATATATATATATATATATATATGCATAAATGTAAAAGCTTACACTGGCTGTAGTAATTGCCTGTCTGTTCTAATCACCAGAACCCTCTTCCCGCTTTCTTCAAAGAATCCTGAAAAAAAATTGTAAATATAAAAGTATGTATGTAAATATGTGTGTGTATATATATATATATATATATATATATGTAAGCATAAATGTAAAAGCTTACACTGGCTGTAATTTCGCTATATATCCCTAGAAGTATTTGGCTGTCTGTTCTAATCACCAAAACCCTCCTCTTGCTTTCTTCCTGTACACCCTCATTTTCTGTCATCCCTCCTTCGCTCCTTCCCCTCTGATTGCCGTGTCTCTAACGGTCCACAGATGATAACCATTCCTCCTCAATCTCTGAACCCGACCCCTCCCCCTCAAGGCACACACAAATCAGATATGGGGGCCTCGGCAGGCAGCTAATGAAATTAGCCCCACGTTGCCCATACGCTTTAATAAGTCACTTGACTCGATTAAGGATGCGATAGTGGGGGATGTCGGATGGATACAGTGAATCTCCAGCCTGCCCAGCGGTGCCAACCCGGGTGTTGATTATCATAAATATTCCCAGTCCACACACCTCAGGCAAAATCCACACTCCGACATCCCCCTTTTCCTCTCAACACCCCTCTTTCCAGGACCAGACGCCTCTTTCTGCAGCCTGGCAGGCAGTTTGGAGGAAACGTGAGGAGGGGGCGGTGCCAACATTGTACTGTCATTAACTTTCTTTGACTGGCAGCCGTCAGGCTGGCTGAGCCCCGCCCCCCTGCTGTGCAGCAGTCTCCACCTCCTTTCTCTCCATCATTCTCTCCTGTCATCGCTCCATCCCAAAGTGGCAAGGATTCTTTGGGTCTCAGCTGCTCGGAGAGATGATACTCCAACCACCCGCTGCTTGGGTGAATCTTTTTGGATCAGGGAAGTGGAGCCGGCCAGCCCGGAGTGGCAGACATTGGCCCAGTGCGGAACCCGATCCCCTGCTGCCTCTCCGCAGAAACCTCACGCTGGGCAGAAAGTGCCGGATAAGTGTAAGCAATCCGCAAATAACTCAACATTACAGGCGGATTGCTGAGTCCAAATTATTGGATTATCATATCCACATTTCCTCCATTTGTTATCTCCTGGAACATTCCAGTTTAATTTATTTAAATTTTTTGTTTGAATTGAATGTGCGGTGTGTAATTTCTGCACCACTAGCAGCATTAAATGAAATTGGAAAAGTAACGACTCGCAAACATGCACCTGTTTTCCATTATTTGGACAAACAGATAGACCTAGCTTATTTCACTCTAACAAAGAAATTCAATTGTGTTTACATGCTTCAAGGAAGTCACCTAACAAATAGCATACTTATTGTCTCTATACATTAAGGTGGGGTAAATGAGGAACATATGATTGACAGGGTGAGGGCACAAATCAGAATGAGGTTCAGAGGCGGGGCTTTATTACATGCAGCCATTCAGCTGAGAGTAATCTGTCAGGATAGATAAGTGTGGTCTGATGTTTCTGAACCTGACAGCGGTGGTGCCTGTTTCCAGCCGGCTGTTCCCAGATCCTGAGCAGTGCCACAAACAGGAAAGAGAGAGAGAGAGAGAGAGAGAGAGAGAGAGAGAGAGAGAGAGAGAGAGAGAGAGAGAGAGAGACCTGTTTTTTTTTTCTTCTTTATAATCTTTATTAGTTGACTGAAAAATGGTCTTCAATGTACAAACATCCTTAATACAAGATGAATTTACTTAAAAAGCCATACAACTATGGTATTGACACCGGTTTTTAGAAAATATATCTTAAATTGAGTCTATACTTTTTCTTGTTGTAAGTATAAATCTAACAAAATTTATTAAGGTTTCTGCCTAATATTGTACACGAAAATATGCATTGTTTTGAATTAACGATACAGTAGTTCTAATAAAAAAAAAAGATTTATCCTTAATACAAGATAAAAAAAAGTAAGAATTAAACTAACATTTATTGTCTTCAAGATTATATTTGCTTCTGAACTAAATGTATCTAACTTCAAGGGTTTTAAAAAAGCTTTTAGAATAGGTTTATGCTTAATATTAGAAAAGAAATAACTGTGTAAGAAAATTAAATGAACATGTATTGTCTTCAGGATATATCATTTTGCGTTTGAACTAAATTGATCTTGTTTTAAGGTTTTTTAAATCATTTTAACTTTAACAAAACTGCTGATAATATAAGCACAATTGCATAAGATAATGTTTTTAGAGGATGCATCTTGGTTTAAGTTTACCCTTTTTGTGGTTTAAAGTATAAATCGAACACATTTTAGCGGGGTTTATGCTTAATATTGTATGCAAATTTATGTTTTAACTATACTTCTAACCACATTTTTTGAGGTTATGCTCAATATAAATAACAATAATGCTGTAATAAAGTTATAGTTTTACGCCATTTAGCTTCAGAACTAAATGCATCTTGTTTAATCTGCTGTAGAAATAATTTTTTGCATTGTGGCTGAGCATATTTATAAGTGCATCACTATGTGATGGATTGTGTGTGTGTGTGTGTGTGTGTGTGTGTGTGTGCGTGTGTGTGTGTGTGTCACCAGTGAGTGTCTCTGTCTTTCTAATGGAGGCAGCAGCCTCATGTCCTGACAGCTGGCATCTTGCTGCCCTCTGCAACTCACCTCACACTTCCTCTACCTGCTCTCTATCTTCCACTCTTCACTTTTCTTTATTATTCACACCCCACATGTTTGTCTAGCCCCACATAAATAGACCTGAGAGCTTATGACAACTGGAAATGAACTTGTGCCCCACTGTGACCCCCTCTCTAGGGTTCGGGACAAGAAACCCACACACACATCATGCCCCGCCACACCAAAGTCTCCGATCAGCATGGGGCCACAAGGGGTCAATGGATTTGCCAGGTCACCGTGGCAACTCTTGACAGGCTCAAATGTCAGAGAATTGGCCGGCCATGACAGTGCTGTCAGAGTCAAACGGCCCCCCTTTACACAATGGGTTATTGCTGGAGAATGAGGGGCAAGGAGGGATGTGGGATGCAGGGGTCCTGGAACCGTTAGCATTCAGTCTGGTCCGGTTGTGTCAGGGGCGCGCAGGCACACTGTCACTTTATGTTTAATTGGGGCGGGTCAAAGCCTTAGAGGCATGAAGGGTTACACTCACCCTGTGCTGCTGCCCCCTTCGCTCTCTCTCTCTCTCTCTCTCTCTCTCTCTCTCTCTCTCTCGCAGCCTCTGAAAATATGGTCACCTAACTTCTCATTTCTTTAAAAGGACAGTTCACCCAGAAATTAAACTCACCCAAAATTCTCACTATCTTATGTTACTCGAAATGTATATGATTTACAGAAAAAGAGATCAAATGTCAAATTATTAGAGTCAAATAATTTTCACAGATGTCTGATGTTTTTCTTATTGGTCCTTTTACTCCAATGCATTGACTCTAAATTCACATTTTGTTTTCATAGTATAATATAATATAATTTTTTCAATATAATATAATATAATAAAAACTATACACTACTGTTGAAAAGTTTTTAGTGTTTGAAAAAAGTTTTCTGCTGCACCTAAACTGTATTTATTTGATCAAAAATATGGTAAAACAGTAATATTGTGAAATACTGTATTATTACAGTTCAAAGCGGTCTTCTATTGTAACATATTATAAAATGTTATTTATTCCTGTGATCAAAGCTGAATTTTCAGCATCATTACTCCAGTCTTCAGTGTCACATGATGCTTCAGAAATCATTCTAATATAATGATTTCCTGCTCAAGAAACAATTTTTATTATTATCAATGTTGAAAAAAGTTGTGCTGCTTAATATTGTTGTGGATTACATTTATTTATTTATTTATTTTTCAGGATTCTTTACTGAATAGAAAGTTCAAAAGACAACAGCATTTTTTTAAATGTTTATTTTTATATTACTTTTGATTGATTCAACATGTCTTTGCTGAATTAACCCAATTAATCCCACCACAATTTTTCCTCACATATTTTGGTGTGGTATTAAAAAGCAACTCTTATTATAAAGCACATGTTCATTTATAATGCAAATTTAAGATGTCTGCATGAGTTCTGGGCAGGTCTAACATTATTGTGTAGTTTGGTCATGTGACCACACACATTTATTTCCTGGTACTGCTATCTTAACACAATGATGACATTAAAGCTCAGAAATGACAGATAAGTTTTCTAAGTAAATTTTTGAATAGCTCGTACATTTTTTGCACACATCATCATGAAAGGTTTATCTATATATACATATTGAAATTATATTAATACATGGTTTCTTCTGTTGTCAGACTGCAGATAAATGAAGACGGTCACAATTGTGTATATTATTCTTATAAACTCTCTTCTATCTATCTGTCTATCTGCCTTGTCTATCTATCTATCTATCTATCTATCTATCTATCTATCTATCTATCTATCTATCTATCTGTCTGTCTATCTGCCTTGTCTATCTATCTATCTATCTATCTATCTATCTATCTATCTGTCTGTCTGACTATCTGTCTGTCTGTCTGTCTGTCTATCTGTCTGACTGTCTGTCTGTCTGTCTGTCTGACTGACTGACTGACTGACTATCTGTCTGTCTGTCTGTCTGTCTGTCTGTCTGTCTGACTATTTGTCTGACTGTCTGTCTGTCTGTCTGTCTGACTGACTATCTGTCTGTCTGTCTGTCTGTCTGTCTGACTATTTGTCTGACTGTCTGTCTGTCTGTCTGTCTGTCTGACTGACTGTCTGTCTGTCTGTCTGACTGACTAGCTGTCTGACTATCTGTCTATCTGGCTGACTATTTGTCTGACTGTCTGTCTATCTGTCTGACTGTCTGTCTGTCTGTCTGTCTATCTGACTATCTGTCTGACTATCTGTCTGTCTGTCTGTCTGTCTGTCTGACTGACTATCTGTCTGACAATCTGTCTGTCTGTCTATCTATCTATCTATCTATCTATCTGTACTTATTTATTTCAGTTTATAATGAAGTTTTTAATAATTATCTTCCAATTTCCTACAATTTATGTCATTTTGTCATAATTTTATGGATTATTTGTGCCGTACTGCTGCATAGGAATGCTATTTTGTCCTTTTTGAAACTGAGCCAGACAATGTTTACTTCTTTGTTAATGGAATAAAACACTAATTTCATCTATTTAACCCAGTCTTTAAACTAACTGCTGGAGGTTTGTCATTTTGTAAATGCATTGACAACATAGACCTAGACTCCCTGTGTTCTACTACCAGTCACTTTTGTGACCAGACATAAAACCCATTTTTTCATGGACTTTTCAATATTTTTTTGACATAATTGACATTGATTGTTTAATATCCTTACAAATACCATACAAATTCATATATGTCATCTCTCGGAAAAATTTGGGATTAAATGGGTTAAAGCATTAATTTCCTTTAAAAAAAAAACAAAATGACCCCAAAATGGTACTGTACATCAGGGGTCAGGAAAATGTACTGAAAGAAAGAGAGATGGAGTTTACACAGTGACAAGAGACAGAGATGAAAAGCGATAGATCAGTAGAATGATAGAATATTTATGTGTTCGGTGTGTCAGTGATGTGAGGATGATTGCACTGATTGATCCAGGGGTCGCTTAGGGGTCAGTTCCCCTCAGAAGGGACGGATAATAAAGGTCATATTCGCTCAACTCTCATTGCTTATGAACACACATTCTGAGCTCTACTAATATATCACTGCAGAGATCTTAGATTATTTTACTTTGAAGATTATGTCTGTTCTGCACTGTAAGCCTGCATGTGGACTAGTGTGTTTATGTGTATTGTGAGCCTGGGTGTTTACATCTGTGTATTTTGATACAGTGTTCATTTCCACATTAGCACTTCCATTTGTATGCATGTCCATGGCTGTGCCGTTTGTGTGTGGTGAACAGTGTCAAATGGGTTTGTTTGGCTGCTTGAACTAAAGAAGCTTATTCTGATTGGCTACAAAGCCAGAACTAATACCTGCATATTTATTTTGTGTCTACTTAAACAAATGCTTCCTGACCAGCCAAATAAACACACGCACACACACACTTACTTCACAATCTGTGCAACAGCAAAATCAGCTTCTGTTAAGCAAAAAATATCTCAGCACTGAGCAGATGTTAATACTGTCATACTGAATGATTGCCATATGAATACACTATGGTCCTGTAATGGTACTGTAAGATATTTGTGGGCTTAGTAAGGTATTTAGGACAGGGTCTATATCTTTTTCTGTGTGATTGTGTTTTACCTGTTCGTCAATATCTCAAAGTGCACTGAAATGCGTCAGAGACATTATATGCAGATTTGTCAACTGAAGTCTCATTATTGCGTTGTGCCGTGTAGAAACACTTCCGTGTCTTTTTGCAGGTTGTCACATCGCTCTCTCTCCGCTCTCATTACCACTCCATCACTGCAGTTTGTTTTATTAGGTCCCAGAGGTGGCTGCCAGGCAACTGTATGCGTGTGTGTGTGTGTGTGTGTGTGTGTGTGTGTGTGTGTGTGTGTGTGTGTGTGTGTGTGTGCGCGTGTGTGTTGAGCACTGTGCCGGTTCCCTAAAGTGGCATCTTTCTTCCTTCTGACCTACATACTTTTACAGCAATATTCAGTTGAGTTCATTTGTTTGATGTGTGCTATGAGGTTAAACACAAACGCACACTAACACACACTGTCCCAAAACAAATCTTGTTTGATTAGGCTCTGGGGAAGCCAGATATTGCTTGTACAGCAGTTGAATAGACAGTGACTTGAACAGGTACTGAAACTCTTATTGTGAGCATCAACTGCATAGATTTAAAGGGCCGGTTCACCCAAAAATGCATTATTAACCTCATGTTGTTCCAAACCTGTATTACTTACTTTTGAATCTGTTAAACAAAGATATTTATCATAATGTTTAAGTTACTGAATGCAAAAGTGCTTAGAAGAAGGTAGATCTTTTCCATGCAATGACAGTGAATGGGGACTGGGACTGTCAAGCTCACAAATTGACATAAAGTGTTCCTTATAATTTGTGCACTAGTCATCTAAAGCTATTTAATTGCATTTGAATTGAAATCAAAGTCCTTATTGACTAAAATCTTCCTCTTTGCCATAGCTCTTAAAGGGTTAGTTCACCCAAAAATGAAAATAATGTAATTTATTACTCACCCTCATGCCGTTCCACACCCGTAAGACCTTCGTTAATCTTCGGAACACAAATTAAGATATTTTTGTTGAAATCCGATGGCTCAGTGAGGTCTGCATGGCCAATTTCAAAGTGATGGCCAATTTCAAAACACTGCTTCATGAAGCTTCGGAGCGTTATGAATCAGCGTGTCGAATCATGATTCGTATCGCATGTCAAACCGCCAAACTGCTGAAATCACGTGACTTTGGCGCTCTGAACCGCTGATTCAACACGCTGATTCATCACGCTCCGAAGCTTCATTGGCCATCACTAGTCGTTATTTTGTCCGTAATTTGCACTTGCATTCAATTACAACTTAACGTGCTAATGCTAATTTTATGATTCTTTGTCTTTTGGAGGGGAGCTTGACAACCTTTTGCTGTATTAAAAAAAAAAAAAAAAGAAAAAAGTTTTTTAATCGTTCATTTAATCATTTCTTCAACTGTTGTCTATGCAAACATGCTACGTAAGCTGTTGCTAGCTCTTAAAAAAAAAAAAAAAAAACCTGTTAAACATGGCCCTTCAGACACCGAAGTAAAAATATTGGACTTGACAGTGCAAGTCTACATAGATGACAAAATTTTCTATTTTTGAGGGTACTGTCCCTTTAAAACAAGATGTCAACAGCTAAAGCTTTGTCCAGCACTGGCCTCTCTGTGTATATATGTGTGCGTGTGTCTAAAGTTCTCCTGCAGTGAGCTTTGTCTATTCTTTTTGTCTTCTCTCATCTGGCATCAGGTGGATAGATCCCGTCTGTGACTAAGTAGTCTCCAACTGTGTGTGTGTGTCTGTGTGTGTGTTATTTGAATAGTGTATAACAGCAATTTGAAACGTCCTGGTTTGTAGAGACAATCACACATGGGACCGTCTGTCGCCATCTCTATTTTTTTTTTCTTTCTCATCGTCTGTCTCAGTGTCTCCCGGTATTCTGTACACAATAGTTTCTGAGATTAGGCCCTGTTGTGTGTATATGTTTAGTGGCACCGTTATCACAGTCCGGTGTCCTTTAATATACGAACTGCTACACTTGAGCGCTCACGGCCTGCTTTAAATCACTGTGTTTACCGTGGACTTTTGTTTGCGTGTCTTAATGTCACTGGAAGCCTGAGAGACGACTGTGTGTGTGTCTGTCACTCAGCTCCGCTCTTTAAAAACACAGGGCCATTTCCTCTCTGCTCAACAAAGCTTCCTCACAAACACACACATACAGACTCCTAAAAGTCTCAGTGAGGCTGATTACAAAATGAATGCTTTCATCACCAGACTGTGAGGCACTGAAAACTGTTTTTCCTCCAGCTCTTCAAACGCATAAATTCCCCACCAGTCTCACTGTTTGTTATCTGTGCATCTGCATTTATAGAATATCCATACTGGAGCTATGAATTAATGTACTTCCTAGGAAACTAATAGGTGGAACATTCCAGCTTTGTTTACATTGTATAAGTAAAGCAAATAATTAAGGACTATTATAGTTGTCTCTCTTTGTATTCTGCTTGGACACAGTTTTATAGATGGGCAATAGCTTTCTTTGGAATACAAAAGATTTTTATAGATTTTTTTTATTTATTTATTTTTTTTTTTCACCTATACATTGCAAGTTACTGGGATTTAATACAGGTATGGAACAACATGAGGGTGAGTAAATGATGACATTTTAAATTTTTAGGCAAACTATCCCTTTAAATGTCTGGATGTTGACTTTTCAATATCAGTGTTCGTTTTCCAAATCGCCTTGAATCTTTTCTCTTTGTTCGTAAGGTCCCCTGCGTTTCTCTAAGCCCTTGTTTCTCTATCTCGTCCCCGTGCCGTTAACAGGCTAACCGCCAGTGTTTATCCTGTTGAAATGATTGGATTTAAATCGTAGGAACGACGTCGGGGAGGCCAAAAAAGGAATAACAAACATAAGAAGAGTGCGAAGGGGGAGTATCGAAGTGATGTTAGAAGAGCGTCCCCCAGGACAATAAATCCCTTTCTCCCAAATCCCATTGTTAAGAAAGCATGAAACCGGATTCCTGTAACAAGGCCTCTGATCTAAGGAGGCACGGCCCAAAGGACTCAATTAGAGGTACAACAGGCCTGATCTTTCTACCTTTTCTTTTCTTCTCTGCATCCTCTCTTCCCTCTTGTCTCTACCTGCTGTGTCGTAGTGCCACAGCTGGGGTCTGGAAAGCAGAACATGGTCTCGCAAACACACCAACCAATAAGTGGCACTGGGAGTCTGTTAACCTCTTAGCCATAGACAGACTAGCAAATAGTGTGTGTTTGTGTATTTGTGCTTTCCTACTGTGAGGGTCTTTTTTTTAGGTTTTTGTGGTTCGGAATTTGGTTTACATTACATTTATGTGAAGCCTTCATGCTAATATGTAGGCCTCTAATTTGCCAAGACTCAAAACCTGTAGTCTTAAATAAATGAGTACACAAATATCAGTGATATAACAAAAGCAGATTCTATATTCAAGTATTAAAAGTGCATAGACTCATTCCTCTTTTCCCTGAAGCCATGATTTGATGAAATTATCATCCGTCCCTGACTATAGTTCCACCCTGCCAGTGTGCCTGGGGACAATCATTTATGTGACGCATTGGCAGGAAATGGCAGACTCTGATTCGACTGAATCTACAGCGTCAGATGTTTAATCTCATATATTGGCATATAAATATTCATGTGAACAGCATGCAAGAGCTCTTAATTTCAATTTGGTTTGAAAATGACTGTTAAAAACTGATTTGGACTAGTGAAGAGTTCAAGGTTAACAGCCAGTAACCTTGAATTTATTGGATTTAAATTGCAAAATTAAATGTTAACATTTGTTTCTAATGTTATTAGTTGAGGTATTGTGTTACAGAACCTTTTGTGAAGTATTTACATTTTGTACATTCACATAGTGGAGATAATATTGCTAAAAATGTTGGCTAAATTAAACAAAAACATCCTCATTTTGAGTATGAATGAAGTTTATTATTGTCAAAGGGGACATATCATGAAAATCTGACTTTTTCCGTGTTTAAGTGCTATAATCGGATCCCTGGTGCATCTACCAACACGGAAAACGTGAAAAAGGACAACTCAGTAACTTTGTTTTGGTAAGCCTTTCTCTGCAAGCATGTGAAAAACGTGGCGCTCAGATTTCGCTCCCCTAATGACGTAGGAAGGGAATCTTATTATAATATTACCGCCCCTTAATCTGTACGTTTCCACCCACGGCGCCGCCATTTTGTTTTCGCAAGTGAGGCAAAGCTGCAGATGAGGAAAATGTAAGCATTTTTAGGTATGCAGTGTTTCTTGGGTTCAGGTAGCTCCACTTTCCGTGTGCTTTTCCTTAGCATCCATATGCTATTACTTTATGCTAGCACAAACAAAAGTTGTGTTTGACAGAAATGTATCGGTGTTACTTATGACTTACCCACAAAACAGCTTAGACTACTAATGTGATCTCATTTTACGCCAGACTGCTTCACAAACAGCGCTGGATTTGCACAAAAGATTAACATGACGGCACATGCTAGTCGATGAGTTGAATCAACTCCACAGCAACTACATAAATGTATCCATTCAGAAATGTCCAGTTGCATTTTAAAAGTTGTAACTTCTTTCTAAGTCTCTCCATCAGTGTCCGACTCCAGTTTGAACATTGTAAGGCTGAACACCATTACTGACAATCATCATTTTGACTGCCTGAGATTCTCCAGCTTTGTTGTTGTTGAGCAACCGAAGCGCGAGCTGTTAAAGCTCCGCCCTCTTCTGGAAAGTGGGCTGGGAGCAGCAGCTCATTTGCATTTAAAGGCACACACAAAAATGGCATGTTTTTGCTCACACCCAAATAGGGGCAAATTTGACAAGCTATAATAAATGATCTGTGGGGTATTTTGAGCTGAAACTTCACAGAAACATTCTGAGGACACCAGAGACTTATATTACATCTTGTGAAAAGGGGCGTAATAGGTCCCCTTTTAACTAAAACTAAAACCATAAAATCATGTTGTTACCTGAAACAAAATAAATGTAAACTACAAAAAATAGCACTGGGATGAATAGACTAAACAATCTGTTTATTTACTGTTAAAAATGCCAAAAGTTGTATTTTGTGAAAAGGGTGGGATCTGTATTCAATTTAGTCTGTAATGATTGCAATTAGCTTAATGTGATAGCAAAGGAAGTCAATGGGAAGTTGTCATATATAGCTAAGTAAATGTGTGTTTATGTTATGATCTAAAAAGGGACCTTAAGCTGCCAATTGTCCTCGACCAGCAATAGTCAATTAGAGGCTCATTAAAGAAAGGAATTAGTTGTTATAGATTTGATAGGAGAGGTATGCGTGTAACGTTAGCGATCTAGCAGCAGGGAGGGCCATTCGTCGTTCCTGAGGGAAATGAGAGGATGTCTACAACAGACCAGCAGTTAATGGATTCTGTTTAGTCTTGATAATGTCTGATAATTAGTTAATCAAAGGCAGCGCCTACCCACGCGTGTTAGCTTCTTTTACATTAGCGGCTTTGTGCGGAAAACAGGTCAGTGAGCGACTCTTCGTGACAGACAATAGAAAGTCATTCGCTGTTCCTGTTTTAAGCGTTTTCTGAGTGAATTGCTTCAATTTCTCTGTTAATTATGTGTAAAAGGCCTCTTTGTTTGTTTTACTCTGGATAATTTTCATCAATTCGTTTAATGTGTTTTCACATCCGGATCGGTTGCAGGCGATGGCGTTTTAAAGTTTGATCCAAGTTTCTTCCCTTGTTTACACGCCATTCGACCACAACGACATTTATGGCTGAATGGCCACTGAAAAAACAGCGGGCATTGACAAACTGTCCCGCCAGTCCCTGGAACCAGCCACTGTTCCATGAGTAATATGCTGTTTTCTCCGCAATCAATTAGTAAACCTTCATTAGCGAGGCCATCAGTTTTGTGAACCTGACAGGGAGAGGACAGACTACGTGTCCAGAACGAGATGGTTGATTACACAGTGTGATAACACACTCACACCTAGCGTAGTTCTAAGCAGTGTGTTTGTGTGTAATTGTGTACGGAAACTATGAAAGTTGTTGATCCAGAACACGTTTTTAATTGTACAAAAGGACCCAGTCAAACTTTGACACTTACATTTGCAGTTAAACCTAAAAAGCTTCACAATGCATCACATTTCTGCTGTATCTCATCATTTTGAGTTTCAAATCCATGTGCTGAAACAGTCGACCTTCACATTCTCCGTTCTTTGATGAGAACTGTACGTGCAGGGCGAGTGTCTGTGAGCAACGGTTATGATTAGAGGCCCACGGAGATTAAAAGCGCCACATATTGGATCTCCTCATGATGGATGAGAGGATCAATTAAACAATATGAAATGTGTTCTGCTGGTGACATGCTCATTAGGGACATACTGAAGGAGGGAGGGAGGACTGGAGGTGTACAGGGATATTTCTTGTCTTTCTCATCATTCTCTCGCCTTTCCCTCACTTCACGTCACTCTGGTGATTGAGAGAGGATAAATAACGGCACAATCGATCAGGACACAGATTTATTTACTTGTTTATAAGGGAATTTAGGGCCAGCCGTCACACAATAACAAGTTTCATTAATTTTTTTTTTAGCATGGGAACTATTAAAAATGTATTCCCTCAAAGGTTAAACCCTGTTTCTCTGTCAGCTAAGTCTTTTAGTTTCTAGCAAATGTGTTTTGCTGTGTGTGGGATAATTTGATTCTTATGTAAGGTTATAGAAATGAGAAAACAGTTGAAATTAGATTTGCATTTCCTGAAGGAAATATCCAAATATGAAAATCATCATAAGATTAGTGTAAACTAGTTAAGAAGTATGAAGCACTGTAGAAAGTTTTAGGTAAATTGAGAGAGAAAAATTGATAGTGATAAGCAAATAAGCAATATGGCTGGATAAATAGATATGTGGTAGTAAAAAACGTATTTTTATTTTTTAGGGAGCGCTATACATATTACCATATATAATAAAAAAAAATACAGTAAAAACAGTAATTTTGTGAAATATTATTATAATTTAAAATTGCTGTTTTCTGTTTTTATATATTTTCAAATATCATTTATTCTTATGATGGCAAAGCTGAATTTTGAGCGTCATTACTTCAGTCTTCAGTGTCACATGATCCTTCAGAAATCATTCTAATATGCTGATTTGGTTGCTTAAGAAAGATTTCTCATTATTATCCGTGTTGAAAACAGTTGTGCTGCGTAATATTTTTGTGGAAAGTGTATATTATATCAGGAGAAAGCAGGTTCGAGACAGATGTGCGACTATTCCAGAGAGACAAATGCTGACAGGAATTGTACATGATTGAAAATGACAGTGTCCGACCGAATCCCTCCTATCTTTCAGTCCCTAGTGTCGCTGTGTCAGAATTCTCTCTTTCTGTCCTCTAAATATGACACACCTCTCCTTTCCCTCCTCTATGCTATACACTTCCTCATTAACCAGTCATTCTAGTTTTTTTCTGTGTGCTGATCAAAAATTTCATAAGCTGAATTAGAAATGTGTACATGTAAATATCACAAATCCAGAACAAAAAACGAAACACAATTATGCTAATTGCTATTGTTTTTGTTAGCTTACATTTATCAGTTGTGGTTTCAATAGCCTGTGTAGTTGTCCCCCTCTGTTGTGTAAATGTTTGCGCTAGACTGATTCCTCTTTGTTCTTGTTTTATCTCCTCATTCATCTCCAGATTTTCTCTCGCGGTTGAGGAAAACCGTACATAAAAAGATTGTAGCTAATCTCAAATCCACTTAGTTGATAATCTCTGAAGTGCTCTCTATTCTCAGCAGGGTTTTGCAGTGTACTTGAGATACAAGAATGCTGTCATCATACCTGCACACATCAAAGATGAGGAAATATCTATTACGTAAATCAAAAGATCCAGTTGCTGAGGTTATTAGTGGGGTGCTTCCAGATGTGTACTCTGTTCCGTTTGTCGTAAAAAGTTGTTAGCTTTCCGGGTGCTAGTGGGAATCATAGATTGTCTGTCCGTCTGAGATGCCAAACCCAACTAATGATTCTAATACACAAATGCGAATCTAATCCAGCATACAATTAACACAGTGCTCTGCCTATTAACTCCTACATATTAATGAATTAGCATGGAGCCCCGCCTATTAACCCTACATATTCATGAATTAGCGTGTGCATATTAATACGTCTCGTATGGGTTGGTTTAGGGGGCAGTTAGAGACTTTGGAAAGGTGTTAGATGGGCACGTGCTGGTTTTTGGAAGTATCATCTCATTGTCGGTGTCTGGCACCGCCGCTACACCCTTCATGCCAATGGAAACCCATCCTCCCCAAGCAATAGAGTGTGTGTCTATGTGTGAAACTGGAAGGAGGGGCAACCCCCGTTTACAGATGGGCCGCACAGACGGACAGGCGGCATTCTGGGCCAAGCTGGATGACACTTCTTCTGAATGCAGATGCCACTGCAACTGGAAAGCACGAAGATGAGTCCGATGTGCAGTAGGGTGGAAGGACTTTCAGGAGGACGTTATGGGGACATTATGGGGATGTTTATGGAGCAGATGTTAGGGTCTCTGCGTTTGACATCTGGGTTTTTATGAGGATGGTGAAGGCCAATGTAATCACAGTGGAGAGGTTGTTTTGAGAGCCCAGATGTTTGTCCAGCCATGGTGCCTGACGTGTTATTTGTGTGTGTAAGTGTGTTGCTTCTCTTGCAATAAATTTGCTTTGTTGCACGAAAATCCACTTTTCCTTTGGACACTAAAACACTCGGACAGCAAACATACACAAGCACGCAGCTCAGCACATGGCCTTCGCTGGACATCTCAGCTTGAGGTGATGCTTGTCTTGATGGCAAGCTGTTGCCATTTCATTTTGTCCCCTCCTTTGCTGGGTTTTTGTTCTTTCTTTAACTTCACCTCTTCTTGATTTCTTCTCTCTATGTGCTTTACAGGATTTTGCTAATGCATTTCTATGGGGAAGTCTGAATTTCCCCAACCCCAATTTTAGGGATGCACCGATACCACTTTTTCCACAACTAGGCTGATATCGATATATTCATTTTTTTGATACTGATACCGATATCTGTATTTTCGTTGCATTTGTAATTTTTAAATATATTGGAGAAACCAAAAGAATATGAATCATATTCATTGGCTTAAATTGTTTAGCAAATATACATTTCCTTCAGTTTCATGCTTAATTATGCCTGTTAAAATGTATTGTACAAGCCTTTGTTACTTTCTCTGTTCTTTTTATTGCTCTATCATATTTTATCTTTGATTTAATAGCACAGGGCATATTTAGTGGTGCTTCAGTAGGGCTTGTTGTTTGATTAACATTTAAAAAACAGCAGCAGGTTTATTAGGCTGCTGTCAGTTTAAGACCGAATGCACGGATCCAATATACTGTTACATATGCGTTTTATTTCTCAACTGTTTACATTCACTTAAGACTTTACCAGCTATGTTTAGGATACTCGCCAAGATGAGCATTTTTACATAATTTGTGAGAATTCACTCCGTGTGTTTCGCGTGTGTTGTTTATCAGCTCACGCACACCATCTATATAGGTGTAAATATTAAATTTGTTAATAGACGTCAATAACATTAATAGAATTTGATACATTTACTTGACATTTCCTTCTCTGATATATCCATTCTGCTCTCTGTTTGCTCTGTTGTTGTTGTTTCTTTGTCACAAGCACTGTACTGTTGTATCGGTTGTCGGTATCGGAACATTTTAATGAGTACGAGTAAGAGTACACGAGTGCAGTATTGGTGGACCCAATTTAGCAACCTTGATTTCATAACCTGAGATCCGCCTCTTAAAAACCTAAATTTCGCAATCCTAAAGAAGGTAAATTCATGCAAAATATATTAGCCTTGAGGTAACAGCTTCTAAAAGTCAGACAATTTATGGTCATTCTATTCTTCAAAAATGTTTTTGTTTTCAAAAATATCACTCATTGGAATATACAAATCTTTGTCCAAATTCTGTTGCTGTACATTTCACTTGATGAAAACAAGAAGGAAATCTGAGGCGTAAAATGTATGATTAATGTTTTTCTTTCTCACCTCCCTCTTCCTCTTTTAAATTGCACATTTTTGCTTTATCTTTCTGTCCGTCCAAGCAACAGTAGTCTATCAGGTGGAAAATTGCATTTTTCCAAGTGTCTTTACACAGCGTCTGAATAAACAGAACAAATAACAGCGATCTAAACCACCCTGCGGGCGTCACTCAGATCTCCCTCATCTACATTCACGCTCCATTTTAGGCCATTATAACTACAAAACACCGTCTTCACCAGGCAAGATGGCAGATGACTACTAAATCAAGTTCCTCATGATGGCTATCATCTCTACCTCTTTTTTCTCTTCCTCCTCCCCTCTCATTCCCTTATCATTCACCATCTTCCCCCTTTCTTCCCTCCAATTTGATTTTTATGAAGTGACCGCGACCATGACAGCTGGTGAATCGTCCCTCCATTATTAGATCTCACAAAACAAGGAGGACTGAAAAGAGCGAGCAGTACGGACATAGAAATTAAATAAAAGCAAGCGCTCTCTTCCTGGTCACAGCTCGGCAGTTTCTGATTAAATTGTAAATACATATGGTTGCTCAAAGGGGTGTGCTGTGGTCGCCCGCATTAGTAAGTTGGAAAATGAAACTTATCTTAGGTTCGAGGACCCCCAAATGTTTTTTTTTTTTTTTTTTTTTTTTTCAGCCGTAGGCAAAGAGGAAGGCTATTTTCCATCTATCAGTATAACAGTGCCACTGTCAAGCCCCGTTGAACATGATGAGAAAAAGAAAGTAGATATGAAGCCGCATGTGGTCTTTGAAGCAGATCAGAGTATCTGTGTATTTACTAAGAGACCCATAACCATTACAGCACAAACCCCCCTCACACCCCACCAAACGCCCACCCTGCTGCGTCCACACAACAGCTACACAGCCTGCGGAATAGATGAACTATCTTCCCCCTTACCACCCCCTAAAAAACCTTCAGAAGCATAGGGACCCACTCTCCCTCATTAAAAAAACAACAGCCATTAATACTGGATGAGAAGCAGGGAAGCAGGGAGGAAGAGGGGGCGAGAGGGGAAAGGGCATTGCGCTCCATCACTGAGCATGCGTGTCTTTCTCACATACTCTGTTTTGGCTTCTTTCATAGATGCGCTGATGCAGTCCACTGCAAAGGAGTTGACCTTACACCTCGATCTCTTACACCTTTACAGATGGTACAGTTGTCCCCACCGTCCTCGAGTCTTTTGACCTGTAGAGCTCAAGTTAATGTTCTGTTTACTCTAGAATTAATTAAGCAAAATTCCTCCAGTCAATGCAAAGATCTGCATCAACTCCTAAGAGACTCTATCTTCAATTTCAACTTAGTCTGTGAAAAATTTTAGTGACAGGTCACTATAGATAATCAATGTCTTTGATAGCAAATTGATTCTAGTCATTGATGCACCAAAACTAATGATCCCAAAGTTCATCACTTTCACTACCTGAAATTGATTTTACATCTAGGCTATTTCATGCATTTGCATTTTCATTTGAATTATTTTATTATTAATCATTTATCTTTTATATTTTTTTTCTATTCTTAATTAGTATTTAGGTTTTATTTAGTAAAAAATATATATTCGGGTCATTGACGAATAAGGTTTTTAAAAAAAACATAATGGAGATATAATTAATTTTGAAGTTTTATTAAGTGTTAACAATGAGATTATGTGGTTTTTATAATCATTAACACTGCTTTTGTCATTTTTTTTTACAAGATGGACAAAATTTGTCACCAAAAAGGTCATTCGGTTTATCCAAAATTTCGGTTTTACAAAATGACACTCTTGGTTATACCGAATGACGATATTTTCAAACAATGCTAACAGACTGATATCTAGCTAGCTAGCAAAAGGACAATCAAACATTTTATATTTAATACAAGTTTTTAAAATATTACAACATTTTCCATGTTTTATAGCGGTTGTACCGAATGACCTGATGTTTCGGGACATGCGTATGAGCAAGTGAAAACATGAATTTTTCAAATAGTTAAGAGAGAGTTAGTTACTTTGCTTCACGATCATGTGGTCCTTTGCAGGTGTCTGAATGATGTCACATCCTGTCACATGATATTGACTGCATGACTTTATCCAAAATGGTCCCTTTATATTGGTTACTTCGAATGACATCAATGAAATTCATTTTTCTTGGCATTCTTTCTCATAATAAAGCAATGACTTCTACACATAATTTTAATACCATTTTGCACTATGTTGATATATGATGTTATAAAATCATGCCAGAATAAAAAAAATAAATACATTTATTACATTTTAAGATATTTTAATCACAAATGAATTGGCTGTATTGGACTTTGGATGGTTAAACCGAAAAATCTAAATATAAAATACCTTTATATGTAGCAAAATATAATTAAAACCTTTTAGATTCAATAAAAGAAATATAGTTGTACTGCCTTACATCCTTTGGATGTCATATCTTTGTTTTTTTTTAATTATTATTAAGGCCTTTGGACAAAAAATGACCCGTCACGTTATTGACCCATTCATCCTTAACACAAGATAAATTTACCTAAGAAAATATATATTTTTAGAATATATTATGACTATTTTCAGATAGTTATTTTTTTTCTCTTAAGTTGGCACATATTTTTTTCTCCCCACTTGTTTTAAACATAAACCTCATTAAATGTTTTATTTCTTATTTTCTAACAACCATTTCTTGCAGTGTAGAAACTGTCAGCCTAAGGAGTTATTTGTCTGATCTGAGAGTTTGAATTTTTAAATAGCTGCTCAGAAGTATGCTTGTTTGTGTGTGTGCATGTATTAGTATAATGCCATTATTTAGTGTGATGTGGAGCTCCAGGGGCAGTAGGGGTAGACGGTGGTGCTGTAGCCCTGTAGCAGGGCTCTGTCTGTGGGGATAGTGTAAGGCTTCAGGCCCTGTCTCTCTGTGGTGCTGTGGGACTCATAGAAGGGTAGTGGATGCATAATGAATGCTCTAGTCCACAGGCTCTGTACACAGTATAATTAGCCTCATCAAAGGATGAAGCCATAAGCAACAGAGCGTCTTTCTGCACGTCGAGTCTTAACTAAAACAAAGCCGCCATTAGTCACCTACTTGGCATAAGTCATGCCCATTCCATTGGGATTCCTGCAGTGGTATTGTTTACTTGTTCCTAGAAATTCTTCCTAAAATTGTCAGGAAAATCGTCAAGACACAAAGGGTAGGAACGCCAGAATAACTGTATAATGAGGTGAATCATGTGCACTTTACTGTCTCATTAGTAGTGAAAAACATTGTGTCTATGGCATACAGTAGAATTTTGTCACACCACCAATGGTTTTAGTTTCTCATGTCTTAATTCTTTCCCTAAACCTTAACTCAGAGCAAGAGTGCCCGATCTTGCTCCTGGAGGGCCAATGTCTTGCATAGTTTAGCTCCAACTTGTTCTAACAAACCCTAGAAAAAAAACAAGGTTCTAGTAATCCTGAAGACCTTAATTAACTGGTTCAGATGTGATTAATTCGGATTGGAGCTAAAGTCTGGAGGATAGGAGCAGGATTGGACACTCCTGTTCTAAGGTTAGGCAAAGCCAAAATGATTTTGTATGTGCAGTTGAGTCCAGGGCTAGGTAAAAATCTCTGTCCAGGTAAACGTCTGATGAAAATCTAGAAATTTGGGCAAGCAAGATGAGTGTGATGAAAGACAAGGAAATGTCTTTTGTACCTCTCCATCTGTAAATGTTTGACCTCTCTGTAGCAGTTAGCAATTTTGGTATTGGCTAGAGACAGAGTCCTAAAATGCAAGACCACGTCTCTCTCCCTCTCTCATTTTCTCCTCACCTAGCCGCCATGTCTTCAAGAAAAAGGTCAAGGTTGCACCAGAGCACCTTAGTGATTTGCTTCTCACTGTAATACACACATTATATTGTGTGTATCTTCAAGGGTCTACGTGTGTGTGTGTGTGTGTGTGTGTGTGTGTGTGTGTGTGTGTGTGTGTGTGTGTATGTGTGTGCAACTTGCCCCATTTCAGACCAAAGCACCAGCACAAAATTTCAGAAAACAGATCCTCTCTTGTTGTTCTGATGTGTCTTTGACAATGATACATTAGTTGTGTACCTTGAGCCACACTGTAAACCCGAAGTTGGGCTAACTCAAAAAATTTGAGGTAATCAGTTACATCAAATTTTTTGAGTTATGATGTTTCCAATTTTAAGTAAGCAGAACAAAGTTTTGAGTTTGTAGTACTCATGCATGATAATTGCTCCTAACTTGAAGTACTAAGTTAGCTAACTCATACATTTTAATAGCAATTAACATAAAATATTTAGTTAATTCACTTTTTTTATTTTGAGGTCTTCCAAATCAAATGAGTTATTTACTTCACTGTAAACCCTAATAAGAAAATAAAAAAAATAAAAAAGCCAACTTGCTAATTTGCTAACATGTCAATAACAATAACATGGTATATACAACTCAAAACAATAAAACAGTTCAGTTTACTTAAAATATATCAGTTGTGTGAACACAAAAGAAAAAGAAAGTTCTAAATACTCATAACAGTTCATTTAACTGAACTAATTTGTTAAATTTAAGTTTGCCCTACTCAAAACAATTAAGTATTTTGAGCATTAGGTTTTACAGTGCAGCTTTAAATCTTTTCAATCCCCTTTTCTTTCTTCTTTCCTAAGTGTGAGACGATGGTTCCTCATTATATCTTCTGTGAGCTAATGACTGCTGTCTCTGCTGAAAAGGTTCCAGTATGGATCGGCTGTGTCCTCTATTGAAAGCCCCAGGGCTCTGGACCATGTGCTGTCCTGACACCAGTAACTCCCCTGAGGGAGGACAGCTCAGCGACTGACCTGGCCTTCCTGTCAGAAGTTGGAACCACCTCACACACTTGCCTACTTTAGCAGATAATTCACCTTTAATGCACATATAAGTCACCAAGACATCTATTTGATTGTTCATCTGCATAAAATTGCTAAAACTTGCTGCACATTTATGATTCTTAAAGGTAGAATGCAATGCTTTCCAGATTATGCTGGAGATGTATGTATGCTTACTTGGCAATCATACTTTAATTTAATTCATAGTGTTTCTTCAGCAGAAATATAAGAAATTTAGTTCTCATTAAGCTCTGATGATGGACATAATGGTTCACCTATGTGCAGTACCTGTCATATTAGTTAATATACTATCTCTGTGTGTAATGGTGTGCAAGTGTATACAATATGCCAAATGTTGACACACATCAGGGATTAACTTTTTCGTAAGGGTTAAATACTGTAGTTTATCGTGCATGTGAGACTCTGTCTGACTGTCGTTGTGAGTGAAATCACTATTGACAGCAGCACAGGGCTGATAAGAGAGGCTTAGTCGCTAATTACTGCACTGCAATGTCTGTTCCAGTCAATGAAGACATCCCTCTGTCTCTCTCTCTGGACTGGACCCTCTGTTTTTTGGGGAATTGTAGATTAGCCAGCGTTCTTTGCCTCTCTCCGTCCTCTTCGCTCACTCATCAACTCGTTAAATGCAAATGCGCTCATTTGTTTGTAAGGATGGCAGGCTTTAGCATCTCTCCAGTGTGTTGTGTTTGGTTATCTGTGCTACAGTGTCTCTGCTCTCACTAATCTCCAAACATTAGATTACTCTCTGCTAATTAAAGTGACTACAGAGCCAAGGTGATGGAAAGAGAGGCAGCAGTGAAGTGCTTGAAAATACCTTTTCTTCTCTCTCTCTCTCTCTCTCTCTCTCTCTCTCTCAAAACTAGCCTTAGCACTTATTGCGGATAGGTTAGTATGGCTAGGATAAGGGGGTTAACAGCTCTGATTGTGACTGTAGATGTATTTCTGTCTAGAACAGTAGATAATAGTGGTTGTCTCATCAGCCACTTCTGGGAACATGATTCATTGAGTTGCTCATGGATTTACATCTTTTAGTCAAGCCTTCTCTGCAAACCCTGCTGGAAATGGGCAGTAGCAGGTAGTGTTGTCAAAAATACTGACATTTTAAAAAATGTGACGCTTTGAGCACTGTTGAGCAGATTCTTAAACACCTCTGATTGGCCACTGTGTTCACGTGCTCATCAGATATGTCTGTGCTTGGCTACAATGATCAACTCTTCAAAAACATGTTGTAAATACACATCAACGACGCTCTTCGCCAAGCGCTTACACAGATACACACGGGAGCATTTGTATCCTGCTTTCAAATTCAAACACTTCCATGTGCTTTTAAACACTCCCGTGCGTTGATCATTGTAGACAATCACAGACATATCTGTTGAGCGTGTGAACACAGTGGCCAATCAGAGGTGATTATGAATCCACTCAACAGCACTCAAAGCGTCACATTTTTAAAATTTCAGTACCGACTTGGTATCGAAGTCAGTACTTTTGACAACACTAGTAGCAGGTTTCATATTGTGTTTAGCTTGTATTTTTTGTTCATCCAAGCCAAAGAAGCCTAGGTCAGCTTGGTTTGCACAGGTAGACTACCTTGACTACTGTGTCATCTGATATAAAGGTGGTTCATCCCTGTTTTTTTTTCAACAGGGAACTAATCTGGAGCTCAATTTTAGCATATAAGACAGTGAAAAGACTTCTCACCATGTACCACAGTGTTTTGTTGGAGCAGGTGTACCATTAACAGAACTTGCAGATTTAATAAACTGCAGATCAGGGAGTTTTAGTTCAAGCTGCTGTTGTGGAGCTTACAACTAGAAATGGTGCGTTTCTATGGGACTGTTACCGGCTCAAGCTTAGCTCACATTTTTAGCAAGCCGGGGGGAAGAGAGAAAAAGACTGCTGAGATCAGCAGCACAGAGTCACTATAAGTGAGAGGAAAGGAGAGAGCTGTGCAGAAATTGCTTATAGATTTATTTTTGTCAAAATTGGAAATGGCCCCTATGTGTTTTTCTCCCTTCATCCTCTCTCTCCTTCAGGTTTCACACCCTCTGCATTTTTAGTATTATGCCTAAACCTATAAACCATATGTGTGTGCTACTTTCAGTAGAAAGTGTTAAATAGAGGGTAAATGGCAGTGTGTGCACACACCCTTATGTTTGACAGCGATGGGGATAAATGTCACTCATGACAATGTGTGTGTCGTGCCAGAGAGATGCCCTTTTCCGCAACGTCCCCCTACGACCCCTCCAGCACGCTCAGGTCTCAATATGGTGTCAAGTGCTGGGACCTGCACATCTATATGCATGTTCACACCTTTGTGCACACATACAGATACGCAAGCAGGTGGAGGAGGGCTTCTGGAGCTCAGAGACCCAGGACAGAGAAGTGCTGACAGAGTAGGATGTGATATCAGGATCACTGTGTGATCAGAGATGCCCAGTGTGATGCCTGCTAACCAACCTCTCCTCCTGTGCAGTTTAGATTCTACAATGTATGGCTCACGCTACAATATATTTCTGTTCATGTACCATGTCTAAAGTAGTTTCTTCGCCTCTATATTTTGTTTTTGTTCATTTTGTTGATATAATCGTTAGCATGAAATAAAATGAGTCATATCGTTATATAACATTTTGGATATATAGCGCACCCCTAGTATTCGTCATGTTTTGTAAATAAACAGCATCTAAATAATGATGCCATATAACCCATTAACATGGGCCTTTAGCCATAATAAAAGGTGCAATCCATATTGCAAATGGCCACAGCGAACACTTAATTAATCTTAATTGCCTGCCAGTCGGAACAGCCTGCAGAGTTCATGTCATTACTCTAAACGACTTCTCCCAGCAAAATTGCACACACAAGTTTTTTTTTTTTCCTCATCTGTTCACCCTGCTTGACGTGATGAAATGCAAACCCTCCCCTTTAGCCTTCTATCAGTCTACTTCTTATCCTAGCAATTCCGCCACATGGAGGACCAGGAAAACCTTTCGTAAGCTGCCAAACAGCTTTGGCTGTTGGTGGGGAGGCTGTTTGCCATTGTGGTCCAGGCGGAAGAGGGGTGGGGGTGGGGGTGGGGGGACAATCGGGTTGAGAAATGGTTCCTGCACCGTCCTTATCACTGTGCCGCACACCTGCAGTCCTTATGGTGCTGTGCTCCTAATTGCTTTCCTCCCTCAACCTCACTCCGCAAGGCCTGCTCCCAATATCTGCCCATGCCTCAAGTTCCTGGATAACTGCCTCTCTTGTCTATTAATGCAGCTGAAGACATGGATTTATGGGTCTTGCCATGTGGCTTGCCGGAAAGGGTCTAAAGGATTGGCCGTGCCCCTTCTGTAGCTGCCATGTTGTTGCTGCTCTAGTCTGGATGGGCAGTTATCGTTTAGTGTACCATTTTGGAGAAACATATTTTTTTGTACCATAGTGTATCAACAACTTACAGGTCCAGAGAAATGGTTTATAGGAGTCCTTAACCTGCAGGAAAGATTCACTTATAGGTGAAAGCTACTGGTTCCCCAAATCAAAAACATAAAACAGTTTCTTTCTTACTAAGTGAAACAGTAAGGTAGACTTGCAAATAAACAGTAGGAACACGGGAGGATAAGCAAGTGAGGTGACTACAAGCTGTAAGCTCTCATGCATTTACAAGTACTGAACGTCCAACACAGGGATCTTCTGGCCTGGTCTTTTTTGTACGTTTATGCACAACCTTCTTCATACAAGGTTAATGCAGAAGATTTCAGACCAGTGCTTTTTAAAGTTGCCCTCAGAACATGCAACATTTGCCCAGTCATAATGACACCTTTGTGATATTTTCCTTCCAAACAGAAGCAAAACCCATTATTGGTCCCTTAGCTACTTACGTCAGGCTAGTCATTGAGAGGTAATTTAGAAACACTGTGGGGTCTGAAGATGGATAATTCTCAGGATCTCTCTCTGTTCTGAAAGTGTCGTAATAGACCTGTCTCTGTCTGGGCGTCTGTGGGAGGCTTCTGTAATGTGTAGGGTTCATCCCTGGTGTGCATTGAAAAGCACTTCCTCCCTTTAGGATGAGACATAGGGACAACGACTGTTTCCACTCTGGCTAGAGTAGATGGGAGAGGTAGGGTACTGTGGGCTTTCAGGAATGATTATTTGTCAGGGCTGGAGAAAATGCCTGATCCCCCCCATTCTTTTTCTCTTGCCTTTCTCTCACAAAAGCACTCTCCAAGTGCACTCATGTTTTTTTCCAAAGAATATTACTATATGAAGCAAGAAAGGGGAAAAAGAGAACAAGATGAGAGGGTGTCTTTAATGAGAGCTACTTCCAGGGTCCAACCAGGCACAGCTGAGAACATTAAGCATGGCGCACAGTGAGTGACCGCGGCATCCGCGTCCGCAGTGTGTAACCGTATCCCTGCTATTTTAGGCACTTGGCCTAGGCTCACGTACCACTCCCAGTGGCACAGCTGGACAGGGTGAAGCAGCGGAAACGGCAGCAGTTGGAGTGGGCTCTTCATGATTTGGCTTCTGGGGTCAGTAGGGGTCTAAGATCCACCACTTGGCAGGGCCCCTCCGTGGTGATGAATGTTTGGGAACTTGTTGGTTGACGCCAAATTTCTCATCATTAATCCAGGCCATTATAAGGCTTTTTCCACTGTCATTGATCCCACAGTTTCTATCCCCCCAGCTGACACAGCCCCTTGAGGAAGGGTGGGGGTGGCTTGGGTCATTGGTTATCGAGGAAAGAGGATGGAGATCAAGCCCCTGGCAGTGTGTCAGCAGCAGCCGGAAGGTGCAGGAGTGCAGCAGATGTTGTGAAGTACAGATCTTCCATTCGCATACAAATTTAAGCTTGCTGACAGTAGAAGCAAACGTCAGCAGGGTGTTGTTCTGTAAAGCTGGGTTTCTGGATGGGAAAGCTTTTGGAGCTTTACCAGATGTCACCAGAATGTAAAGGTCACCCTTTACACTTGTGTGACTGCAAGGGAAAGCTCATTGTGTTGAATATTATTTAACATGTGTGTACATGATTTTAAGTAATGCATATGAAACACATTGAGAACATTCTTTCTTTTCCATGCTTCCTTCCTTCCTTCCTTCCTTCCTACCTACCTACCTACCTACCTACCATCAATCCACTGATCCACCCATTCATATGAGCAGCCTTAAAGACCTCACCACATTTTCTCTCTCCCCCATCCCTCTCTTTTTCCCTCTCTTTCACTCCTTATTCACTTTACTGCTTGCACTTACAAATGACATCAAATAAAGCAAAGGAAATCTATCAGTTGTGAAACTGCTGATCATCAAGGGCCTTCATGTCTCCACCCACTACAGTAGGTAGAGAGGTTCCAGAGAGATACATTCCAGAGAGGTGTGGGAAGAAAACAAAGAGAGAAGTGGATGATTTTTATCCCTCAGGGCCTGTCTGCTACTCAACAGTATCTCTTGATCAAGAGTAGCCCCTTGTAATTGCCCAGCTTCCAGGACAGATGGAAGGTTTCCTCTGCCCTGCAGGGGACAGACTGTATTTAGCACTGTTAACTGTTGCTTCAGTCTTCTTCTAAATGCAGATTTCTTGTACATAAATTAAGACATTTTCTAAAAGAAACATTATTAATTAGTGGTTTAAATGCATCTTTCATCTCTATAAGGCTTAAAACAATGTTGAAATTGCATTTTATCCTTTTTAACAAGCGAAAGTAATGTTTTGTGATGTTAAGTCAAAATAAAGCAAAACCGAACCTTGTGTGATCTGTCGACACGTCCAGCAGCAATGCAGGAATGGACTCACAGTGCAGGTGTTTTTTGAAATGGAATGTGTGTCTGTTTGTGTGCACGTGTGTGTGTGGGTCAGCTAGACGGTGTAATTACTCGGATCACTGAGCATGAAGGTGGGGCCATGCTCTCCTGTCAGTAGTAGGTCGTGGCCGGCAGCTGGGGAGCTAATACTCCTATCAACAGCTGTGTAATCACAATCCTGTAGTCCAGCCAGCCTGGACTCACTCACCTGCCAACACGCAGCATACACCGGCCCCTGGACTCTAACTCCCATGATCCTTTGGTGCATTTGCAGGTGCACGCTCAATAGACAGAGCAGGGAGCTCTAATTAGAGGCCTGCACATGAATTGCTTGTCGTTGAAGCATTTGCTGGAAGCACAGCTCCAGGTGGAGAGGTCATGGTATTTTCCTGAAAATGAATGCAGACAGAGGGGTTTTGATTAGCATTAATTTGCACTGTTCACATTTCTGAGACCTATTTATATATTTTCAAATTCAGAATCTCAATATTCTCTAGAAAACCAGCTATAGAACTAGCTAGGGACATATTATCTGGAGTTATTGCCATATAATGGTTGATCCCATCTTTTCATTTGTTGGCAGAGGCAACGGTCACGGTAGCTGGTGGGTTCTGTGGTCTCGGGGAAGATGAAGACATTAAGGGGAGGTGTTGCTTTATTACTTTACTGTTTCCCTAATGGAAGAAAAAAATTAAATTAGCTGCTAATTTGCACTGATGTCTCTGGTGGCAGGAAGTTGCATGTCGTGTCAGTTTCTATTAGAAGAAGCTCTGTCACTTTTTTTCATGTGATATTTCCTTCTGACTGAACAGCGAATAGCGCATGCTGCGATTGACCTTTTAAGAAGACACCATGATGTTTGCAATATTAAGTATATTATCAGTATGTTAAATAGCAGAAAGTAATTAAAAACGCTTTTGTTCTGTTCATCATGTTCATGTAATATTTATTTAAAATAAATAGATTTTTATTGCCAATTTTTTCAGTCGCTTTCTTTGCCTTTTCCAGACCGCTGTCTCTTTGATCTCGGAACACAAAAAGCCCATGTTTCTCATCAGCAAATCTCACCATTTCATTAATTGACTGTCTGCGGGTGTCTTACCATGCTGAATGCAATGACTGACACTTTTCACTACGATGAGTATCATAAAGATAATTGCGCCTGTGTTTAATAAGATTAGCCGCATCCTATTTCCGCTAACAAATGTCCCACATTTAATTCCTTGAATGCAAGCACTCGCAATTTGTGATTAATCTTTATGCATTTGTATAGTTATGTTAAAGACGTAGCGGAGGTGATATGGGGTTCAGGCGTCTTTCACTCAAAAGTATCTTGATAAAAACAATTACCTATGATTGGATGTCGAGGTGGATGAAAAGTAAAGATTGATTTCCATTTACCCCCCATTAAGAGTCAGACATCTGGAATATTGCCTGCATATCAGGCGCTTGTCATCTGTTTTACATTCAGGAGCCTTAACGGAGCCTTTCCTTCATCCGCCCTGTCAGAATAACTTTGCTTGCTCGCATCTGGAATGTGAGCCCTCTGCCTGCCTTTGACAGATGAATAGAAATCAAGCTGCATTGTTTGATAGGTGCTTGGAATTGTTTCCCCTCATTGCTAATAGAGGTTCTGCATAGTGAATCTGTCTTTGCGTAAGTTTCTTATGTGTGCGTGTGGTGTTTATTTCTGTGTGCAGTTTTTGTGTTGCGAGTCCCCCTCTGTGTGTGTTTTCTCTCGGGTCGTCGGGCCGCCCCGTGTCATGTTGTTGTCAGTCAGGAGCTGCAGGCCAAGCGTGGAGACGAGGCAGGAGACAGAGGAAAGCATGAAAAATACATGATAATCATGCCGCCACACTGAGCACAAAGGCCTAATTGGGAAAGAGGCTCTTTTCCCCTGTTTGCGCTGCTGTAGCAGCCTACGGGCTCCAAAGCTCAGTCTCCGCAGAGAGACACCACACTGTGACTCTATTACAATCCTTTACTTTATCTTATTTATTCAGACACCGCTTTTTTGCGCAGAGTTTCACAACATTGTGTTTTGAAAAAACCTCTAAAAACAAAAACAAAAAGCAAAGCCAACCAATCAGAAAGCATCCAAACAAAGTGTTTTGCACACTGATGTTTTGTCTGGTTCGCTTTTTTCCTCTGGTTTGTTATGTCTGCATTAGTGCTGCAATGAACAACTATTTTGATAGCCAATTACTTTGATCATTTCTTTGATTAATTGTAAAATTCCAAATAATATATGCAATACATTTTCAATAATGGGTTAAAATGTAAATTATATAATATAAAATGGTTTCAAGTAAACCCCAGACTAAGTATTAACTGCTACGTTCACAGCACAAAGGCTAATCGATAATGAAAATCTTTGTGGATTATTTTCCTTATTGATTATTATCAGTTTGACTGATGTTGTTGTTGCAGCCCTAGTCTGCATGCCCAACTTGTTTCTAGATTTATGCCAAAATGAGGAGTAATTTGAAGAAAAATTTGGAGCCTCATGTTTTAGCCTGCACCACTGATGTACTGAATGTATAAACAAGGAGTAAAAGAATGAAGGACATTGTCGTTTACCCTCCTCCTCTGTCTCTACCCTCCATTCTTTCATCCATTAAACCCGGCTTGGCCCAGACGGCTGTCCCTGCATTGCCTGATTATAAAACAATGCCTTATCAGAAGCGCATTCTCCTGCCATAAATCAATTAGAGGCCGTGTGCGGATCTGCCAAGCTGCATGCAAAACTTACCGCCTACTGACAAACACAAGCACGCGTCCCATGCAGCCCCCCGAGAGCAGCCAAATTAATAACAGTAAGTGGATAAAACCCTGGGTCACACCAGCATCTCCTGCATGTGGATTAAAGTGCAGCTGGACAGGGATGACTGAACCGATTCCACTCTCCCTTGATTCCATTTGATCCACACGCTAATGGTAACCAAAAATAAAAATAATTGGCATTTGAACCCCAAGCATTTGATCTCAGCACTGCTCCTGGAAAGTCTGGGTATATGTGTTTAGAGTTGGCAAACATTTGAGCCCAAAAGATTTGTTTTTCAAGTGGACTAGCACAGTAGATGTGCCTTTATTTTCTTTAAACTGAACATCTTAATTTTTAATATGGATGGTTGTGTGCTTTGGTCATAACAGTGTCCTTTATTTGTCCTGCAGGAGACGGGCAGGTCATGGTACCTGATTAAGTGTGCTTGTGATCTAAGAGACCTTGGGTTCCTGTGGTCCTCCAAGGCTTTATGTCATGCTTTATTCCTCGTCATAAATCCCGTTGAAGGATGGCTCAGACTCTCAGACAGGCTTTTTCATCTCCAATAACCTTCTATCCCACTTTTTTTTTCTCATCATTTTGAAATTAAGATGTGGTTCTTCCAAGGTTAGTGGTAAGCTTGCTCTGCTTCTTCGTGTTTGGAGTATTCTAGCTGCCCATTTCTGTGCCTCCTTTGTTATCGGGCTATTCTTTTTCCCTTTGAGTGGCCGACCCTATGTTTTTGCCGCTTGTGGCTGTTGTCGTCAGCTCTCCAGGGAGCTTGATGGCCCTCGGAATCGCCACAGGAAAGAGAGAAGACGTTGTTACTTTAATTTTCTCGGGCAATGTCAACGGAGGGCAAAGAATAAGAGTGGGGGTGGATGCTGAATCTTTGGCATTGCATGATTTCCAGACCTCAGTGTTCCTCAAGTTCTTTTTAATGGCTTTTTCCAAGCTGTCCGTTGGACAGAGGGCCATCTACTCTGACAGACAGGACAAACGATATCGGGGATGAGTTTAAAACAGTTCAACCTCTCACCCCTGTTTGTCACCCCGTGAGACACACAGTTTCGGGGGCCGGTGTGAAGACGGGCGATTGATATGATGTGTTGAAGGGCTGGGGGTCAGCTAATCCAGCAGCCCAGCATGCCAGCAGTCTCTCACGCACGACTGCCTTTCAATAAATAAAAAATGGAGAATGTGTCTCGCAAATGTAATATTAACCTCCCCATCTCCAGAGAGAGAAAGCAGGGTTTGGTTTATGAGCACATCTCTGGTTTGGGGCGAAGACACACTGTGCTAATGGAAACACACGCTCTTAGTGTTTGAGGATTACCTTTAAGGACTTTGGTCTCTAGAGAGGTAGGGGGAGGGAATTGGAGCACCGAAGGCATTCTGTTTGAACCCGACAACTACCTATTGCATCTTATTCCTGAAGCAATTACGCATTTTTGCAACCCACTGCCCAATGCAATCGAAAAGGTCGTTTTCTGACGGAGGAGGTTGAAAGGTTTGAGATGCAGCCTTCACCTGGAGTTGACAGACCACAGTTGCACGGCTGTCTCCTGCATCGCTGCTCAACCATCCACATCCCCTCGCACACCTATCTGCTTTTTTTTTTTTTTTTAGGAGATAGCCAATTGGTTATGGTCTCTGGGAGAAAGCAACTGACCTCTGGAACTGAATTTTTATTATTCTATTTTTCAATAAGCCAGAACCGTTCCTCTTCACTGTCTCCTAGAATGAAGCCATAAAAAAATATTCCAGTCCCTGCTGGATTTCATGTTAATATTATAATTGTGAGAGATAAAATGCTCTGGCATTTCAGAAATAATATTAATGGAGACCTTCAAGTTAAAAAAAAAGAAATAAAGAACAAATCAAAAGAACAAAAAGAAGACCGTTCCCAGTCTTTATCTTCAACTTTCATTACCGTGCAGTTAATGGAAGGATGGCTTGGAGGGAATGTTAATTACCAATTCACTGGCTTTGACAGAAAGAGAATTTAACAATGTATTTAACATTATAAGAAGTTATTTTCTCATTGTTTTTTTCCCCGTCCATCTGTAAGCAGTGATTTGCTCTGTCGAAATTAGCTGTTCTTCATGATTTTCTATCAAACAAGACGAGTGACACACGACTGCCACATCCTGCATTTTAATGTCATCATAATAATCCTAGAGCCTACAGCTATTTTTTAAAGAGAAACAAAATCAGTGACATTTATTATTTAACATTTAATTACTGTTATTTAGCCTTATTTCTAAACTTTAAAAAACACTGCTGTTAACTTTGTATTTTCGTTGTCATCATTGTGTGTGTATAAAATATATTAAAATATTATGTAAAATATATATATATCATGTTTAACCACTGAAGCACTTGCCAAGATGAAGCTGTTCTCAGCGGGTACACGAGCACTGAACTGGAGCTCACATGTCAGAAAATGTCTAAAGTTGTAAAATAGGCGCTATGATTAAATATGAGTCACGTATTTCAGGTCTAAACAACTACATTCTTGCCTAAAAAAACTCTTTAAACCACAGTTCGTACAACAAGTGTAGTATTTTTAAAACATGCAGTTGATTTGCTCGGCGCCATGACAGTCGCTTCAAGCGGAGTGATCTGAACAGTTAAAATGTAGGAGTGCTGTTATCACTAGAATATCGCACGGCTCTCAGCCAATCAGATTTGAGAACCAGAAAGAACTGCCGTGTAAATACTATAAATGTAATATTTGATATACATAATTATAATTAATATATATGTTTTATGTTAATATTATTGCTTTCACAATAGGCAAACACCCCTAATCCTGTTGACCGTATGAATACCAGCACTTTGCAAATTGATAACTCTTTGACCCATAATTCTATAATTCTGTAGAGCTGTAGACAAAGTCTTTGTCTTGATCTATCTGTGTCTCTCTGTGATTCTCCACATCAATTATTTAATCTTTCTTCAATAATGAAGAGCAAACACACCATCTTTGTTAACTTACTCTCCAAATGTGCAGACTGCAGACTAACCGACTACGCCCTAATTGCATCTGGCCCAGAAATACATTTGACTTGCTTTCAATTGTTCGCATTGAAAGTGCAAACTCTGCAGAAGTCATAAGCGGCTTCAAAGCTTCCAGACCGAAGATCAAAGACTCGCTGGTTTGCTGACTAACTAGCCTGCCTCTTGCCATGCATATATTTAAAATCAATGTTATCGAAGCAATACGAAATTAAATAAATAAATGCAAAGTCATTACACCCACGCAAATCCATTTGCATCAACAAACCATTCCCATGATTGGTGTCAAAGAGAGATCAGGCGAACCGTACGACAGCGCTATATGCCCTGGTGCATTTTAAAATGGAATTGTTTGTGAGTGCACTTCGATGTGTAGCTTGAGCACCACTCGTCAAAGTTGCCGTATCAGGTTGACCTTGTATGTATTATGAATGCTTTACAGACCCATATGGCGCATACAGAGAGAAATCGTTATGAATCCAGTGTAATTTCTAAGATGCACACAGGTATAGAAAGAAACTATAAAGAAGTTCTTCAGGCTGGAATACGGTTTTCAGTGCCAGGGCTTTAATGGAGGATCATGCTTGAATATGCAATCTCTCTCCCGCTCTCTTTCATTCTCGTCTCCCATCTCTTCCCCTTCATTCAACTTCAGACAGATATTTTCTGCCTCGCTGACATTCCTACAGCAAAAAGCCTAAGCGAGGAGTTATTCAAGGTCAAAAGAGGAGGAGAGCGAGAAGGAAAGAATTACACATTCACTGAAAACTGCAGACTTTGTTGTCAAAAATTTCTTAATAATTCACAATGAGAGTTCAATCTCTCGTTGAATATCATTCTCTCAAATTAAACCCACTCCAGACGTTTCGTTGTTTATTTTCTACCTGACTCCCCCTCGTGCTAATCTGCTTGGATTTAGCATGATATATCAGCCTGAGCTTTTCTGTTCAAGCGGCGAACAACTTTTAAATCCCTCTTAAAGACTTGGGAATTCCTTGGGCTTAGCTTGATTAAAGCAGATATACTGATAATGGCGGCCAACCCCGTAATTATTACGAACAGCACATATGTTTGTCCAACTCCATCTGAGAGGCTCTCATTTCGACTTCATCTTGGGCTGTATTTTAGACCGTGTCTTTGGTGTTAAGAATGGGATTGTTCCGGGAATCCCCTGTTGTCATAAAGAGGAGCCTGGCTTTTCATTTATTCATTCGTTCCAGTCATCCATCCATCCGTACCTGTCTTTTCTTTTCATATCCTCTCATTTGAAGTAGGTCACACAGGGAATGGAAAAAAGGTCAATGCATTTCTCTCTCTCTCTCTCTTCTGATGCATCGTCCTTCATATCCATTCCTGTCATTGACCGGGCTGCCGATATTGATTGGATGGAGAGGAAGGGGTTACTTCAGAGAGAGAGAGAGGCTGTTTTGGAGAGCTCGGGCTAATATGCAGATAATGTCATTAGCACAGTGCCGCTGCTCTCCGGGGCCCATCGAGTTACTGTCGGAGGCTGTTAGCTTGAGTCGCCATGCTGACAGCTCTTGTCCAGAGTCCATGTAGAGCCCAGCATAAGTCCGTTAGGTTTTCAGCACCCTGCCTGAGCTGTGTGTATGTATATGTGTGTGTTGCCATTAATAGGCCATTCTTCCATAAATACACATGAACACACTCTCAGAGGTGATAACACGGCTAAGCCTGTGATGAAAAACTTCTTGACACGTAGTTGACGCTAGGCTAATACTGCATGCTTTGTCATGGTGGAGTTTCAGCGGGCCTGTCGCATGTAGGATCATTGCTGGTGTTTGGTCTCCAGTGCTGAGCATTAAGGGATTTCCGAAGGACATTTCTTCCTAGAAGACAATTTTCATAATGTTTCTTCCTGTGAAAATCCATTGTGGACATTAATAACAAAGCAGTTATGGATAGAACACACAGCCTGAAAAAATATATTTTGAGAATACATCACAAATTTAAACAGAAAAAAACAAAAAACAAGAAACAATAATAGTGATACAAGAACACCTGCTTGATTCAGCCCTGAACAGCTCCTGATATATGTAGCTACATTAATATCTCTCTTTCCCTGAGTGTGTAACCACAGACTCTGTTGGAGAATTTGTCTGCGATTAGTCCTCAGATCAAGATGAGATTAAGCTCTGCTGAGTAAACCATATCTGACTGTGTGCACTGACCTTCCCTCAGCTCCATTAAGCTCGCACTCTACCCCAGAATTCACTGCAGTTTTCACTCATGTGGCTGAAATGCAATTTAAAGACCTTGAATTGTGTTTCATTTAATCTAAGTTTTTTGCTGTCTAATCTCTAATTTGTTTTCTTCTTCTCTTTTTTTCTTTCGCATGCTGTTGCTGTCCACCTCTTTGTAAAATGGCTGGTACAGGTGAGTAGAATATTTATTTATTTAAATTTAATTTGTAAGGTGGCACTGTATTGACATTGCTTATATTTTATTTTTATTTCATTTAAATACTTTCATACTGAATTGCAATTGGTCCCCAGTGGCCCCAACAAGTATTTGGATACTTTTACACCCTTAAAGGTTTATTTCACCCAAAAATGAAATTTCTGCCATTAATTATTCACCCTCATGCTGGCTCAGTATTGGCCAACGCTGTTCACATGAGTAGAACGACGTGCTGCAATGTGTCAGGAAAGAGAAGAAATTTTTAAATAAAAATGGTTATTTTTGTTTTGTTTTAGCACAAAAAAAGTATTCCCGTCGCTTTATAACAGTAACACCATGTCATAACCAGACGCGAGGCAATAAGATTCCAGAGACAAACAACTTGTCTGTCCACACCAGATGCAACACGACTATGGGCGTGGGCGGGCTCTCTCAGCAAGCTCCCTGCACTCGCAACAAAATGTAGCAAATTAACTCAAAGGGGGAATATTAATAATTATCCCTAACTCATTATGATTATTAATTATGGTCAATTATGAATATTTAAATCGGTTAATCAGATTAACTTGATGTAGCTACATTAAAAATACAATCAATAAATCAGTTCATCCTGTGAACACTCAGTATTGATTATTAAGTAATTCTAAGAGAATGGTATTTTTCATGGCCACAGAAAAATAATTCTTTCTTAGCATTTACAGTGCTTTGTAATAAGCATTTACAGAGCAGGCAATAAGATCTGATCATTTAAGAGGCAATCTATTGCAGACAGAGAGTCAGAACCAAATATGTATTGTGCACAAGTTTTATTAACTAAATCACAAACACATAACTAAACTAACAAACACATAACACACACGCAAATCACACACCGTACATAGATAAAAATGAGCAATGATAGAGTTGAACCAGAAGTGGGACAGGAAATGGAGCTATGGGAAAAAGTCAAAAACAATCCGGAAAAGACCATCAGTTTTCTGAGTAATAAAGCACCTTTGCTAACGAAGGTGGTTCACAAATTAGTACTAAATCGCTGTTTAGTGTTCAAATGTACGATACTTGCAAAATGCCTTTACTCTGTTGAGGAGCATCGAGTCTGCAGGCTGAGGAGAAATCCTTGATGGTTTGGTCCAGAGTCGTAATCAATATCTTCTGCGTTGGATGAAGAAATATGAAACAACTTAAGCTGTTAATTTGACTCTTGTAGTAGGAAAGATGAGCACATGGCTGGAGTACAGGTTTAGGACTACAGGCCTTGCAGGCCCATAGGGAGGGGCATTGTGCACTAGCTTTTAACCTCTGGTCAAAGTCACACCTCTTAGGGTTGACCTGACCAATGAGAAAGTTGAATTTCCGAGCGACAACATTCCTCCTGTCGGGGCTTTTACGACCGAGCATGATTAAACTGGCTGAGTTGTTGAAGAAGAACTATTAGAGATTTTTGTGATAGTGATGTGTTGCACAGGTATCGACATATAGTATACACAAGCATTTAAATCTTCTCGATACGAACCCATAGACACTAAACATGGCATAAATGAAGTTACATTAGATGTATCATAAAACATGTGAATACAATACTGAGTACAATACAACAAACAGTAATAATGGATACCATTTCCTGGGGATATGCGTGTTCATTTATAGAACAGTCTGTCTATAAATTAAGGCAGGAAGGTCTGTTTTCGGGTTTTGTGTGCCTTTTCTATGGGCCTGACTCAAAATGACTTTTGGATGCAGAGTTCTGCATAGCTGCATAGTTTCGGATCATAAAAGTCTTATCTGATTGTGTCCAAGAGGCTTTTGCCCAGAATGGCCTTCCTGGGGGATGGGGACAGAGTGAGTTTAAAGATTATTTGTTCAATATGACAAATAATTGTGATTTGTCTCAGTCGTTACAATAAGTACATAATCAAATTCATGAATATTACACCATTGTAACATTATTAAAAATACATACTGAGTTACTGAAACATTTTTTTGTCATAGAATACACTTTTCTGTTCGCAATGAGTTGACAGTTTGAATGTTCTTATTTCCTTTCATTTATTTTGAAGATCTGAGGTGAATTGTCCATTGTTGCTTTCAGTACGGCTATAAAAACACACAAAATGATATTCAAACTTACATTAGACGCTTTTAACATTTATCATTTCCATACTTTGTGTTGTTGTTCCAGCTGCAACGTTGCAGAAAAATAGAAACTGTTTATAAAATAGAATTGTCGCCTGTCGTCGTCGCGGCTAGTTAGGACAAAATCTCTGAATAACATAACCTTTTATCGCATGTCGCGGCATCGCGTCGCGTCTGGTTAGGATGTAGTGCAAAGTTGAACCACTGTTGTCACATGGACTATTTTAACAACGTCTTAACTACTTTTCTGGACCTTGAATGTGGTACTTACATTGCTTTCTATGGGGGACCAGAAACCTCTCCGATTACATCAAAAATATATTTTATATAAATAAATATTTGTGTTCCGAAGATGAACTAATGTCTTACGGGTTTTGAATGACATGAGGGTGAGTACTTAATGACAGAAATTTCATTTTTGGGTGAACTAATCCTTTAAATCACATTAAAAAAAATCTTTCATCACGTTAACTTTGGACATGTTCCACTAATGTTTGACAGAAAGCATTAAAATACTTTTTTAAACAATATACAGTATATTGTTTTATCATTTAAATCTTAAAAAAACAAATCATTTTCCTTATGAGATCATGCATTTGTGATGTTTTTTTGCCTGAAAAGTCTGCTTGTGCATGTGATATTTAGTTAATATGCAAAGTTAAGTATCCCAATAGTTTTGGAGCCTTTGTATATTGCATATTACCATCAATCTCTTTTTCCTTTTGTTCTTCTTTCTGTATTTCTCTAATTTATTTTTTTTAACACTTTTATTTTGCTGCCTTGCAAGCATAGCTATTTCCTTCAGGAAATTCAAAGCTAGTTTTATTTTCTCGTTTACCTAGAAGAAAGGGTGAAGTAGAGAAGATAGAATAGTTTTTTCTCTCAATTAAACTGGCAGACTTTATCGAATCAAGCAGAACTTTGCCCTGGAGAAGTACACTCTCAAATTCAACTGTTTCTCCTTGTGCATTTCCACACAAACACATACGCGCCCGGAAGCTTCCATCGCGTTTGCAAACACGAGCGTTGTGGCTGCTGATCGCCTGTCTCTCGTTTCACGGCCGTGTGCTGCTGTAGATAATTCTGTCAGCTCGAACAGACCGCACGCTGTTTGTTAGGAGAGCCCATCCTGCCCCGTTCCACCCACACAAGGTGGGTTAATTAGGGACAAATTCTCACCCAAGACATCTCCAGGAGAGCATATGTGTGCAGGCCCTGCGGGACACGTGCGTGTGTGTCTATGTGAGAGTGACAGGGACATTTACATGCTTTAATGATGAGTATGGAACGGGTGCTGTCAGCCCACCTAATGAGTGTGTGTGTGTGTGTTTAGCCCAGGGGCAAAAGGGGGTTGCGTCCTACGTGATCCCCAGGCTGGCATCTGTCTGTCCCTGCACACACACACAGACACACACCATTACGGATTCAGCACAAGGCTAACGGCACAATCCTGTCGCCCGCATGCCACCACACACCCCGTAATGATCACACACCGCCTGTCTGCTTGTCTCCTGAAGGCTGAATTTAAATAAACACGCATTCCAGGCAGTTTATTTTATAACACCTGTTTTAGATGCAGTATTGTTATAATGCATATTTTCAGCATTGATTGTCAGGAAGAAAATGTACTGAATTTTGTGGAATGGATTTATGGGTGAAGTTTGTAATTTTTGGACGGTTCTCAGCTGAATATGCAAAGCCATTTCTAGGTTGATCCCCATAAAAATGTAAAAACATCCATGTTCCAAAACATCCCAACCAGCCAGACACAGTAACATTGACTCAACCAATGCACTGAAAAAAATGATGTATTTTTGTCTTGTTTTCTAGTACTAAAAATTCTTTAAATCAAGATACATTTACTTAAGAAGCAAAATTACTTGAAATTTTGATTTAAGAATGTGTTTACTGGAAAGAAACGCAAAATTACTGAGAAAGAAAATCTTTTTTTTTTTTTTTGCTGTGTGGTGTGAGTTTGGGGCGGGACTATCCGTTTGTCAGACCAATGGCAAATGGGGGAGTGTTTAGAAAACAAAAATGTCTTTTTTAATTATCATCATTATAATTCTGTTTGGGGACATCAGCCCAGGTCCAGAATTTATACACTTTGTCTTTAAATATGCTTAAATGTGCTACAATGGAGCTGATAGTAGGTTCCATTGGCTTGTTGAAGTCCTCCATGTGTTTTCCTTCTCAGGCTCCCTCTCGGTGTCTGTGAGTAATTGCTTTGTGTTTAGCTGTAGGGGTTTTTCTGTCTCTGTGTATGTGTCTGTGAGACAGCTCGAGGTGTGAAGAAGTATTGGAGTCTTAGATGTGCAGTAATGGCTTCCCTGTTGACCGGTCGACTCTCGCAGGAGTCAAACTAGCACATTGCTGACAAAAGAGGGCTTGATTTTTAGGACAGGGTGAAATAATACTGCAAATGAGTGAAGCGCATATACACCTCTTCTGTCTTAAATGCACATTCTGACAAGGGCCTCCCATTGATTTCTATTGCGAGTGAATTAAGCTAATTATAATTATTATAGATTTAATTTTTAGATATGATAATTTTTAGATAATAATCACTCTAAACTATAAAAAAATTGCTGTGAAATTGCTCGATTATCTTGTCTGGTGAAGGTACCACATCTGTTGTTCAATGATTTTCTCTCTTTTAAGCATATTACCCAGCTGAGAAAAATTGCTTAAGCAAATCTAGGCTGGTTTACTGGTCTTAGGCCCTGTTTACACCTGGTATTAAGATGTGTTTTGGTCGATCGGATCACAAGTAGACGAGGGAGACTCATACCCATTTACACCTGATGTTTTAATCCGTCTCTTTTGTCAACTTTCAGCCACTTCTGTCCTGATTTCTTCAAGGGGAGGGTCTATGGGTGGGTAAATATATGGGTTTTTCAGATCTTTTGATCTAATGGACAAAATAATCTTGCACAATTTACATATCAACGCAGCCAGAGATGATGGAAAAACTTGGAGAGCAGCAGCATTCATTTCTGCTTTGATAGCTGCAAGACTACACTGAACTCTGTGAGTGTGTGTTAGAAATCAGGAATGGTGAGAGAACATTGTGCTTGGTACATTTTTTGTCTTCAAACCAAACTTGGGACTTCAAAGTTTAAATTCCAAGGTGGAGAGTAGGGGTCTTTTGCGCTGTTTGAATGCATTTGGCCACATGAGCATCTACACTACGAAAGCAATCCGGTCGAATGCTTTTTCGACTACCTCTGGAAGTGGTCGAAAGTGGACAAGCTCAAAATGTTTTAGACCCCGATGACACCTGTATTTAGCATCGTTCACTTGTGATCCAATCAAAAACACATCTTAATACCAGGTGTAAACAGGGCCTTAGCTGGTTCAAGTTGGTCTACCAGCCTGGTCAAGATGGTGGTTAACTAAAAAGTGCCCAAAACCCCTTTAAAACCAGACCAGCTTGAACAGACTGGTAGGCCTACTAAGTCCAGCAAATGAGCATAGACTAGTATGTTTTTAGCAGTGTGTTTACACCATACTGCCAAAATGACATTTAGGACTTTAAGGGTATGTTTACACAACAACTTCGTATTAAAAAATGAAAAGTTTTTCCAGTGTGTTTTTCATGTTCAGACGACAGCATTGTCATAGCAATCCTGTATTGACCAAAAACACTGTGTTATGCTGCCAGGCCAGTAGATGGCGATGTCACTTTGTAAAGAAACACTAGGTGCCTTTAGAACATGTAATACGCGTGCGCATAACGTCAACTTTTCCACAAATTCGCGTTTTTGTAGTTTACGCTGATACAATAACAGTATAGTTTTAAGAAACCTGCACTTTGAAACACATTTTCAAATGTTTGCGTTTTCAGGCCCCCCCAAAGAGTTTTCAAATTTTTAGTTGAAAAGGTGTCGTGTTAAAAACCCCTTAGATGTGCTTTGTTTCTTTAGAAAATCCTAAACGGCATATGTTTTATTTATATATAGATTCTAATATTTTTCACGTATAGCATCAATGTTTTTTTTTTGCAATTTTACAATTCCTTTTTAGCTGTTTACCTATAGTTTACCTTTTTGTAGATATTTCACCTACAGTTAGTGATCACTTGTGACCTTAAAGAGAGACATGCTGTTAAATCTCTGCTAAAAACTTTATATGTGAAAGTCCCTACCATTTTGTCCTTAACAACCTACTGCAAACCATCCTTACAATTTGTACTATATTTCTGAGGACATTCTTTGAGTTTAGCAGAACAAGTGCACACTCAGCCTCATGAGGATAGCTGCACCCTGTGCTCTGAATGAAAGCTCTTGTAAAAGCTCTAGATTGGCAGCTCTTCTAGCAGACAGCAGTATTGATTCCAGCATGAGTGCTGTCCATTGAGTTAAACTCTGTCTTCGCGTTCTGTGGGGAGGTTAAAGCTGCTCAATATGGAGCATCATTAGTAGATCTATCAGTGTCCTAAAGGACATTCAAACTGCAGCGTGCTCGGACAGAAAGGGGTCCCACTGATGGCCCCATTTGCCCTGGGCTGTGTCACTAAGGTCAGAGGTCAAGCCACTAACCTGCCTAAATGCACTTTCTATCATTATATGCATTAGTGAAGGGGTTTGGTCAGATTTATATTGTCTTCATTATGGGATGCCACCCATGATGTGAGTGCACGTGTATGAATGTGTTTGCTGTCCACTGCATTCTCAAGGTCAGATATCTGACCTTTCAGTGTTTGCATGATGCCTCTATATTGTCATATATATATATATATATATATTTAATGTAACAAATTTATACTAGAAATAGTATAAATAACTCAGTATTTATAAGTATCATGGCATTTCCATCGGATACCATTATTCTACCATGGTACCAGGATATTATTCTCGGGTTATTGTATTTTTATGGTAATTTTTGTAAGGAAAATTGGAGGGGCTAAAAGTGCTTAGGTTTTCATATACGCTGTGTGTTTTCTGTACACATTCTCTCATTCGTCATACACACGCCCCCACAGCACTATGTCATCCTATAGCGGGTGTATTCCGGGTCCCCCGCCACATCAAGATCCCACATCAGAGCTCAGATCTCCACAGAGCTGCTCTCTCTCCCTCCGTCCTTCCCTTCTTCCATCAACCTCTGCTTCTCCTGCCTTAATTATACCACTCCAGTCCGCCAGGCTGTCATTTATAAAGCCCAAAACACTGTAATTAAGTGCTGTTTTTACAGTACCTCATAAATAATTCCAGCCCTTCTGTAGCTCGGCTCTTTACAGACCTCTGCTCTTTCGTACAGCAGCGTTTGTGGATGTACCTCCCAAAATAATCCAGTCACACTTATTTTAGTCCTTGGCTTTAAAGGGTCACGCTTTACTGTGCTCTCTCCTGATTGGCCAGATTTTGTGTAGCGCTTGTACTTTCCTGCCATGAGGAAATATTTCCATCCATGGTGAACATGTTCTGGTTCCTATTCTCAATCTGTTGAGCAGTGATGTAATTAATGACTCTACCAGTCAGAGCCACAGACTCAAGGAAAATATAACCATATGGTCAAAGAGATTGTAGAATTAGATGATATTTCCTAATTCCCTATTGGCAATCTGTTGTAACTCTCTGTAACACTTTTTGTACTTTTTTTTTTTTTTGATCGTTCCAGCTCTAAACTCTGATTGGATAGTTGTGTTCGCCTGCATATGAACCTGAGTGTAATCACACGTCCTTGACTGTGTTTGTGCGGTTCAACGGCACGACTCGCAGTACCTCAAACATTCTTTGATCTGGTTTTCTGAGCTTTGAGACAAGCCGCTACCTGCTAGAATCCAAAACATAAAGTCACCTTTGATTTTCATGTCTGGCTCCTGAAGCTTTTATTTATAATTGATTCATTCTTCCAAAAACTTTTCAGTGTCTTTCCAAAAAAACCAATACATGCTGTTTTATGAATAATTTGTATTTCATGTTTAACATTTATGCAGTGTTTTGAAATATCAGCCAGTACTTTGATTAGCTGATTTATTACCTGTAAAGGTTTGATGTAGATTATGATTTGACATAAATTTGTGATGGGTTGTAGAGTTTGTGTGTATGTGTGTGCCTTTTTTTTTTTTTTTTTTTAAAGAAGACCTGAGACGTGATTTAAATAAAGTATATATCTCTAGTGATGATGATTAGACATTAAAATAAAAATAGTAAATTAATAAAAAAATAACAATTAATAATAAGAATAATAACAATAGAAATCTATGGTTTGTCCTCATTTAGACAGCCAAGTAAATGAACACTTGTGTGTTTTTTTATAGGACAGATGCATATCGGTGACAGTATGAGAGTTTTCCTTTAATCAGTGGCATCTCTCTCTCTCTCTCTCTCTCTCTCTCTTTCCCTGTTCGTGTTGAGAATATCCATACTCAGCATTCCGCCTCTTTTGTGAGACCTGGTGTCCAGCAACATGTCACAGACAAAAAGGAGAGAAAATAAATGTTTTTCTTTTCTTTCTGGCAGTGATGAAAAGATTACAAAAGCGGGGGGATACTGTGAAGCCCCTTGATAAGAGGAACTTCAGTTCAGAAGGGTAAAAGAGGGATGGAGAGGTGGAGAAAAGAAATAAAGAGGGTAACAGGAGAGCCCTGTTTCTGAGACCCTCGCAGACAATTGTTCATCTGCCTGGAACATAGAGGCATACACACACACACACACACACACACACACACACACACACACACACACAAACCTAACCAGCACCCTTTACCAGTCTATGTTTGATTGCCTTGCCTTAGACCACCCAGAAACTCCTTCAGCCCCATTTACCCCAAATAGAGAGAGAAAAGGAGTAGGAGGCAGAAACAACTCATACAGTCAGTGTCGTCGTCTTTTCATGCAATGAGATTTTTATTTTTACTTTTTTTTATTTTTTCCCCCAAATGTTAAAATGTTTTCTTCTTTCCCAGCATAATTCAATTTTGGGGCAGGGCTATCTGTTTTTTTTTTCCAACCAATGGCAGACAGTATTCAGGAAGCCTGTTTGAAAAGTCATTTTCTCAGTTCTACTTGGTATTTTTAAATATTATATATATTATGATTATTTTCATTATTATTGTTGTCAATGTATTTTAATAAAGTAATAAAATTATAAATGGATAAACAAACATTATTATTATTATCGATCACGGGATGTGGTAGAACATATGAGCTGCAGGGGTGTGTAGAGAAATCACTAGATTCCTGTAATGTTCAGTTTAACCCAGAAAAGCAAAACATCTGTCTCCCTGTGTGTGCATGTCTGTCTGTATGTTCTGTACATTTGTGCTCATGTCGGTCTTTTACAGGTACATACTCTGTTTTGAATACATTTTTGGTGGAAGTGTGTGTGAGAGAGAGAGGGCCGTCATTGTTAGATAAATAAATGGCACTCCAGAGGGCTACAGCAGAGCTCTTGAGATGAACCTCAGAGACATTAGACCTCCCTTCGCCAAGCTGTTCTCCTTAATGACAATATGCTTACCAGCTCCCCACCTCACCAGAGAGCCTGAAAAAGAAGCTCTCTGTGTGTGTTTGTGACAGTTGTTGCTCTGTTGGTCGTTTGCATGCGCTGACATGTCCTCGTCCAAGAGGAGGAGGGGGCGGGGTCACTGCGGGATGATTACTGAAACATCTAAAAGCTTTAGTCCCCCTGAGATTAACCCTACCCACCCACAGACTCACGGCACAGAGGCCACACTGACCCAAAACATCACAGACTGATATTATGTGAAATAATTATGTGAGAGTTGATTAATTACATTAAGTTATTTAGTTACGCAAGCTGTCCGTGCAACATTTTATTTCCACATGATTATGGGTAATCACCCTAGAGAAAGTAATCTTCTTAAAGAAATTATCACTCACAGATGGGGATAGATAGATAGATCTGACAGAACGATGGATGGATGGATGGATGGTAGAGCAGATGGGTTGGTAGATAATAGATAGATGGGTTGGTAGATTGGTAGACATATGGTTTGGGTTGGTATAGTATGGTAGATGGATGGGTTGGTGGTTTATGGATGGATGGATGGATGGATGGATGGATGGTGGTTGGTACAGTTGATGGGTTGGTGGATGGATGGGTGGATGGATGGATGGATGGATGGTACAGTAGATGTGATGGTAGATTGGTAGGCATATGGTTTAGGTTGGTATGGTAGATAGAAGGGTTGTTGGTTTATGGATGGATGGATGGATGGATGGTATTGATTGATTGGTGGATTGGTAGATTAGTAGACATATGATTTGGGTTGGTAGATTAGTAGACATGGTTTGGGTTGGTATGGTAGATAGATTGGTTGGTGGTTTGTGGATGGATGATAGATGGATGGATGGCACAGTAGATGGGATGGTAGATTGGTAGACATATGGTTTGGGTTGGTATGGTATGGTAGATGGATGGATAGATGGATGGATGGTGGGTAGATGGGTTGGTAGATTGGTAGACAGATCGTCTGAGTTGTTAGATGGTAGAAAGATGGATTGGCAGACATTGATTGGTGGATGGGTGGACGGATGGATGGATGGATGGATGGATGGTACAGTAGATGGGTTGGTAGATTGGTAGACATATGGTTTGGTTTGGGTTGGTATGGTAGATAGATCGGTTGGTGGTTTGTGGATGGATGATGGATGGATGGAGGATGATACGTAGATGGGATGGTAGATTGGTAGACATGGTTTGGGTTGGTATGGTATGGTAGATGGATAGGTTGGTGGTTTATGGATGGATGGATGGTAGGTAGGTAGGTAGGTACAGTAGATGGGTTTATATATGGTTGATAGATTGGTAGACAGATGGTTTGGGTTGGTAGATGGTAGATAGATGAGTTGTTGGTTGATGGATGGATGGATGGATGGATGGTAGGTGGTTGGCACAGTAGATGGGTTGGTAGATTGGTAGACAGATCGTTTGGGTTGGTAGATGGTAGAAAGATAGATTGGCAGATATTGATTGGTGGATGGGTGGACAGATGGGTGGATGGATGGAAACCTCTTTCTTTTGTTTTATCATACTTGTATTATGAAGTTATGGTTTGATTGGTGCAGTGACCATAAATTCCAGTATGGCAGTTTAATTCTCAATGTAATTAAGGCAGAACAGGAAGGGCTTTGATTGTGGTGAGATGTGTTATTAAAGGGAAAGTAGGGTGATTTATTTCCAGAGGAGAAAGCTGTCATGTCAACTCCACTCCCTCAGCCACTGGAAGTGCCCAGCGGACCAATTAGACCCGAGAGATGGAGAGAAATAGCGCAGAGAAAAAAAAAGAGGAGAGAGGAGAGAGGGAGGGATCCTGAGATGTCATATACTGCAGATAGGCACTAGCTGGTCTGTTTTTTTTTTTCTTTCTTTCTTTTTTTCCTAATTTCTATTCCCCTCTTTGGCATCATAATAGCACTGACACTTGAAAGATTTATTTACGCATAGTTTATACACTGCTGTAGCTGTGAGTTTAGAATAAATATGACATGATTGATCATCTTATAATTTGTCTGTCTGAAGTTGGTCCACATCCTCTCACAGTTAACGTCATTCCATTGTCCTGTCTCACGCACATGTCTCTGTCCGTATGGCTGGTGTCATGCACAGGTAATTAGTGCTCATTATTATTCTGTGTGTGCTACACTAATTAAGGGCCCTGTTGTGTGAGTCTCCTCCGTCCCTCTATTCAGTCTCTGGTCTCTTGGCCTCTCACCTCAGGGGACCCACTCACCATTCAGGCCTTTGTACTACTGAAAACACACTCAACCTGGGTGGGGCAATGTGTGTGTGTGTTGTTGGTACATCCTTCTTTTTGTATCATTCACAGAGACTACAGTGAATCACACTGCTTGCAGAAGATCAACATTTTTTTAGTACCTCTACAATATTTTTTAACTATTACTTGGGTGATTATTTGTGTAACGTCTTGAAAAATTGTTCACACTTTTCACAAGTAGCCTACAATGCGACAAGTTTGGACTCTCAAAATGTTGAAAATTTGAACAATTAGGGGAAAAAAAGGCTAAAACAACACGCAATGAATTGTTTGGTATTTGAACAATAGAAAAAATGACCATGTTTGCTGAGATGCGTTGTTTCATTTTTAAATCTTGTTTTGAGCGCTTTTTGTGCTTAATATTCAAATTTGGTTTGAAAAGACCGCAACAAGCGGCACAATATGCTAAATGTCTCCCTCAATAGAGACAGAATCATGCTTCTTTTTTTTTGTCTTCAATGCCGATTCTCTGCCTCTCTGTATAAGCCCGTTTTCTGACCCTGGCCCGACAGCCCTAATGGTTCCAGGCGGGCAGCTGGAGTCTAGCGGATTAGCCCAGAGACAGTTTACAACCTCTGTACTGTTTACAGAGTACAAAGAGCCCTCCTCATCTGCCTCTCGCTCTGCAAAGCATGTGCATATTTAACCAGGATGCAACAGAAGGGGTCTCGGCATCCTCTTGTAGCCGGCGGCGCGCCTTCAGAAGCGGGTCCCATTAGCAACCGGTGTCAGGGCGAGAGCTGGAGAGAGAGCGAGAGAAAGGGGGCTGATAGGATGGGATTGGGGTCCCCGGGGAGGACGGAGGCTACCGCAGGGGTGGAGGGAGGTCTCGGTGAGGGAGGAGAGGGGAAACTTCATATAGAGGATTGTCAAACAAAAGCAATGAGATTAGAGGCAGAGGAGGACTTTAATATCGGACCTCAGATATTGGCCAGCACGGCTTCTGTGTCTACCTTTAAAATGTCAAATGTGATTTAAGAGGTTATTACGCTGCTTAGTAGCAGAGGCATTCTCCGTCTCTCTCGGTCTCTCTCGCTCTTTTGCTTGGCTGTCACTATTTCATAATAAATCTCCCAAAGTAATCAGTTTCGACCTCGCCATCTGTGTCACAGTCTCAATTATCCAGACAGTTGGTTAAAGATGCTCACTCTTAAAATAAGAGAGAGCCAGAGACTGAGAGGGAAAATGGCTTATAATGTTGTTGAACAAAAATCAATGAATCTCCAATTCAAGTGGGTTTGATGTTGAAGATTCCTCCATTGATCCTTGTAGGTTCTTTGAAATTATGGGTAGCTGTGTTCTTGCTTAAGAGGGTTAGGCTCTACTTTGATGTTTGTTTCAGAAAACAGCACGTTTAGATGACTAGTTGCAGGTTTAGACTTAGGACCAGGCCCATTTGAAATCTTCCTACTGTTTTATTTGTAGCATTTTCTGCTCTGATTTTGGTATTTATCTGCAGAGTTGTATAGAATGATGAATACGTTTTTTTTCTTTCATGCATATGTCCTGTTGAAACAACAAGTTCAAGCAAGACACATTGATGAATTCTTCACTTTTAGCCAATAATGTTTAGTTGTCAACCATAAACATGATTCTACTTGCAAGTTGGTTGCAGATGATATTGGGGGGAGGGGCATTTGCATTGTGAAGAGCATTTGATTGGACAAAAATCTGTGTAGTGCAATATGCAGAGTCATTATATGGTAATATTATCTAATGCGTTTAGTATTTTATAATATATCAATTATATATATATATATATAATTTCTATTATATTTTATATACTATTTAAATATTATTTTATATACTTTTTCAAATTAATTTTTATTGTTTTTTTGTCACTACTGTTTGAAAGTTTCAGGATGGTAAGATTATTCATTGTTTTTGAAAAAAATGATGCATTTATTTGATCAAAAACTGTAAAAACAGTAATGTTGTAAAATATTATTACAATTTAAAAACTGTTTTCTATTTTAATATATATTAAAATGTCATTTATAGGTCAAAAATACATTTTCAGCATTATTGCTCCAGTCTTCAGTGTCACATGACCCTTCAGAAATAATTCTAATATGCTGATTTGATGCTCAAGAAACATTGTTTAATGCTATCAATGTTGAAAACAGTTGTGCTGCTTATATTACTTTATTGAAACTGCGATATATCTTTTTCAGGATTCTTTGATAAATACAAGGATATACAGAACCAAAATTATTTAATATTGAAAACTTTTGCAACATTATAAATGTATTTACTGAAATTTTGATCAATTTAATGCATCCTTGCGGAATAAAAGTAATAAATTGGGGGAAAAAAAGAAAAAAAAAACTCACTGACTATAACAATAGTGAATGTATATTTATATATCAATGCTAAACAAGAAAAAGAACATCTTATTAAAATGATCCCATGATTCCACATCCTTAATCTCTCAACCTCAGCTCGGGGCTATTTTGCTAATGAATCCCACCTCCCACCTTTCTCCCGCCCCATCCCCAGCCTTCCTCCGCCCCTCCTGGCGGACTATGGGTGCATCTATCATCATTCAACCCCTAGTCTCACTGTTGCTGGCATGCATAATGCAATGAGATCTGGATTCCATTGCACCTGCTGCCTTCTCTTCTTCCACTGTTCCATCTCTTCAGTTTCTACCCCTCAGGGACCAAGGGGAGGGATAGATACCCCCTTCCCTCCTCATCCATCCCACTCTCTTCATCCAACCGCTGTAAGCCCTGCAGGTCTGAGCGCCAGGCCTCGGGTGTGAGATAAATGGCGGATGGGGTGTAATTCTATAATCAGAGGAGATGGCTGGGAGGCTGATTAACCTATCAGCTGCTGCCCTGTGACCAGCTGATCTGCTCCTCACTCAGATGGGCCACAGCTCTTCCAGCTCCCCTCGAACAGGGAAGGGATTGTGGGTTGTTGCCCCAAGCCAGGATAAAAGATGGATCCTGATCATTCTGTTGGGATCTGTAGGAGTGTGTTAATCATTTGTTCTGGCTCTTTTTGCTGTTTTTTAATGGCCTTTCTTGTCTCCTGTGGGTTATATGCAACTTTATAAATAATATTTTGTAATATTATAAAATATTTTTGATTATTGTAGTAATGTATGTTTTAATTATAATATAATATAATATAATATAATAATATGTTTTAGTCATATTTTCAGTCATTACAATCATAGACATTAAAGGGACATTTTTTTTCTTTATTTTGTCTGGTTTTCATTTTTCTTCACATCCTGTTGTTGCCAATCTGTTGTTGCTCTTTCTTTCTACTCACCCAAATCCTCTACCACCCGCCCTGTCTTTCTCCCAAATCCTAGGCAGATAAGCACCAGGCGCTCCTTTCTGGCATTGGTCGACAGACTGCCAGTGCGTGCCAGTGGTCATGCCAGGCTCTTATGAGGGTGGCATTGTCTGTGTCTCCCACCCGTGCTGGGCTGCATAGCTCAGGCTAATTACCTGTCATCTGGCTCACGGAGAGTAGCCCAGAGATGAATCTTTTTGTCTTTTTGGGAGGATGCTACACCACACTTTCAGTCTTGTTAGTTTTGAATGTGGCCTAGGAGTTAGTAATTGTGCTCTGACACTTTGGATCTTGTTGCTCATGTGGGTGATATGGGTTCAAATATTGTTCATATTGACATTATGACAAACAGGTCCAATTGAGCTTTCAGAAATCTGATTTGCTGCATTAACATTAGATTTTTAATTGATCCAACTTCTTTCTGCACTCTCAAAATGTGGCAGAACAATTACTAAAAAAGTTTGAATTTTTTAATCTGAATATTTATTTTAATCTGAATATTTATATTTATTTAAAAATCTATTTTAAAAAAAGTCTAAAATTAAAAAAAAAATACATTTTTGTTAATTTATCTAGCCACATACATTTTATATTATGTGTATTTTGTTTGATGGGACCATTTAAAGGTGTGATGTGTACATTTTAGGAGGATCTATTGACAGAAATGCAATATAATATACATAACTATGTTTTCAGTGGTGTATAAAGACCTTACATAATGAACCGCTATGTTTTTATTACCTCAGAATGAGCCATTTCTATCTACATACACTGCGGGTCCCCTTACATGTTAAGTCGCCATTTTGTGCCGGCATGTTTCTACAGTAGCCCTAAACGGACAAACTTCTCTACAGAGCGCGTTTGCTTGACTGGCTACTCTCTGCTGTCTCGGACGATGATATCTTTGTCCTGTGTTGGCCACCGTAGCTTCTCTATATTGCAATTCGCAACCTCACTGCTAGATGCCACTAAAATTTACACACTGCACTTTTAAAAAAGAAAAACCTTCAACGTAATGTTCCGTAAAAATAAAAACTTTCAACGTAATGTTTCGTAAAAATAAAAACTTTTAACGTAATGTTTCGTAATGTCCACACTAGCATTTTCAAGAGTTTTCCAAAAGTTGCTCACACTGAAACATCTGAAAATGCTTAAATCACCTTAAAAAGATATAAAAAGAAATAAAAGCTTATGAGATGATACAGAGAGAGCAGACACAAAGTTCTCGTGCACAATAATTTTATTACCAAAATATCCCACCACTCACTGTTGCGTCTAGGTCGCACTCAAAATCGAATGGTCTATAACACAATTGTCATCATGTTTTCCCGCAGGACAGCAATTGCGAGTAAATTTTCTGTCATCTTTGCTGGAATGTAATATGAAGATTCTAAAAAGGAACATTTCTCTTTAGCAACACTATACCAATATAACCATATCTATGGGTATAATATGTGTCATGTGACTAAACATGGGTTATGGTTTTCAAATACCTCCACTTTCACAGTTCACTCTACAGCGTGAAAATGCCATTTTCAAATTTATCCACTTAGGGAGAGCATTTTTTAAAAAGCTCTGTCTTTTTTTGGTGGAATGCCAAAATGGAGAGAAAAAGATTAGATTAGTGTGGACAATGCCTTAAATCGGAAATCACTACGCCTGTTCCCAGATCTTTTAAAGAATCATTATCAGCATGGTGCAATACTTCAGTGGCACTTTTAATATGTGGTTCATTCCAAACTCAAACAAACATTTTAAGTGAAACAGATTAAAGTCGTTGCCTTGATAGCAGGACTGCTGTAATGTTGAGTAGCTGTGAATGGTTCATTGTGCACAGCTGAGAAAGAGTAACAACAAAAAAGACAAGAAAAGCTAAATGCAAGTGCTATGCAAAAAAAGCAAGAGAGTGATAACACTCCCTCTCTCTTGCTGGCAGGCTGCCATGTGTAGCGTTTGGGCAGGATTGAGAAGAATAGCAAAACAGGGGCCCTGGATGCCAGCCAGCGAGTTTTCAGTATTTCTCTTTTACTTTTCTTCTCCTCTGTGTGAATATTTATTGCCTCTGCCAAGATCTTTAGCCAGAAAGTAAGGAAATATCCCGCTCACTAGCAGGAGGTAACGTGATTGCCCTTTATCGTCTGACTATTTTGCTATAGTCCCTTTGTTAAGGTTTATCTTTGCACCTTTTAGCACTGGCTGTGACTTAGCTTGGAAAGCTGCAGCAAGTCACTGATCATGATGTTATCAGGCCGTGTGACACATGAGTAGGCATTAAGTGTAAGTTAGCGGTGTGGAAAGTTGGAGCAAGTCACAAACTGTCGTGTTTTCAGACCATGTGTCGCTAGTAAAATGTCTAGAGTGTAACAGTGGACATTTTCTCATTGACCAAACCCTAAGGGCAAAAAAAAAAAAAAGAAAGAAAGAAAAAAAATCTGCTGACCTTTTAACATGGCACGTCCAGTTTATTACTCCTTACTAGCACTAAAATTGGTTTTGTAAGCATAGAAAAGTTGCAGGAATGGTGGATATCTGTTTTTCCTTTCCCCTGCCCCAGGCTAACAGACATCCACCGGGCCAAGGTGAAGCCAGGGCCTTGATTTGATGAGCTGCCCCAGTTTGACACTTGCTTGTTGGTTAACGAGCTCCTGGTTGGACCCTCTTTGCCCGAGGCCTGCAAACCTGTCGGTTTGTGAACATGAAACAGCTGAGACTTGCTAAAGGTGGAGACAGAATAGGATGGACTTCACTGAAATCTATGCTGCGTTTTTGAATGGTTTTGACACATGGCAGAGTCAGACCTGACTTCACAGTTGTATGGCAGGAGACTGGCAGTCCTGAGTTAGCCGCAGATGTCATGTTCCTGCTTTGCATTTAAAATGAAGCCTGTTTTCTCAGCATTATCCACTCCCTTTTGTATTAGCTGAGGATGAAATTCCTCTACCAGTGCTTGGCCTTAAAAATCAGTGTGTTTGCAGCCTAATACCTTAAAAGAAACTTTTTCCACAAAGAACCTTTTATCTTCTGGTTGTTTAGAAACAAAACCAGTATGTTATAGAATCTATAACAACATCATCGTTCTTCTCATAATTTTCTCTTACATAGCTCAGGATATTTAAGGGAGTTCTCTGATTTGTTACATTTAAGAATGAACTTTTCTCTAATATTCCTTCCAAAATTCCTAAGGGGCAATACAATTTGGAAAAAAAAGGGAGAGAGATAGAGAATATTTGACAAAGTAGTAGTATAGAGCTATACAATTCATGTGGATAGCATAGCTTAGATAATTTTATTTTCGAAAAAAAGTTAAAAATGTAAAAGTTAAAAAGTGATATTGAGAGATTTATTCATATACCTGACTTTTTAATTTACATATATTCATTTAGCAGGAGTTTTAATTCAAAGTGATTTGCAAGTCACGACTTTTGATTGCAATCATTGGTATCTTAATCTGTTTTGAAATTTTAGAGATGTCTTCTTGATTGATTGATTGAGCGATTGAGCGATTGAGCGTTTGAGCGATTGATTGAGCGATTGTTTGAGCGATTAATTGAGCGATTGATTGATTGATTTAGCAATCAATCTATATTAATACATGGGGTTATGAATAAAAATATTATATGCTCACCAAATATAAACTTTTGAGATTATTGGAGATCTATTTGTGATTATCTTTACCATGGTAAGTTTTCTCAAAAACATACCTTGTTTTTGATTTTAACTTTGCCTCTCAGTGCGATAGTGAATAATATCGGACATGCTTCCCCACTCTACCCTTTTACAGTAAGAGGATTTATCCCAGAAATGACAGACAATGAATGTTTTTACCCTTTAAGACTCCCATATTTGGATGAGGAAAGACTCCCTGTTGTGGAATGTAGGAGCTGGTGCGGTCCTCAGAGAGGCTGGAGTGAGTGGGTCCTCAGCTAGCCTGAGCAGTAGGGAGCGTTTATCTGTTATTAGAGCAGATTGGATGAAATAATCCTTAGCAGTAAGCTGCATCAAGAGTCCCGGTCAACTCCCCAGGGTAGAGAGAGCCTCCCCGCATGAGTCACTCTAATATGCTTTTAAACGCTCGCATACTCGTGCACACGCTCATAAAAGCTATGCACTTTACACACTGTTTTTTTTTAAACGCTTCTGCATTTTCCATCAGACCGTCATGCTTTCGCTGCGAAAACACACAATACTCATACATCATTACGACACAGAGAACAGCAAAACAACAAGCTCTGTGTACAGGGTGTTTACTTTCAAAACAGCTTGCGCACACACACATACAGATGCACATATGCCAGCAAGCCAATGCCACATGCATCACCCACCCCACAGTAACACACACACACACAAGCACACCACCTGCTAGCGTACACACGCATAATGTATTCCTTTCTCCAGTGGCTCATCGGGGATTAGGCAAATGGTCGGGAATGGAGGAAATATCCACTTTGATAGCCCTTTTTATTTACACTGGAAAAGCACAAGGCATCTGGAATATGTTTACATACAGGGGGAGAAATGTTCCATCTAGGCTGAGAAATGCAACACAGTCACCTCGAAACAAAAGCACTCAGTGTTGAAATTCATTACGATTTTATGGAAATATTTGCAAATATCTGGAAACAACAAGATCTTGATTTAATGTTGACTAAAGACCCTTAATTTTAAACTTGCTGAATGAATGACAATTTATATTAAAATTTTGATTTAATAAATAAATTAATTAATAATACTAATTATTATTATTATTATTGTTACTCAGTGGAGGCTAATACATTTTTAATAATAATGGTATGGTCAACATTTCTTTTACGTTTGAACTCATCATTTTAATCACCTTTATACATTCACTAGTTAATTTTAAAGGTTATTTGGTGCCACATTATTATTTTTTTTTTTTTATTATTATTATTATGTTCTGAACAGTCTCTCAATTAATATGGTTATAAAAAACAAAGTATTAAACTATGCATTTATTTTAGCATAGTATTTGTATTTGTATTAGCCCATTCATGTAATTAATCAACATCGTAGGATGTTGTTGCTGAATTCTGTTTTCAGTTACTTGTATGAGATTTGTTTTGGTCCTATGAAAATCATATTATAATAGTTCATTTTGTTCTACAGACAGTCATTATGCATTACTGAGCTGAGTCAGACTCTTTACAGACCTCTTGTCCCATGTCTTTGGTACTTCCTGTCTGGTTTTTCTGTCCGCTCAGCCCTATGAGCTACAGATGTGAGGTTCAGATACACACACACCCCTGCTTCACGATACAGAGTGCCCAGCTGGATGCCAGGCGGGTAGAATGGGGCAGAGGAGGAGTTGATTTGTATTTAGGTGGAGCTGATCAGTGGGCTGCTGCCCTGTAATTGTGCCCTACCATGACTTCAGCCAAGACCTGAACTCTGAGCCCTGAGATAGACTCTACTGAAGGTCTGTCGAAGATATCTATGGAGGAGAGAGAGAAAGCTAAGGCTTATGGGTAATTGTAGGGTTGCTAGAGCCGTGCAACACTGCATGCGGCGAGAGGAGTTTTATCACCACAGATAGCACAATCCTCTTGTGACCCAATGGTAATTCCATATGAGGGACTGGGCTACTCACCACCCTGTTTGCAGGTTATAATGATGATTTTATAATTTTATAATATAATCAGTATACATTCGATGGATGGATGGATGGATGGATTCATTGATTGATTGATTCATTGACTCATTCATTGATTCATTCATTGATGTGCATGTATTAATAGAATCTGTACATGTTCAAAGCTTTTTTAAATCAGAACTAACCAACTAGAGCTAATGAAATTTGGCATAAGTGGTGTGCTTTATGGCCAAGAGATGTTCTGAAAGAGAAGGAACATTGAGTACTAGATGTGGGATGTCAGTATAGATCATCTTAAGTGCTGTATACTCTCCCACACAGGTCAAAGGCCAGTACAGGTCATCAGTTTTCCCAGCTTGCAGCTGTGGAGTGACCAGAGGTGATAATTCTGTGTTTGTCACGAATCACACCTCTGGATCTTATCATACAGGCACACATATGAAGGCTTTCTACAGGTTTTTCTGAGTGCATTTGCTTTTGCCTTGATGCTTTTAGAGTTTTATAGCACAGGAGCACAAAAAAAATCAATCATGATCTTTATTTCATTGTTTTGTTGCCTTTTAAACCTTCCAATGTTGTTTTATAGAGAGTTTCAGATGTGTACCATTTGTATGCACTTGTGTTGTTCATAGAATAAAGCTAGATTTTATGAAATGCAAGTAGTGTTTGTCCACCACCACAATGCTCTTTGCTTGCTAAAATGTTCTAGCTGATTTTAACAGTGCTGGGTTGTAATTGATTATATGTAATCTGGATTAAGTAACCAGATTCCAAAAATTAATGTAATGTTTAGTGCACTTCTTATTGTTAGCAAAGAATGGAATACAATTTCTCTTTATATTTTTATATCAATATAGTACACGATTATCCTATTCAAATCAATGTGTTTAGTCAAAAGTAATCTAAAAGTAATCAAAAAATGTAGTCCGATTATATTACCTAAAATGTGTAATGTAACGGATTACGTTACTAAGTACATTTTTCATCATGTCATTTGTATTCAATAATGAACTACAATTTGTAAGTAATCTATTCAGCACAGTTTTAAATGCATTGCTGTGTGGTTGCTAGGGTTATCTGATTGGTTGCTAAGTGGTTTCTTACTGGCCCAAGCCGAAGGTCGACTTAATATGAAAAGTGTTAAATATTGTTAAATTCAGTTTCTTCGAAAAGTAATCCCACATGTTTATAGCAAGCCCTAATTAGACCTTCCTCATCTCTACAGATTACGTTCTATCGTTCATTTTTTGTCCCTCGCGCACAGTAACGTGTTTGTTTTAACCACTGAATCTTTAACTTAATTCACCCCACACGTGCCTTCGCTTTATTACACGATCACAAACACACCTGTGTCACACACACCACAGACCATCTGAGGTTTGTATCCATTTGGAATGAACTTGAGGAGCGAGGCAAGACTGGTTGAGTCTGGGGAAAAGACCCATTATATAAGAAAGATCCGGAAGGAACAGGACGTCAAGAAAGCAAACAGGGGACAACAAAGAGTGCAGTGCATTACTCTCTGCAAAGCTAATGCACCATGAGGTTGAGATTTAAACTTCCAGTCCTCAGGGATCCCGGCCAAGAACCACAGCCAGGCTGGGCCGCTCCCCCCCTTGGGCCCTGACAGCGACGTTTCAGCCCTGGCCAGCGGCCGATGGCACCAAAAATAACATCAGGCAACGAAAAGGAAGTAATTATGACTGCCTCAAAATTGGCATCCACATATTGAATTATTACTAACCCGATTCCAAAATAAACACCCAATCCCAGCCGGAGATTGGTCAAAGTCTGCCTGGCCTGGACCGTGTTGCCAAGGAGATGGAAATAATCAACAGAATGAAATGGAACAGAGCGACAGATTACATCACAGCGAATGAGTGCACTTCAAAGGGCTCACTGTATGTGATTTAAACTAAGACAAATGAGGGTTTCTAGAGATTGTTCGAATGCACCATTCCCATGTTTTGAACACAGGCCCACTGTGCATGATTTCCGCCACCCCCGCATAAAAGGTTTTATGCCGACGATTTGCCTTCAGAAGTTAATATTTCAAGTAATACTGTACTGTTGAAATAAATGCAGTGTAGGCTGCCAATTAGGCTGCTGACGTGTGCTGTATGTGTGATTAACTCTCTTCATGAGGTGTGTCTTTTAAAATCTTTTTGGCCTGTTCCCTTGTATTATTATTTTTTTTTTTTTTGAGTTCAGCTCCAGATATGTATTTAAATAACTTTTGTATCAACATTTGACGTGAGCTTCTATAGGGTCACTATGGGTAGTCTGGGAATCCTGGGTGTTTTCTAGAGAAAGCAGCACTCTAAATTTGTAGTACTACAGCGTATAGTGAAAGGGTAATGGGCGGCCAATGCATATTGATGCATGTGGGGAGCGAAGGCTGGCCCGTGTGGTCCGATCCAACAGACGAGCTACTGTAGCTCAAATTGCTCAAGAAGTTAATGCTGGTTCTGATAGAAAGGTGTCAGAATACACAGTGCATCGCAGATTGTTGCGTATGGGTTTGCATATCCGCAGACCAGTCAGGATGCCCATGCTGACCCCTGTCCAATGCTGAAAGCACCAACGGTGGGCATGTGAGCATCAGAACTGGACCACGGAGCAAAGGAAGAAGGTGGCCTGATCTGATGAATCATGTTTTCTTTTACATCACGTGGATGGCCGAGTGCGTATGGGGAACACATGGCACCAGGATGCACTATGAGAAGGCAAGCAGTGTGATGCTTTGGGCAATGTTCTGCTGGGATACCTTGGGACCTGCCATCCATGTGGATGCTACTTTGAGATGTACCACCTACCTAAGTATTGTTGCAGACCATGTACACCCTTTCATGGAAACGGTGTTCTCTGGTGTCTGTGGCCTCTTTCAGCAGAATAATGTGCCCTGCCACAAAGCAAAAATGGTACAGGAATGGTTTGAGGAGCACAACAATGAGTTTGGGGTGTTGACTTGGCCTCCAAATTCCCCATATCTCAATCCTATATAGGTTGCAGCAATTATAATTAGCATGATAATTAGCTTATATAGTAGAAGTCTATGGTATATCCACTTTTGGAGTGTGTGTTTACAGTATGTGTGTGTTGGAAGGCTGTGTTGCACTAGCAAAAGAAATGAATGAAACATACTGTAAGAGAAGATGAATAATAAATGTCCGATTGCACCGTATGTCACAGTGTCAGTGGCCAGTGGGGGCGCTTTGGCACATCCTATTACCCCACTGGTAAAGTTCACCAGCTCAGTCACATTCATGTGTGTGTTTTTGCCATAGCAGGAGGTCTGAAACAAAGACCTGCAGCTCGCTGCTTTGATCCTTCATAGATGTGGACTGTAGGCAGCACTGGATGCCTCTCCTCTTTTTGTCTTTCGTCTTGCCTTTCTGTTCACATCGGAGCCATCTTTCTTTCATTCTACTCTATTTTGTCGCACTTTGCAGCAATCCCTTTCTGAAAGATTTGGCTTGTTCTGATGCATTGTTTATTCATGATTGATGCTGCATGCTAGTCTAAACAAAACAACTACATCCTGACACAAGATACAGGCACTTACACCGCACACTCTTCCATTCGGCTGTACGACTGCCTTAAGTGCTGAGATCACATTGTGCCTCGTATGCAGGTTGTTCCTGTACTGTCTGTCTGCTAATGATCAGATCCATCCATCTTTTTCCTACGCTCCATGATGCTTTGAACAAATTATGGGAGTAACTTCCATTAAACTGTAAACAGTTAGCGAAAGTTTCGCTCTATGAACGCAATAATAATCATTTTCAAAATTGGGTATAATGAGATGACATTAATCTACTCACCCTTCAACCATCAAACATTAAAAGGACATTTGAAGGGGACCTATTATGCCTCCTTTTACAAGATGTAAAATAAGTCTCTGCCTCAAGAGCCTGTTCTCAGTCAGGACGCACTATAATGTCAGAAACTGCGAATATATGCTGCATGGAGATAGAACAGGTATAGTTTAGTTTAATTACGGTTATAACTTATATTGTCTTGTTTTTATCCACTATATTAGTACAAGCCTGTTTACTGATGAGTTTAACGTTTATTGTACTTCACAAAATATGAAGCGTCTGTTTTCACTCTAGAAAATCACTGTAAGAGCTTAATAAAACAGTGCAAGTGTGTATTAAAATATTATCCATAAACTCTCTCTCTCCCTTGCATTATCATCAACATACACAGCGAAGTACACAGAAACACTCATTACAACTAACAGTATACAAATATATAAGACCTTATGCAGTTTTCGGGTGGTGATTAATAAACTGGTAAACTTTATATCTGTAAATCTCCAATGAACTGTAATAAAGTGCTCTCACCTTCATTACTGCCATATCCAGTATCACTCTGGAGACTGTAAGCTGGATCACGAACAGTACTGATCTATCCTTGAATAACAACTTTTTAGCACAACCTCTGTTTTGTATTGTCCCTTTGTATTGACATTCGTTCACAAAACAGTCCGGTGTGAAATGATTTGCGCAGACATAAACGAATTTCGGTAGAGTTGAGGGAGCTTTTTCTTCAAAGACAAAATTAATCCACCTCATCTTCAGCGGCTCAGATTTCGGGAGTAAATGGAGAGAGCTATGTGGATTAATCCATCCAGCTACAGAACACCTAAAACGCTTGGGAGACATTCTCGTCAGTGCAGCAATGGCGGACTGTGTACAACTTGCTGTGAACTTGCTCAGGGTGGTTCCATGGTAAAACGGCAGTATCTGTCAACATTCGTGGGCGGGGCCTGTGGCTAATGTGACGTCACATTGCCAGGAACCTGCAAACGGCTTGTTCTGAGACACTGCTTATGATTTATGGGGATTAAAAAAAAGGAGTGGTTGGATTTTTATCATTATATGGTGGTTGTGTACACACACTGCCAACATACATTTATAGCCAAACACCATGCAAAAGTGAATTTTGCATAATAGGTCCCCTTTAAAAGTGTAAAAGAATAAACAAATTACTACCACAGACCATGAATAACTCCTGATTATTTCTGCAGCAATATTATGGACGTGTTAAATAGCACTGCAGTAATATATGTCTGTATTATGTAACACATTGCCTCAAAAATGTTCATTAACTGGAGTGATAATATTTTAAAGTGATTTCCATCATTTTGACAGACAATAAATATTGTATTTACCTGCTTTAGAAACATTCCAGTAAACACTGCTAATAGGGATTATTAGAAGCATTTTAAAGCATTTGTGTGAAAACAAACCTGGAAAGAGACGTGAGGATTTGAGGAGAAAAACAAGAGATTCTTAATGCATTCCAGTGAATTATTAATGTGATATACTGACAATTAAATCGGCAGAGCAGACCACAAATGCACAGTAGGGCTTATTTGTTGTGCTTTTTTATACTGTTACAGCGAAATACAAACAAAAAAAGAAAATAATCAGGAGGAAAAGAATGCCTATAAAGTTTTGTATTTTGTTTTAATCATTAACATTACCTTTGCAAGTATGACTCTTACAGTTTGTCAGCTTGTGAATTAGCAGAATTTGCACACAGCCACTACAAAACTGTTCAAAAGCTTGTGTTGAAATAAATATAGAAAACAACAACAACAAAAAAAAAAACAGTGTGTCTGTCACGCTTAATGTGACCCCCAATCTCTGATTAACCTCCATGTTCAGGGGAAAGTGAATATTTACAATGACAACAACAACAAAAAATCTTCAGTTACATTTTAACGTTTCCAACAAAGAACTGGATTGACTTCTTTCAGCTTGTTGAACACATATTTTTCAAGGCAGAAACAAACAAACAAAAAAAAGTTAAGCGGGGATCAGCATTAATTTCAGTATCCGTAACAGTGTGATCCTCTTAAGATGGCGGCACCGCCCCAGCATGCAACACGGCGTGACACAGCTTTATATTGAAGCTGCATCACAGACTGTAAGTTAATAATTGCATAATGCTTTGTCTGTAAATGACGGTTTTATATGGTTAATGTTTTCAAAACACTTACTCACGTGCAATAGCAAGTGGGCGTTGATACTGTTTCCTATGCAATGGCGTTAGCTAATGATAACAGTATCATAACATAATAAAAAGAATCCATGTTATGACCCTTTTAATGCATTTGCTAGTAGAGATGTGTTTGGATCAAGTCATAAATATCAGCCAATCACAAATCTTATTTTAGATATAATGTATCAAACTTTTGTAATTGACTTTTTGAGTATGTTTGCATCCCTGTTTATGTCTCATACCACTTAAAGGTAGAGCAAATGTTGCATTTTTCTCTTTCTTATTTGTACACGTGCAGTTAATAAATAAACAAACAAACAAGATAATATATATATATATGTGTGTGTGTGTGTGTGTGTTTAATGTATTCTAACATAATATACAATTTATTTTGTTTGTGTCATATACACTACCGGTCAAAAGTTTGGAAGTTTCGTCTGCTCACCAAGGCTGCATTTATTTAATTAAAAATACAGTAAAAACAGTAATATTGTGAAATATTATTACAATTTAAATTAACTGTTTTCTGTTTGAATATATTTTATAAAGTAATTTATTCCTGTGATCAAATCTGAATTTTCAGCATCATTACTCCAGTCTTCAGTGTCACATGATCCTTCAGAAATCATTATAATATGCTGATCTGCTGCATTTATTGTGTACAATTGTATACAAAATATTTGTGTACAATTTTTTTTTTTTTTTTTCAGGATTCTTTGATGAATAGAAAGTTCAAAAGAACAGCATTTATTTGAAATATAATCTTTTGTAACATAAATGTCTTTACTGTCACTTTTGATCGATTTAATGCATCCTTGCTGAATAAAAGTATTATTTTTTTAAATTTCTTTTCAAAAAAATAAAAATAAAAATTCTTACTGACCCCAAACTTTTGAATGGTAGTGTATAATGTTACAAAAGCTTTGTATTTCAGATAAATGCTGTTCTTTTGAACTTTCTATTCATCAAGGAATCCTGAAAAAAAAAGTACACAACTGTTTTCAACATTGATAATAATCATAAATATTTCTTGAGCAGCAAATCAGCATATTAGATTGATTTCTGAAGGATCATGTGACACTGAAGACTGGAGCAATGATGCTGAAAATTCAGCTTTGCCAACACAAGAATAAATTACATTTTAAAATATTTTCAAATAGAAAACAGTTAATTTAAATTGTAAAAATATTTCACAATATCACTGTTTTCACTGTATTTTTAATTAAATAAATGCAGCCTTGGTGAGCAGACGAAACTTCTTTTAAAAACATTAAAAATCTTACTGATTCCAAACTTTTGACCGGTAGTGTATCTTAAATCGATTCAAATCTAATTGTGCTATTGACATCTTTTTAAGAAAGAATGAGAAAACATCTAATTAAATGCAAACAAGTCTGTAATCGCACCTCATGTACTATCCTGAATTTACTGTTTTTCAAAAATCCATAGAGTGGCGTGATCATCTCAACCACTTGTCGTTGGTTCAGCAGGGCGTCTGTAAATCTGCCTGAATCATTTCAGAGCAGGTGCTGTAATGCTCCAATCAGCGCAGCACAATGGCCGGAGATTTCCACTGCAGAATCTAAAGACAGACTCAGCTGAGTTTATCTCTGCAAGCAGCAGTCATTGCCTTCTGGATGTGTCTTTAATGCCGCCACTTATGAAGTCTCTTGCCGCTGATTGCTAGTGACATTTTGGGGGCATCGACAAGCTCATTTAGTCACACCGAAGAACGCTTAAGAAAAAAAAAAAAAATCTCTCGCTGGCTTGTTCTAGTTGTTGCTTTATTTAATGAGGGATGTGTTGTTTTTGTATGTGCGTCTTTCATCAGTGTTGTACTGTGATCATTTGGAATTCTGGGTAAGAGAAGTTCATGTATGTCAAATGCACGAACACAGTTTTCTGACCTGTGTTCTCATGTTCTGCTCTAGCCCGAAGGCTGATGCCTCCCCAGCAGAATATGGTTTGATTTTCTTTGCTGGAAAAATGGAATAATAATACACAACCATAAGACACCCAGCAGGCAAAACGAAACAGAGAGAGAGAGAGAGACGGTCAGTGAGAGAGTGAATTTCTCCTCCAGCCATAGGTCAAAGTCCTAGCAGCTGTTAGTGGGAGGGCTGTGTGTGTGTGTGTGTGTGTGTGTGTGTGTGTGTGTTTGTGTGTGTGTAAAAGAAGATACTAAAGAAGTGTTTGCACATTCACATAGAGCAGCGTTTCTCAAAGTGTGGGGCGGACAAACGAGAGGAAATTTGGTCATTTTTGTGCCCATCTCTATTAAACTTTTAAACGGTACGGTCCCACATATAGGATTTAGAACGTTCAGAGACGTCACTTAACTGCCAGATTAAAACTTTCGCAGAGCCAGAGACGGACGCGCTCAGCAGCGCTTGTCATTTATCACAACTATGCAGTGTTTTCAACAACATAATGTTTATTTTAGGTTTCAGACATTTAAATATACATAAGTACTAGTAAAACAATACATTTAGAGTTTGTAAAGTACACACTGATGTCTATGGAAGTAGCAATAACTATCAATTCTATAATTTGCCGACGTATTTTATTCATATCAGATACACATAGTGTAAGTAACTGTAAAGTTTACTAGATTTTGGTGTTTGAAGTTTACTACGGCCACTTACTTGCATGAATTTCGGGAGAAATTGATGAATTCACATGCTGTAACTGACAGGACTCTCTGACCTGCTGCGCAAACAAACATGGCGGCGCCCATCTCGCGTTATAGATCAAGATCATTTATTAACGTTTTTAAACGACAAAGCACACTCACTTACACATATTTGAGAATCAGAATATCAGATAGTTGATGACATGGTAAGAAAGTTTGTGAATATTTTGAATAAAAAAGGAGAAATGAAATAAAAGCGTTACATCTGACAAGCATGACGCGTCGCCATGGAAACAATAAGGGGAAACGTTCTAAAATAATGGTCGCGTAAAAAAGCTCAGCTAGAATATTATTTAATTTATAATTTATATATAATAAATTATAATGCAAAGTGATAATATAATTGCACTTTTATTTTCTCTGTTTGAACGTTTTTAATGCTGTTATTTGATGTTATGTTTTTAAAATGTGATGTTAATAAAATAAATGTTAATATATTTTAACAGTTAAAATTAAAGCCTAGTTTATGCTGCGTTCCAGGCTGGTTTTTGAGCCCGTAAGTCACGACTTAAAACCACGACTCATGACTTTGTAGCGTTCCAGGCAAGTCATGCCAAACTGCCTGAGTGTAAACAAACCGGCATGACGCACCATACGGAGCTTATGCTCATTTACAATTATTTCTATCGCCAAAGGTGCTTACTCCTTGCTTATTTGAGAGAAACGGAGGAGGAAAAACGGTGCATAAGGCAAGAGAAGCTGTTATACCTTTTATTTTACGTTATTTTACCGTGCACTTGCATAAAAACCGCATCCGTAAGGGCTGCCATTGTTGTTTCGCGGGCTTTGTGACGTCAGAACGCGGAACTGGGAGTACATCGATCTAGTGCAAGTTCACGTGTGGGAAGTCACGGGTCTGACTGTCGTTCCAGTGCACTTTCACGGGTAGAAGGTTGGAAAAACACGGGTTATGGGTTGCCTGGAACGCAGCATTACATTTTGTTGGGGCAATTGGGGACGGGTGGGGCTCGGAACCCTTCCCCACATCCAAAGTGGGGAATGGCAGAGAAAGTTTGAGAAACACTGACATAGAGGGTCAGTCTCCATCGAAGTCTGAATTGCCTCCAATGAGATGTTGGTAAACAGTTTCCGTGTCAAGTGTTTTATTTTATTTTATTTTATTTTACATATCTATGTATTATTCATAATCAAATCTAATAACTATATTATATTATATTATATTTTATATATATATATATATATATATACACTATCTAATAACTTTTTATTTCTCTTTTCTCCATCTTCCTGGATCTCTGCTGTTCCTGTGTGTGTTCTGATGTCTTCCTCTTGCCCACATTTAGGTAAGTTTTGTAACTTGCACTCTCTCACACGCATTGAATGTTTAAAATAATTTAGAATAGCATGCTAAATTTGCAGTATACAAAAGAGCACACTATTGGTGTAATGTATCCCACAATGCAATGCTCTCAACTTGACCTTCCATTTTCAGCGTGACCAACGAACCAGAATTAATTACAGATGTGACTTTTTACAGAAGCATTTTTGTTGACTTATTTAATGGGATTGCCGTCACTTTTTTAAAAAAAAATATAAAATGATTTAAAAAGTTTCAAAATGAAACGGCGCAGGTCATGTGACACCAATGTAGCATGTTAATGTTTAAAGTCATTGCATAATGTGTACTTTTTCACATACTATTTTTAAATAGTATGCAGTATATAGTATATACCTCACAGTAAGTAGCAAGTATTCCATTCCGAACTTTGCTATTAGTCGTTTTTCCACCATCAGGCCGAATGGTTTTCATTGCATAACTGTTCCATTCCATGCAAATCGAGGCCAGCTGGTACAGTTACGGTTTCATTCTCCACTGTGGGGCTGATAACGGCCGCTCTTTGGAATGTAATACGAAAGCATCAGTCGTTGCCTTGGTAACACAATGGTTTACTGATAATATGAGATGTAAATAATGACCGCGGTATGGAGGATGATCAGATATTTCTTTTAATTTTATTATTAATTTGTGTTTACGTCGCTAAAATAGAGCTGTTAGCCTGCTACAGAGAAACTGTAGAAAGTGACCAATCCTAATTGGCAACATAACTTTATAGATTCTACCAGCACGATTCAGCACGATTAGACAACCTTGCCGAGAATTCTGATCTGATCTAATCTTTCTAATCGTGCCATGCTGTACCAGGCTCAAGTTGAAACATAACTGGACCATTCCTTACCGTTCTTAGAACCGTTCGGCCCACTGGTGGAAAAGCGACTATTGTCTTGGGTACACTACCACAAATCAAAAGCTTTTCTTTTGCTGTAGTTCCTTCAGAACCCTGTGCAATGACATCCATATTCCTAGCTGAGCTCTTATAGACGCCCTCTAAACATTCAACATTCAAATATTTTATATGTGCAGATTGTCAGCATTAATTACGTTTGATAAACCGACTCATGAGGATTGTAAACAACACTTAAATTATGATGCGCTCTTTTTGTCATCGATTAGAATCTCGCAGGCTGAGCTTCAGTTGACTATGAGCCTTAATGAGATTACAGTGGTTTTAAATTGAATTTCCTCAAATATTAACATATTGGCTGCCGTAATCCTGATAAAATGCCCAGCACTCAATATTCAAAAGCAACAGATGGTTCTTAACACCAAAACGACAGTATCTTCCCCGCTACACTCTTCAGTTTGTCAGTTAAGGGAAGTTCAATGAAAATAAAGTGAGAATGTGAGACTAAACCAAGAGCACTAGATATAAATAAACATGTACGTTCTAGTCTAAAGCTCTTAACAGGATTTCCTAAATGTGTCCAAACTCTCTAAAAAAGTGCCCAGTCCCTGGCTGGGTAAATGTAGTCCGTTCTGTGAGTGTGTGAAGTTAATATTTGTTCGGGGAGGCCCGATGTGTGTGTTCAAGGCCTGCTGGGATGACTGGAGACTGGAACGAGATGGAAGGATGGATAAAGGAGGAGAAGTAGGTCTAATTGGCTTAAATGGACCTGTCTCAGGCTCAGAGGAGCAGGGTGAATGACAGAGAGGAAATAGATGAATGTTTTGTTTGACATTGTGACCTGCACATATGTTTCCACAAACGCTAACACGTTTATACCTAGCAAGCACTTTACTGAGCTTTAGATTGGCTTATAGTTTAGCTCTGGATTCTTGACTGTCGTGTCTAGTATTGCTGTAACTCTCCTCTTCTCAATTTCAGTTTTATATTCTTTTAAATTCTTCTGAGTTTCCTCAGTTTTTGGTTTCTGCCTTTGTCTCTGTTCTTCTCTTTCCTGGTCCTGGCCTTTCTCTCTCTCTCTCCTTCTCTTCCTCTCCCTCTGACTCTGTCCTATCACTGTCACATTATATTGCTCATCCACTTCCTTCTTCATTTTATCTTCTTTTTCCTCCTTCCCTTTCTTCCTCCTCTTCCTCTGCAATCTCTGCCTTTTCCTGTCTTGATCTCTATGTCTTCCCTATCACTGTCTTGATCTCTTCATCTGATTCTGCCTGTCTCTCAATCTCTTCTGTCTGTCTCAATCTCTCTCTCTTTCTGCTTCTGTCTCAGTCTCTTCCTCTTCCTTCTTCTCTACCATGTTACTGTCTCAATCTCTTCCTCCTCCTCCTCCTCCTCTTCCTCTGGCCGTCTGTCTCAATCTCTCTCTCTCTCTCTTGATCTCTTCCTCTTCCCCTTTTTGCCTCATTCTCTTTCTATACTTTTTCCTCTTATTCGGTCTCAATCTCAGTCTCTTCCTCTGCTTCCTCTATATTGCTTCTTTTTCTTCCTCTGCAATCTCTGCCCCTTCCCTGTCATGGTCTCAATTTCATCCTATTCCTCTTCCTCTGTCTCTGCCCCTGTCTTGATCTCTTCCCTGTCTCTGTCTCTTCCTCTTCTTCTGCCATGCATGTCTCAATCTCTCTCTCTTCTTCTGTCTTGTTCTCATTCTCTTCCTCTGTCCTGTCACTGTCTCCATCTTTTTATTCTCAGATTCACCTACTCTACCTGTCTTGATTTCTTCATCATTTCTGTCTCACTCTCTCATTCTTCTCTCTCCTTGTCTTCTTTTCCCTCATGTTCTGTCTTAATCCCCACCTTTTCCTGTGTTTCCCTTTGATCGCTTCCCTTTTTTCTTCTTCTTCTTCCTCTTCCCCTGTCACTGTCTCAAATACTTCCTCTGACTCCTCCTTTTTTTCTTTCCCTGCCTCTCCTTAATTTCTTCCTCTTTTGCATCTCTGTCTTGATTTCTTCCTTTTCTTCACCCATTGCCCTATCTCTGTCTGTTTCTGTCTTGAGCTCCTCCTCTTCATCTGCCCCTGTGTGTCTCTTTCTCTGCCTATGTCATGGTCTCAATCTCTGTGTAACTGGTCCTCTTCGACCCGCTCTGAGTGGGATTCGAACCGATGCCTCTGGCATGGGAGGCAGGCACGCTAACAAGGGCGCTAATTACAGCAGTATAGCGTCAGTCGGTAGCGTGCCTCTTGAGGCAAGGGTTAGTGATGTTTACCTGCACAGCTCTTATTAGCTTGCCTCCATTACACTTGCCCCCTAAACCTCACTCCCATCCAGGTCATGGCACCAAATGTAACCGGTCCTATTCGACACTCTCCAAGTGGAATTCGAGCCAGTGTGCTAACAAGGACACTAAAGCGTCAGTCGCTAGCACTCCTTTTGAGGCCAAGAGAATGAGGTTTACATGCATAGGTCTTACTAACTTGCCTCCATTACATCTGCCTCCTGCTCTTCCACCGACTCTACCATTATCTTGTTCGCTTCCTCTCTCATTTCTTCTTTCTTTTATTTTACCTGTCTTAATCTTGACCTCTTCCTCTGCTTCCTCCTGATCACTTCACTTTTTTCCTTCCTCTTCCTCGATCTCTTCCCTGTCATCTACTCTCTTTATCTGACTCTGCCTACGTTTTGATCTCTTCCTCTTCCCCTTCCTCTGCGCTGTCTCAAACTCTCTCTCTGTCTGATTCTGTCTCAATCTCCTCTTCCTCTGCCCTTACATCCTGTTTCTAGGCTTCTGTGCCCCTGTCTCTCTGACTGTCTAATTAGAGAGCTACATTACCTCCATCCTTTGGCTGCTGTTACAGTATGTGACATTGCTATATAAATTTGAATCTCACAGACCTCACAGTTTGACCAGCTGTCAAACAAATGTCTCAGTGAGGAACGGCCGTTAACAGCCTGTAATTTATGGCCCTGTAAAGATGACAGTGATTGATTCTCTCTACTTTCCCATATTTCATTGTGCTGATGTGACAGAATGATAATTGGACTGAATTTAAATGAATTTGGTTGTTTTAACTCATTCCCGAAGTCACGTTGGTTCGTTCACAATTTGCTTAACTCTTAGTTACAAAACCACATTATATTGAGGTCAAGTCCTCTTCTGTCTCTATCATCTTTTCCTCCCTCTTTCTCTCGACAAACCCTCCTCCACGCTCACAGACTTATCTCTCTTCAGGGTCATTGCCAGGGGTTACCAGGGATGATTGAGACAGACTCTTTAGCGTTTATCCAGCAGTCTGATAGCAGTTGCTGAGGGCCCTCTTTGTTCTCAACACACACATACTGCGTTTATCTGCCATTGGAAGTGCCAGCAGAGGGTCTGTGTCCACTGGTACACAAAGACTGTTCAGTGCGTAAATCTCTTAGCAGAGCCTTGGTCCATATGGAGAACTGATTGCTGCTGTGTGTGTGTATTCTCCTAAGACTGACTCTGATTTGCGTTCCTCTTTTGTATCTAAGCGTGATTGGTGTTCACTTAGCTAGAGTTGTTTGTTTTGATGGGTTAACCCAACCTGGTCTCATAGGAAAGACGTACCTGTCTAAACGTTTTCGCGAGTTGCCAAAATACGTATCAATGTGTACATATCACTGCAGTTTCCAACAGAAATGAACGCTAGAGGCAGTAAAACGGCAAGGGCTTTTAATCGTTTTCATACACAGTTATGATTACGGGGTCAGATTATGGATTAATAAAGACTTGTTTTCAATGTCTCCTTGCACAATATTATGTTATGACTTCAAAACGCTTTTTTTTTTTTTTTACCAGAGTGCATGATTTGTAATCAAATATATATTGGACTTTGCATCGCTTAACCAGCTCCATATGTTTCGCTTTTCTAACATAACAAGCTTGCTCGGTAGCTCAGCTGATACGCAGTTGTACTTAGTTAGGACGAGGAAGCCCTGGGTGCGAATCCCGTGAAAGGCAAGTCACGGTAAAAGAGCTCAAAGAGAGATCTGAACAAGCTAAAACAGAACAATTACGGATGTTTTTTATGTCACATTTGTTTTTGTTAACACTATCGGGTAGGTTTAGGTGTAGTGTTGTTTTAAAACGCAATGTAGTGCAAATTTCAAATCAGAACTGCGGTGATTCATATAAAAACCAACGTCATAAAAACGTACCATATTCACGTTTATCTGTTCCGGCAAAAAAAACTGCAGTGATATGTACGTATTGGTACGTAGTTTGCGACTCGCGAAAAAGTTCCCACAGGTACGGTTTTCTAATGAGACTGGGTTGCGTTAACCATAGCAACAGGTGCGTCACACAGTCATTTTGCTGTTTAGATGGATAATGCAGACGGTTCAAAAGTTATGTTCAAAAGAAGCTAGATGCCGTGCAACAGAATGGACCCTCGATTTACAGCCCTAATAGAAAAACATGTGATATACACTGTAACTATGGCACCACTCCTTTATAGTTTTCTCCTTTATAGTTTTTAATTAATTTATTGGTAGTTTTCAGCGTGATTTCAGGCAACTTTGCACATGGAAGGCAGCCTCATTTCTTCTGTAAGATGGTGTTGTGACAAGTATTTTAGGCCGGAAGCTGTACAACTGTCTGTGTTTTACGATGCAAGTGTCTGGAAATTGTGCTTAAATGTTTGTATCACCACAGAGAAAGACGCTGGAAGTGTGAAAACTCATGCGTGACTGGAGGAGCCCTTTTTAAAGCAGAGTGCTAATTATTGTCAGCCGGGTCAGGCCGTGTTTGTTTGCACCTGCGGTTTGCATGCTTACCGAGTTTTGAGGGCGCTTTGAAGTGCACTAACTAAGGAGTTCACCAGAGCACACTAACCTCATAATATCCACCCTGGATATTGTTAAATTACTGAACGTGTCTGGAATTGACATTTATGCTGATCTCCTCCCCTCAGTGTTTTAGATGTGGACTAGATGCGGTATATAATATGTCTCTCTTGTTTTGAGGTGAATACGAGGCCAGTGGAAGAACATTGTATTCCCAATAGTCCAGCTAAAAGCAGAACAAAGTTAGATTGACTACTTTTCTCAATGTTGACTCAGTCAGCAAACATTTGAGTGGCTTCAGAGGTGCATGCTGGGAACATGGCAGATTTTAAATTATTAGCTTAACTGATAGATTTAACCAGACTATGTAATTTATTTGTTTTTCCAATGTCTTAAAGGAATGAAATGCATAATTAAAAAGCATTTCCGTAGAAATAATGTACAATCATCCGGTCATTTTCGCAAAATAAAACCGACATGAACCACGAGGTCTTATACTGTCTTAACACCCTAAAGTGGTTTATTTTGCAATATTGACTTGTTGGCTATATATCAAATAAGTAATAGGTATAAAATATTGATTTGAGTTGAAAATACTGTATTAATACTGAAATATTTCACCACATGATGCAGTCATTGGCCAATCAGAATCAGGTATTCCATAGAGCTGTGTAATAAATGATGCAGGCACAATCTACAATCTAAACAGGCACAAATCTGCTCACATTTTATTTACTATTACAGTGTTTTCATTATAACTTCATGTAAACTGCTGTAAGCTTTTTCGTTCAGCTGTCAAGTTGCAAGACACCCATGGATGACCCTTCAGATGCCATGCTGTGACTTTTTATGAAACGTCTTGCTCGTTTTATGTTCGGCAGCTTTGCTTTTCTCTGCAGTACAATGTGGTGACATGCTGTGCCTAGCCGTAAATAATCTGCCTCATGGTAAGAGAAGGTAATTGTTCATTGTAATATTCTGGCCCTCGACAGATTCACAGTTTAGACTGTTGGCTGTGCAAACAGCAGTAACCAGAGAGAGAGAGAGAGAGAAAGAGAGAGAGAGGCTGGTAAATGAGGAGGAAAATCCCTGCGCACGGCGTTTGGCCGAGCTTCAAGACATGTCTTTAACACGCCGATAGAGCTCTGACACTCTCTCATCTCACCTTAATGGAAGCATTTCTGCTTTTCATTGGATTCCTGTTAAGATCTGTTGTGTGTGGTGGCACGTTAACAAAATGAACTTGTGGAAAAATAAATATCCATTTCCCATTTCCTTCCCTCATTCACTGGAATTCCATCTGCAAAAACTCTTGCTGACTTTTCCCTGTCAAACTTGAGTGAAACACTAGCCTAATGCTTCTTTATTGCCTTTTTACGACAACCGACACCCCCCCCCTTAACGAGAGCCAGCCGGCCAATTACAGCGCAGGGCCGTTGAGCAGTGAGTCTCTGATGGCGTTTGTGTTGGAGAGCGCTGTTATTGTTCATTAGGTGAAAGAGAGGAGCTCCTGCACTAATGAGAAACGTGCTGCAGCCGAGCTGCGTGTACCAACAGGACCACAATTCAATTAATTAGAACATATTGCCTAATAATGTGTGGAGAGGCCTGAATAATCCTGATGTGCACTCCCAGTCCTGTCTTTTTCCTCTTTCTCTTTCTCTCTCTTGTTCTGCGGCGCGCTGTGTTTGTTTGACCATGCTTTTGGGGTTGGAGCACAAGGGTTTGAGAGAGTGTGCTGTGTGTTTTGGCAGATGGAGGGACCTTACAAAAGGAAGGCTAGTGCCAACAGGCTGCAGTGAAGAGAAAAAGACCTCTTGTGCTTTATTTTTTGGTGTTTTTCTCTCTGTTTTCCTGCATTGGTTTGTGGAAGTCATTGTAGATGCATGAAGCATCAGGTGCGAAACGTGACCGATCGCTCCCCAGGTAACAGCTCCACCCTTCTCGTCTCATAGACCCCCTCATCACGGCTCTCCAAATGATAATTAGGTCAGTCTCAAAGGGTACCAACCGGTGGTTTTTGTTGGGACTTTGCTTAGCAACTACATCTTGTAAACACAGTGAAATATCACAGTCTCTATTTTCATCTTTGATTTAGATCCATCGTTATTTAATCTGTGTTAGTCGCCCATAAAATTTGTTGCATTTTCTGTTATGTGGCAACATATGAAATTCATTAGAATATTCAATTTTTGTAGACAATGGGTAAATACTCATGTGTTTGAGTGCTTAGAGACATTTGTGAGTTTTTGATGGATAGAAATGTGTATGATGTATTTTGTTGAAGTGAAAGGACAACTGGACCTTCTTGAATTTCTTATTGGTCAATGTTGCATCATTTTTTTCTCAACTATTGGTAACATGGCAGAGAAAACCTTTGCAGTTTTTCATCTACATCCTTGCGATGGACCATTGCAATACTCTCTGACTGAACTAATGTGTAGACAGAGGTTACACTGTATTTTAAGTTGTCCTTGTTACAATTATACATTTAAGTACTGCGTAATAATAACTAACTATTACTATTACTACTAATGTACTTACTTTAGGGTTAGGATTAGGGTTTTGTTTAGGGTTAGTTGCGTGTAATTATGCATAATTTATAGTTATTACCACAGTAACTACATGTAACTTGTAACAAGGACTAGAGTTGTCAAAAGTACCGACTTCGGTACCTATCGGTACTGAAATTTTAAAAATGTGACACTTTGAGCGCTGTTGAGCGGATTCGTAAACAACTCTGGTTGGCAATTGTGTTCACGCACTCATGGGATATGTCTGTGATTGGCTTCAATAATCAACGCGTGGCAGCGTTTGAAAGCACACGGAAGTGTTTGAATTTGAAAGTGTTTTAAAAGCGCGAATGGGAGTGCTTAAAAGCAGGTGTTCTATCAGCGGACTGGTCTGCGATAGAAGCCTGGTTTCAAATGCTCCATGTGTTTCTGTGTAAGTGCTTAGTGAAGAGCATCACTGATGACTTTTTACTATGTTTTTACAGCGTTGATCATTAAAGCCAATCACAGACATATCCGATGAGCGCGTCAACACAATGGCCAATCAGAGTTGTTTACGAATCCACTCAACAGTGCTCAAAGCGTCACATTTTTAAAATTTCAGTACCGACTAGGTATAGAAGTCGGTACTTTTGACAACTCTAACAAGGACACAGTAAAATAAAGTGTTACTTAGGGTATGTTTACACAACAAAAGTATACTAAAAACGGAAACGTTTTTCCTGTACAGACGACAGCATTATCAAAACTATCTCCTTTTACACAGATCTGTGAAAATGACTAAAAACGCTGTATTCTGCTGCCAGGCCAGTAGTTGGCAATGTCACTTTTTAAAGAAGTATATGTGCCTGTAGACTGAACACTTAATAGAGAACCTCAGGGATGACATGTTTTTGTAGGCAAAACCCGGAAGAGAGTTAGCATTTTAGGACTCCCAGTTCCATTGCCCTGAAGTCAATGGGTTTTTTGAATGGGTTTTTGCTAAATTGCCTGAAATAAGGTCTGTGGTTAACAAAGCCTCTAAATATTTTCACGTTTTGATCTATGACATAAAACACACCAGTTATAACCCGCTTGTGATTTTTTTTAAACCTTTATTGTGTCTTAAAAACGGCAGTTGCTAACAAATTGCTAAAAGGGACTACTTCCTTTGGTGGGGACTTTAGACATCATCATGACAAACAGGACATTTGGACAGCATTTCTCATGAAAAAGTGGATAAGTATTCATACACAGCGCAAATCATAATCAGCGAGCCTGTTTTTAAGTAAAGTTGTTTTCTAAATAAAGTTTGAGGAAGCTTGGTGATGGTGACGTTGATCCGCGACCATGGTGTGCTGTAGCCCGTTTATAGCCTACTGTTAGCTTTTTATATCTGACGACTTTATTTAGGCTTCAAAATGTATAAATGTTGTGTTAACTTGTAAAGATTACAAGACACAGAGCTTATTTTTTGCGATTTTCCAAAAGTCTATGGGAAAAATGCGTTGGCTTTCGATCGAGGGAACCCGTGCACCGCTAACTTCCGGGTTGGCCTACAAAAACACCTCATCCCTGAGGTACTCTATAGGCGTGCACATGACATCACCATTTTCACAAATTCAAGTTTTACACAGAGACAATAACGATATTGTTTTTTTTTTGTTTTTTTTTTATTCTTTTCAAAATTTTGCATTTTGCATGTTAATGAATGGCCAAAACACATTAAAAAATTTTCAATTTTTAGTTGAAAATGTTGTAGTGTAAACAGCCCCTTAGACACATTCCAATTCAAATCTAGGCAAAAAAAAAAAAAAAAACTGTTGCCCCACTGTGAGATTTGTGACGTAGACAGATGTTCTCCACACTTTGAGAAAAGCTCACCATTTCTTAGTTTGTGTTTGCAGTGGAGACACACACACTTAAAACGCTTGGTCTTTGATAGATCAAACAGGCTGGCAGGACTCATTTATGAAATAAATGGTGAGGTGATTCACTTCCCCTGGAGACAACAGTATTTAGCACCGTCACCTGGGGCCGAGGGAGATAAAGAGCAAACAAGAGAGAGAGAGAGCTGCCCAAATGGACCCATCTAAACTCCACCATCCTTCATTCTGATGACTGGTGATTTGGGTCTTGGAAGGGCGGGTGAGTTGCTCATGGAGAGCCTAGGCCCAGAATTCCCATCATGATGGATAGAAGGTGTTTGGAGAAGAAAAAGAGACCGGTTTACCCTGTAGCAATAGTAAGCGGGAATTAATTAGAGGGACTGAAGGAGAGTGTGGAGAGGATGGATGATGGAGAGAAAGCAATAGATTCTAGTTGTAAATAAAAAAAAGATTATAATTGAATTCAATGTTTAATTCAATGTATTACAGTCCTGGAGATTAGACCTGGCGTGGCTTTGATATTCACCCCAACAGCCAGATGATACACCGATAACTGTCTAAACTGAACAGCAAAGCACAAACAAAGTGCTTCATTTTGAAGTAAATGGCAGCTTTAAAGTGTCGGTTTGAAGCTGCTGGTCCTGTAGCAGCGGGTGTTAGGTGGGATTATGTCCACACTGGCAGTTACGATCAATCAGTGTCTTTTTCTCTAACTAGATCATCTTTACCATTCCCTCATGGCAGTGTTAGATAAACCTTCTTACTGCCATTTGAAACAGAGTCCTTTGTGCCATCCGCTATTTTACCCAGGTTTTCAAAGCAAAAAGAGGGATAGCTTGAACTCAAGGCACAATCGATGAAGGGAAGGATAGAACAACAAGGACAGATGTAGTGTTTTGGTTACGTTTACAGGTTTAACGGTTAATTAGAGGTGATTCAAGAGTAATGATCCACATTCATACCTTATTAATTGTGTTTTGATTTGTTTTGCTTTGTTCATTCTCAGGGTAAGCTATTAAAAGGTCTGTATGCTTGTATATTTCAAACCCACACGTTCATAGCACACACAGAGACGCATACAAAGAATAATATTTCTCTCTCTGTCTGTTGCCAAGGTAGCAAATGACAGGGTTGGCAGTGGAGAATTTTGTGTCCCCCCTCAAATGTTCAGTCCCCCTTTATTTGGACCAATCAGATTGTGCCATCATTTACCTCAGCTTACGTGCTACACACGGTTCAGTCCTCATGTAGCAACAGCCCCGAGCCACAGGTACTTATTTGTTATTTTGACTTGATTGCATCACAAAGCTTCGTCTGCGAATTTCATCATGCCTACCGATGGAGACGGAATCTGATTTGTCAAGGTCCGGAGTTGAATTAATGCATTCCTGTTTTTAATAACTCAAGTAAATATTGAAATAAGCTTAAATAAACATCAATTGCCTACATTAAGTCAAGTGTTTTTAAAGGTCATGGATCATAGCTGGAATCGTTCCGCAGCTCTGAATTTTTTTAGACCTCTCATTCTCTCAAAATAATGACTTTCCACAGTCATTGAAATGTTAAAGAGGTAAAACTGTTGAATAATTCCATCTCTAATGTGTTGTCCTGATGCCTAAGCCTGGCTCTAGGACTCAACACAAAAGTAAACCCTCTTCCTGATTAAATATTCACCCGGCTTGCTGATCGATCTCTCCTCAGCTGTTCCACGGGCCAGAGAGCACAGCGTTGGCCCGGACTGCCCTCTCAAATCCTTCCAGGGATTATTCTTCCGAACCATATTTTTCTTGCTTTCTTGTTTTTCTTTCTCCTTCCTCTCAGTTTAAGACACACTGAACCAGAGTGTATACTGTTAGACAAAGGATCAATCTTCCACTGCTCTTTATATATAAGCTGCCTTGTGACCTTCTTAGGTATATTAAAAGGTATAGGTTCATTTATTATTTTATTTATGAGCATTTCATTCTGGGATTGCTCTTATTTACACTGTCTGTCTTAAAATGCTACCTATGTATGTAGGAAGCTCACTTGTTGTATCTAAATTCTGTCAGAATCCATAATCTGTAATGACCTTGTCAATATATAAAAACAATTCAATAACATAATGAAATTTCATTGGTTTCACAAAGAGAATCAACACATGGCTCAGGTTGAGAGGTCGCCATCCTCATTGACGTAGCATCTTGCTAATGACTGTTTGCATTTCTATGTCACCGCTGAGGCACTTTGCCGTCTAATTACCGTCCGGCTCATTTGAAGCTCCTCTGCGTCTCCTTGTTGTGTCTCTGTTTGCCTCCGTCTCCCTCTTCTGCTGTTGTAATGTCCTTCTACATGAGCACTGAAGCTTTAAGTGCCGCTAATTGACAGCCATTAGCTTTGACCTCTGTCCCTTTTGTGTCTCTGTCTCTGTGAGGACAGGACAGACTGTCCCGATAAGCAGATGTGGTTGAGATAGCATCCCTGTCCCGTCCACCGGCTGATAGCACAACCTTTGACCTTTAGGTCAGGATAGATTGACTTTGTAGTCAGTCCATCGTTAGGAGGGAACGTCATCGTTTAAAATGCGCCCGCACTCCTTTAACCCAACCCATGTCCTCTGGCTACATCTGTGATTTCTATTTGTCTTCATCTATGTCTAGCCGAGGCGAGTTTAGTCCGGGTAAATGCACGGATGACCTTTCTGAGCCTGATGGCCCTTCAGTCACCCCTCCTGAAAACATTTCTCCCCTTCGGGTCAATTACTCACGACATATAGTCATAAATAGACGTCCTAGATGTAGGCCTGTTTGATTCTGAATTTTTTGGAATTGAGTTAGATTCGAAGAATCGATTCCTCACTGTTGTTTTTCATTCTTTTTCAAATCTTTTTTTTTTTTTTTTTTTTTTTTTTTTTTTCACATTTTTCTCATGTGCGAGTGACTTGAGTGCTTGAAAACACAAGTCCACTAGTACGCGTCTTTTTTTAGAAGCGGAATGTGGAAAATGAAGTATACCCGGGCCTTTATTCATTGATTGTAGTCAGCATCTATTATCTTATTATGTATTCCAGAGTGGCACTCAAAACCTTCCATCATGGGCAATAAAACAAGCTGGTTTTACCCTTAAAGCTAAATCATGCACTAGTTTATTCCTAGTATATATTTTAGACACCTAGAACAAATCTGCATTTGTGCATCTATGTCTGTATTGTGTGTTTTAGATGAAAAACTTTAATGTAAGAAACTTGGCTAAACAGTGTTTGTCAGCCGTGTGCTATTTGACATGCAGGATCACAGAATGAAACACTGACAACAAACCTCCTTAAAGTGAATGAAAGGTAATAATCAAGTGAATGAAAGGTAATAATCAGGTGAATGAAAGGTAATAATCAGCAATATGTGTTCACACAAGTCATTATTTCGGCATACAATGACATTGAGGTGTTAGAAATACACACTAGTGACATCATTACACAACGACGTAAAAGAACAGCTGTAACCGATTCATTTAAACAAACTGTCCGAAAGAACCAGTTCATGGAAATGAATTGGACTTGCATCACTATTAGCAAATGATCGAGAGGCTTTTTAATGATCAGCTCTATTGAACTGAAAAAGGCTATTAAACATGAGTCAATTCCCTTTAATGGAATCAAATCCAACCTTTGGAATTGATTCTCGAATCCCAACACCTCGGAATCAAGGAATCAATTCTATTTGGAATCGATTCCCTGCCCTATATAGATTTAGTCCCACATTAGCAATTACGGTCACACTTTAGATTAGGGTCCAATTTTTACTATTAACTAACTATTAACTATGACTTTTGCCTCAATAAACTCCTAATTACTTCTTATTAATAATAGTTAGTAAGATAGTTGTTAAGTTTAGGTATTGGGAAGGATTATGGAATGTAGAATATGGCCATGCAGAATAAGGCATTAATATGTGCTTTATAAGTACTAATAAACATCCATTATCCTAGTAATATAATGAATAACTTGTTAAGAGTGAGAATTGGACCTTAAACTAAAGTGTTACTGCAATGACTTATCTCAGTGTTACTCATTGAGCGGCTCGCCAAGCTTTAATTTGTGGCTCGCATGGCAGTAAATAATACTATGATATGACCTAACGTGAAAATGAGCGGGGCAGCCAGAAATCTGCCTCAATGGCTCTCTATGAGAGCGTGCTGCAGTTCCATTTTTCACCACAGATTTACGTTGGAAATTTGTGGGGCGCTGTAGAGCTAGGGAGGGCTCCACACATCCTCCGAGAGACCAGCTGCCCACATACCTGCCGAATCCATGCGCTATATTTTAATATATCCTGCTCACTTTATGACTTAAAATAGTCTAGAAAATCCGAAAAATTATCAACCATGAACACTATAAAGAAGAAACAGAGAAACCGCCTCACCAATGAACATCTTGCATGCCTCACAAGGATTGCAACAACAAGCTACAAATCTTTTGCTCATCCCAGCATTAAGGTAATCCAACTTTTTTTTTTTTGTCATTTAAGGAAATCATCTTGTCTCAATTACAAATTTGACTGGAAAAGGATAAAGAACGTTTTTTCTGCCTTTTGTATTTATTACATTGCATATTGTATGTTCAGAGATGACAGATTGATAAGCAGATATGCTAACACATGAAAAAAATACTATAGTAATTTACAGTAAATACTATAGTGTTTTTTAAACCATACTATAGTAAAGTACTTAAATTAATTTGTTGTGGTAATTATAGAGTTGTTGTGGTAATATAACAACTATAGTAATATAAACAAATTACTTTACCCAATAGTATAGGGTAATATTATACCACAATACACTACAGATTACTGTAGTAAAAACTAAAGTATACTACAGTATTTATTAGTTTATCAGTTCACAATAGTTAATAATACTACAGTATGCAGTAGCATTCATTAACAAAGTGTTGTAAATACTATATACAGTATACTACTATTTACTATAGTATGGTTCAAAAACACTAGTATTTACTATAAATTAGTGTAGTATTTTTTCATGTACTGGATGTAACTTTTGATACTTTGCGGTAAAAGTGGCTCTCCTATTGACTTTGTCCTATCAGTGTGGCTCTCATGAAAAAAAAAAAATAGTGAAGACCACTGACTTATCTGAATGCATTTAATGATGACATAAAAACAAGGAAATGTGCATATTGTTTTCAGTTTGTGTGTATGAAATATGTGTTTGCCTTATGTTTGTAGAGCTGGACTCTGAGATCCAACCAATTTCACATCAGTTTGAGGATATGAAATAACTGAGAGAGGCCCCGTTAATGGGTCTGTCAACACTTCAGGCCGGCGTATGTCTGTGTGAGACTCCTAGTGAGTGTGTGTTCCAGTACTTTCGTCCTCTTTTGAGAGATTGTGTGTGTGTGTGTCATATTACAGGAAAGGCTTGTCTCTCTCATCAGTCTGTCAACTATATGACTGCCAGTGAAACAGTAGAGTAAGTGTATCATCCTGTCGTATAAGTCTGTCAGCACGAGTGGGGTAACGTTAACCTCCTCTCTTACGTTCAAAAGCATTTCGAGTTCATCTCACACTGTCAAAACACGATGACCTATAAAACACAGACTCATTCTTTGAAAAATGGTCTGAGCTCGACCCGCAGGGGCAATGACATCGCAAACACAACTACACACACACAAAAGAAAGTCGACTCGCCTTTGTGCTTCATCTGAATGTTTCTTTGGCCTGTGTTCAGATTGGTTAGTGTACTTGGTTCCAGTAAGTCTATTGATTAGGCCTCTCAAAACAATAGCTTGGCAGATCCCAGAGGTTTATTCATCTAAAGTGAGTCAGAATTAATGTGAAGTTTTTGTGGCATTATTCGTGCTGATGATGAAGTCACCATACTGCCTGTTGACTGTTTATTTAAAAACAAAATGAAATCATTGGACCCTGTTTACTTTGTTCCTGGTCGAATTGCCTGCGATTCATCAGTGCATGATATTTGATATATGATATGATATATGTGTGTGTATGTAACAGACGTAGGCCGGGAAGAGATGTGCGTAAAAAACTCACTCCCCTCATCTCAAGAGGCGCTGATGGTAAAGACTGCGGTCTTTAGCCTCCTTGTTCGAGTGCCTGACTCCCATGCCGGCGTACCTGGGTTTGAGTCCCGCTTAGAGCTTAGACCCCTCGAACAGGAGGGGTTACATTGATGCCGTGACCTGGATGGGAGTGAGGTTTAGGGAGCTGAGTGTAATGAACATAGGCCGGTAAGAGCTGTGTGTGTAAACCTCACTCCCCTGATCTCAAGAGGCGCTCTAGCAACTGACTGCGGTCTTTAGCCTCCATGTTTGAGTGCCTGACTCCCATCCCAGCGGACCTGGGTTCGAATCCCACTTAGAGCGGGTGGTTCGAACAGGATGGGTTATATATATATATATATATATATATATATATTGCAAATAAAATATAAATAAATAAATTAAAATGAAATATTATTTTTTAGAAAAATATTTTATTTTATATCTTATTTTATGCTGATGACATGAAGGCTGCTTGAGCAAGGAAAAATATATTAACCAGTAATATCAGAGCCTTACAATCCGAATTCTGCCAGATACGATTGTCCCGCCCTAATTAATTTTCCACTAAATATTCTTTTTCATTTAAAAATTTCACATCACATGTTCTGAATTTACTTTTGTGTTAGGGTTAGTATTTAAAAGAACTGAAATAGTTTTCAGCAATTTTACAATTTTATTGTTTGTTGTCACAGTAGATCCTCTATACAGTATATGATGATGTGCATGAGACAAAATGTCTGTGATGGACACTTGGAATGAGTGTGCATGTATGTGTGTGTGTGCATGTGTTCTCATGGAGGGCGGCCCCTGAGGCCCCATGGTTCTTTATGTGCAGACATCATGCTGCAGGGCCGTCTATAGCACTCCGCTGTGCCATCTCACTCAGCACAGACGTTATTGCAAGGATTACCCAGCGTGACATGGCAGGCTGTCTGTGATCAACTGGTCCTTCAAACACACATATATATTATAGCCCTCCACTGGTCAAACTTATTCATCTTGCCATGTCTTTTATTGTTTTGGTAGCTGTACCATGAAATGAGAATCATGCAAATTGAGGCAGCTTTGTATAAAGAACTGCAGTGGCCCCAAAAAGTGTTTGGACACTTCTTCTACGCTTATGATGAATATCAAAACCACAACATTTTTGAGTACTTTTAGAACAATAAATTATTGTTTCACCATTTAAAGTTGGCATGAAACAGATGTTGCAACAAGCGCTTCTACTCTATTGTGATGTATGTCCAAGTAACTGCTTCTCGAACAAAAAAAAGTGTAGAGCAGGACTTGATTTTGTCCATTGGGAATTGATTGGATGGTTGTGGTTTGCTATTGGTCGATCTCATGTGAGTGACAGGTTGTCCCGCCCTCACGCCAGTAAATACATCATTAGAGAAGAGATGTTGCTGCAGAAAGGGAGGGGAAGTGAATTTGATTAAAGATTACGAAGGCACAAATAATGATGTGTGCACTGATAAATCATTGATTATAAGTAGTGCATTATTCCATAAAAAGCAAGAATTGTTCATTATGATTTCTTGGTGACTTTGAAATCTAACAAATATCGCTAATGCATTGATATTTAGACATTAAGTGTCACCAGACGTTTTCAAATACAGTACTGTTCAGTGCCTCAGTAAAGTACAGTTATGATAAATATTAATTTTACATCTCATTTTAGATTTTACTATAAGTTTGGGTATAAATTGTTGGGATTTATTTAATGTTTTACTATATAAGCCTGTTTTAGTGTTGGATCACATGTATGTTTTTAACTGCCAGCTTTTTCATATGAACCATAAAACGACTCTGAATCCCACTCAGAAGCAAAAGAGAGAGAGAGAGAGAGAGAGAGAGAGAGAGAGAGAGAGATGTGTATGATGGTTTCTCTCCCTCTCAGACATTAGAGGTTAGCGTCTACAGCTCCCTTGCCACCATGCTTAAACATTTAAAAGCTTCCCCCCACTTTTACTGTCTGTTTGTTTATATATTTTTATTTTACTGGCGACCTTGATTTTTAGAGTCTCAGCAGAGAGCAACATCACACAGGGACTCAGGCAAGTCACAGATACTATTCATTCAGTAGCATCAATCTTTAGCTCTGAAAAACACATTGAAATGATTATTGCTCAATAAAATAGCCACTGTCCTCTGCCTCTCTGTAATCACTATATGAAGAGCAAGGAAGCTATAGATGCTAAATGAGCCAAACAAAACTCACTGAGATAGATTTCTTGTGTTTTGAGTTTCATTTGTGTGTCATTTAAGTGTATTGGGTGTCTTTTGATGTTTTAAGTTTAATACAATTGCACAACACGACACTGGTTGTGATCTCAACATGGCTCAACCAACAGGGGGCGACTTTCTGTAAGTGGAACAAAATACCATTTTCTAGGTCACTACTATTAAGTCTTCAGCTGCATCCAAAATCAAATACTCTTTTGAGCAGGTAATAATTTTGTAAGTAATTACTTTGTGGCCGCTAAAAAGTATGTTCTATATAGTATGAAAGTGATCCAGGCGTACTACGTTCATCATGTTTGTCATTATCATGTGACAAATATCATAAATCCTCTCTCATGGCCTCATGAGAAAGAAAAGCGTCCCATCAAATCATTCGTATGCACACTTCAGAATCTCGCCAGAAGTAGAAGGTCATCCGGGTACTTTTTGCCTACTGTTTTATGTGTTCGGACATAGTACTTCTTTCTTCACATTCTGTTTTCACCTACTATATAGTAGGGAAGTATGTGATTTTGGATGCAGCCTTCATCTCAGTGTACTATTCTACATACTATTCCACTCATCTTTAAGTGGCAAAAATGGTTTAGTTCATCTCTCCTGGTTTGCTGGTAGTACTTTTGATGACTCCATGTTACATGTGTGCTGTTGCAGGTTGCATTGCCAGATGTTGGCAGCTGTATGATCCGTAGGGATAGTCAGAGGAGTGTCTCATTAGCATGGACTCTACCTCTGTAAGGTTCACAAATCAAAAGAGTGTAGAGAATCCATCCAAGCATGCAAAAACTTTGATTTGATCCAGTTACACATTCATTCAAGAGCATATTTGTCATAGGAATTAGAAACACATGGTGTTGATTTAAATGTAGATCTTGGAAATAGAGATTCCTTTGTTTGAAACAAGTCTACAGAGCTAAATTACTCTATTTTGGGCCTTCATAATGTCTGCTTTGATTATTGGAATGGATTTTTTGACAAAATATGATTTCATCAAATGGGTGTTGAAAATAGTTGACAGGTCTAATGTTGGAAGTGCCAATAAGTCAATATGATCCAGTTACAATAAGCTCATCACCAAGTTAGCTTTCATTAGCAACAGTTTGCCTGTTTCAGTTATTTTAAGTAATATAAAAAATGAATCTCTCCTTGGACAAATTAGTTTTTCTTCTGATTAAGATTTAATTAAAGAATGTAACTTTATTTAGTACCCTGTCATGTTTTCCCTCTGAACGGTGAAGCAGATGTTGAAGGCATCTGGGAATTGTAAGCATTTGTAGCGGGAAACGTCTACAGACAAAAGGCGCTTGTTATTTGTGGATTAATATTCATTACGTTAATGCATCATTCAAAGCACAAAATCTCTTCTCTAGTAGATACAGTATTTATTTATATGAGACTTACAGAGCAAGTATACACTGCCAAATAAATTTTCTTAATCATTTTTGTCTCGTTTTTCACTAAAAATGTGTAAACATCCTTAATTGAGAAACATATTTAATTGAGAAGCGAAATTGTCAAAGATAATATGACCTTTTATCAGTAAATTTGACAAAATTTTAGGCTATGCATAATTACATCAAGATGTGTTTTATGAAAACAATTAAATTAAGTAATGTTTACACATTTTTACTGGAAAGCCAGTAAAAATGTGTAAACAATCCTCCTCATCAATGTACAATATATTCAGCAAATAAATAATAAATATTGTGACAGGCCACAGCTGAGCATTTGCACAGTCAGAATATCCATATATTTGAGTCATAAGTTTACCACATGTGGGCCGCTGACGGATATCTGGATTCCATCGAGATCCATCAGGAGGATCTGCTCTCAGCCCCGCTGTCGAGTGTTTAAGTGACTTAATACCTCTGAATCCTGTTTGATTTCATTAGTGTTGCTGAGGAGGGTTTTATATCATACATAATGGAAGGCAGCGAACGGGAGACAGACAGCGAGGAAGATTAGAAGGCGCTCTAATTGCGGTGTGCCTTACACCCGGCCTGGGATGGAACGAGGAATCGATCGGGAAGGAGAAGTAAGAGAGGAGGAATAATCATGAGATGGAAAAGGAGAGGAAGAGGTAGAGAGGTGCAGGCTCGTTACAGGAGGAATGATGTATTGATCGCGTCTGACAGGCTGGCGCAGGACGCATCGACCGTTTGCATGTGCGCGTGTGTGTGACGGAGAATGTTTCAGGTCACAAGGGTCTCTGCAACAACTAGGACAGGTATGATAATGAGTTTTTTTCTTTCTTTTTTTTTTTTTACCTGGACCGTGTTCGTAAAAATATTTGAATCTGAAGGATTATTCTTAAATGCTTGAATTTATTTTTGTAGAAAAGTTTTCTTACATATATGCATTTCTACTTTCATTTAGTTAGAAATGGATTGAGCATATGGTAAAGGAAAAGCAGCCAGCAAGTGTCCAGCATGCATGTGAACTTTTAATAATGCTTAAAAGCTTCCCAGGATGCACCTCATTAAAGGGATAGTTCACCCAAAAATGAAAATTATCACGTGATTTATTCATCCTCAAGCGGTGTATATGACTATCTTCTTTTAAATTAACACAATCGGAGTTATATTAAATAATATTCTCACTCTTTCCAGCTTTATAATGGAAGTGAAGGGGGCGTGAGATTTTCAAGGCCAAAAAAGTGCATCTATCCATCATAAAAGTAATCCATACCTCTCCAGGAGGGTTAATAAAGGCCTTATGAAGCGAAGCGATGGGTTTTTGTAAGAAAAATATCCATATTGAAACTTCTTAAACTATAATACTAGCTTCTGGCAGACGGCGGTACGCATCGATTAATGGCAGAAGAGTAACCCCTGACCCGAGCATGACGCAGTGACGGATGTGGTAGCGCAGAGGACAGAGCAAAACAAAACACCAGTCACAAATTAGAAGTCTAAAACGATAATTTTTAAAGAAAAATGTCAGAAAATGTCTTCGAAGCTTTACAAATCTTTTGTTTCAAATCAGTAGTTCGGAGCGTGTATCAAACTGCCAAAGTCACGTGATTTCAGTAAATGAGGCTTCGATACGTCATAAGTGTTTCGAAATTTCAATGGTTCACCACTGGGGGTGTGACTTTGGCAGTTTGATACCCGCTCCGAACCACTGAAATTTCGAAACGTTTCGAAACACTTATGACATACAAAGCCTCGTTTACTGAAATCGCGTGACTTTGGCAGTTTGATACATACTCCGAACCACTGATTCGAAACAAAATAATCGTAAAACTTCAAAGCTTCATGAAGTGTTTTGAAATCGCCCATCACTAGATATTAATGAATAAAGTTGTTATTTTGTTTTTTTGGCGCACAAAAAGTATTCTCGTCGCTTCATAACATTAAGGTTGAACCACTGTAGTCACATGAACTGTTTTAAATATGTCTTTAGTAGCTTTCTGGGCATCTGAAAGTGTAAATTATCTTGCTGTCAATGGAGGCCTCACTGAGCCATCGGATTTTATCAAAAATATATTAATATGTGTTCTGAAGATGAACAAAGGTCTTACGGGTGTGGAATGACATGAGGCTGAGTAATTAATGAATTTTTGGGTGAACTAACCCTTTTTTAAATTACATTATGTTTTTATATAGGAATGTAAGAATAGAGAGTTAGAGAATAAAAAATTCAGGTGTTTGTTGTAGGCATGACGATTGTTGGAAAAGAATGTGTTGTTAATCAATCACATATAAATGATGATCCAGAGAAGAATCACCATCCTGATTGAATCGGTCTCAGAGAGCATTAGGACTATTACTCACGCTTAACAGGAAGTGAGAAAGAGACGAATAGAGACAGAAGGAGAGAGCTAATACATAAAGAGTGCAGTTCGACAGGAAGTTTGGCTGACCGTATGCTCATCTATGAATGTTCCTCAATTGATTGGCTTTATAGGCAGGAACGGCACACTTCAGAAGCACAAAAGAGTGTGTAGGAGGTACTAGCCGAGAGTTATGATCTGTTAAGACCACTTTACCGCCTAGACGTGAGCCTTTTCTTTCCAAACACACACACACACGCTCATCTCCTGTGGCTCCCCTGCTAATTGATTGCCTCATGTTAATTGAAGGCAGGCCTGAGTGGATTCTGTTAATGGAGGGTGAATCGTGTTGGCCTGACAATAAATTGCAGACCTGCTGCGGAGTGATCGGGCAGAAGAGGCCGTGGCATTGACGGAGAGGGTGAGCGCGTGTGTGTGTCTGAAATAGTTTATTTCAGCAGGGATAGAAATTTCTGAAATAGTCTTTCTGCTCCTGTAATCCCAGAAATGAGATTGATGGAGAGGTGTCCATATAAATGAGACGGAAGTCAGGATTGTGAATGAATGCGGATATATTCCATTACAGAAGCTGTGGAATCTGGCTGAAAAACTCCCACTCTGTAATCCGGATCGATGTCTGTCTCTCTCTCGTGTCCGGAACCGCAGCAAGGCAGCCTATTTGCATTTATCCGAGGTAATTGCCGGCATTAATCACAGCCGCGTTTACAAAACGTCCTCAGCCATGAACTGATTATGGTAATCTCTGTGTGTTTGAAACCCCCCAAATCTGCCTTCAACCACGAGTTCTCTCGGACGACTTGAGCAACTTCAATCGGAATTGGAATTTAAAGCCAGAATTAGTCGGTGTAATGGTTTGTTGTTTAGCGGGGTGGGCTAAAACAGAACATCCCAGGCGAATGACGGAGCCTCTTCTGGGACCGTATTGATGTAAAACATGTCACAATTACCTGCCTCCTTGGCCGCCCCTGCCGAGAATACTAACAGAGATGCTGTCAGGAAGCCATCACAACAGGGTCACAGGTTTCTGGGACTCCTTTTCATCTCCTTCACTCACTCCCCCCACCAGCTCGAAAATGTCACCGCCGTCCTTTCCAAGACCGGAGCCGTTTTTTTCCCCATGAATTATTCAGCGGAAGAACCGGGGCCTTGTTCGGGTCAGCGGCTATCAAAAGAGCCCCGGCTCTAAAAACCGTAAGGTTCTGTTTTGCCTCTGTTCGGTCTAAATCGAGCCTGAATAATAATAGCCATCTTTGAAGATTGATTAAACTTGGTTCATCGCTTCATTGACGCCGCGGAGCAGTCGACTTTTTTTTTTTAAACTCGTGTTAAATGTTTTTTTCCCGAGCAGGGAGCCCACGCTGAGACGGAGGCAGGGCCATGTAAAAGAGTCACGGGTGGGTTGAGGCAATCTCCAAATTTAACGAAAGCCCCCTTCCTTCACCCTTCAGTTTTCCGAGATGGATTTTTTGCTGTTGGTTCCGCTTCTACTGCAGTCAAATGGTTGTTATGAAAAATCAAACTTCATATCCCCCTTTTTCTCTGAGTGCAGTCATTCAAGACATTAGACAGGCTTGCAAATGCAAGAAAATGGTTTTGGGAAATGGCATTGCAGGAAAAATGACTTTTCCGCCAACACAATAGATCTCAACTTCCACCCTTCACTGAAACTCAGCATTTAACTCCCCCCTCAGGGAACAAAGACCAGCTATCGGGTTTGAAGTCGTGTGTGTATAAATAAATAAATAAATAAATGATTAAAAAAGAACTGCATTTGTTTAAAATGGAAGTCTTTTGTAACAGTATACACTACCGTTCAAAAGTTTGGGGTCAGTATTTTATTTCCTTTCTTTTTTTGAAAGAAATTAATATTTTATTCAGCAAGGATGTGTTAAATTGATAAAAAGTGATAGTAAAGACTTGTTTCCAACATTGATATCAGATCAGCATATTAAGGCAGGAACACACCAAGCCGACGGTCGGCCAATGGGCAGTTTTTGTTCGTGGCCGACTAAGTTTTTTCATTGTGTTCCGCACCATCGGCTGCAGTTGGTCCTCGTATGTTTTTTTTTCGGCCGATTCGACATGTTGAATCGGCGTCGGAGCTCGTCGGTCCGCCGGGCCATCTGATCATTCTGATTGGCTGTTCAGCAGCTGCCACCTGCTGGTACGGAAAGGCATTTCATCTTACGCAGGCGCAGAACGGACGTGCTACTTGGCCATCGGCTGTCGAGCGTCGGTTTGGTGTGTCAGGGCATCTTTGGACCCAGACGTTGCCGACGTGAGCCAACCCCGCAGTCTGCTTTAGTCGCCACTAGTTCGTCAGCATCGGCTTGGTGTGTTCCTGCCTTTAGACTGATTTCTGAAGGATCATGTGACACTGAAGACTGGAGTAATGATGCTGAAAATTTAGCTTTGCATCACAGAAATAAATTATATTTGAAAGTATATTAAAATAGAAAACCATTATTTTAAATTGTAATAATATTTTGCAATAATGCCGTTTTTTCTGTATTTTTGATCAAATAAATGAAGGCTTGATGAGCATAAAAGACTTAAATTAAAAAACATTAAAAATAGTAATGTTTCTGAACTTTTGATCAGTACTGTATATATACTGTGAGTGTGTGTATATATATATATATATATATATATATATATATATTAACTGTTTCCAACATTGATAATAGCTGACTATCATATCAGCATATTAGACTGATTTCTGAAGGATCATGTGACACTGAAGACTGGAGTAATGGCTGATGAAAATTTAGCCTCGCATTACAGAAATAAATTATATTTGAAAGTATATAAAAATTAAAAACCATTATTTTAAATTGTTATAATAATTTGCAATATTACTGTTTTTTTTCTGTATTTTTGATCAAATAAATGTAGGTTTGATGAGCATAAGATGTATATATATTTTTTTTTCTGCTACTGTATTATAAAACAATACTGCATTAAGTAGTAGTTTTATTGGTTGATAGTCTCTCATGAACCTGGCGATGAAGGTTAGTCTTTTTGTAGAGGTGTTGGTTCATCTTGATTCTCTAGGTCTCATCCTGACACTGATACCTGACTTCAAACAACAGCTATGTGAAAAAAGCTGCACCTTCTTCTTTCAAATCTTTCTCTCCTTCTATTTTTCTGATGAAGCTATGCTCTCTTCTGCAGAGAGATGAAGAGATAGATGGAGAGGGAGAGCGGTTGCCACTCGTCCGCCTGGTGCTCTTTCATGTTTCCGTCAAAAATCGAGGAATTTGAAGCGGAAGCAATGCGAGTCGGTTTTCCGACAGTCCCGGGATACATCTGATTAAAGCATTAGAAATTCTGCTGACTTTGACCAAACCATTTTCTCAATATGATTAAGCGCTTTAGAGTTTCTTTTCCAATCTTTTCTGAAATTTCAGCTCTGACCGATGAATTTGCCTTGGTGAGAGGTCCACTTAACTGTAGAAAGGACACGTTCAGAAATGAGAAGTCAGAGGTGGAACGGTGGCTGTTTTTATCTGTGTCGCTCTGTCTGCAGAAATGCTCAGTTCTCGCTCTGGTGCCCCGTGTTGAGGGTTATCTGGATATCTGGGAGTAGCAGATAACACACTGACACTAATTGGGTTTTACAGCGGCCTGCAGTCCAGCGATGGAGATTCATTACCCTGGGGAGCCAGAGGCCCAGTTGCCCATGGCTCACGCACAATTCCTCCTCTTTTCTACTGTTAATGTGTGATTGTGTCTCTTGTCTATTACTTATCTTTCCCACTGCGCTGCTCAAACCTTCAAAAAGTTCTGAGGAGGCGAGCCAGAACAATCATGTGATTGTTTCTCTGCGTTCTCTTGAAATTGTCTTATTCTAACATCGCCCCACCAAACATCACCCCGATGGCCTCCTTTCTGATGTTGAAACGGACAATTTAAAATGTCATTACATCAGGCTGGCCTTTCAATGACCTGGAAGCAATCAGACAACATGGGTCACACTCTGACCTTTGGCCTTCATATTCAATATCTCATATCTTCATCAGTTTAGTCTCAATTTTTTTGAGAAAAAAAAAACCATCTGTAGTTTTTTTATCATGTAATTTTTTGTAAGTTTTGGAAAATGGAAACATTTTCAGCTTTTCACATTAACCACAGAAGGGCTCTTCGATTTTTCTCACCTCATCTCCCCTCCTTATCAGTGGATGCTCAATCTGTCAGCCACAGTCATGGAGGTCATTAGCGCTGGAAGAGAATGAGACGATGATGAAAAGTAACGATGCTAAATAACAGACCCTCATCAGCAGATAACGAGAGATGGGTCTATCAGTCACGGCTGTGGCTTTGGTAACCCCTACAGCTCAAGTTTGTCGTTTACTCTCCTCTCTTGGCAGATTCTGAAATATTTACCATCCAAAGCAGGAAACCCGCATGCGCTCTGTATCGTTGTCAGTTTTTAGACTCGAGCGGTAGTCTGGCTTTATTGAATTATCGCTAACATTGGGTAGATTAGTATTGATGTGGTGTTTTTTTTTTTTTTTTTCAATGGCTGTTAATAGCCTTCTATATGAGGTCACTAACTGAACTTGCTCTGCCATTTAATTAGAATGTGGAATCTGAAAATGAGGAAAAGCCATGTGGATTCAGAAGAGCTCTGGAATTTGACTCAGCAGGAAGTTCTCAGTGAATGGTTGCTGAAAATTTGCTGATCTGTCTCATTGGTATAGTAGAATTTCTCTGATAGTTTTCCATCTCTAGCTACACTGATCACATAAGATGGGAAAAATGGCATGGAAAACATCCCACGTCCGGTTAATAGTTCAGCTTTTTCTAGTCAAGTATCCCTCACTTAGACAATCTGACTGACACCAGTGACCAACCACTGTCTATTATGTGCCATTTTGGAAGGACTGATTGATTGATTGATTGATTGATTGATTGATTGGACCTTAATTTATATAATGTTACAGCCTTATCTGTGTTGGATTGTATAGAAAACATTATAGAGGAATATTCATATAGACCAGTCTTTTTTAACTGGTAAGTCACAAGAATATATATATATATATATATACAGGTGCTGGTCATATAATTAGAATATCATCAAAAAGTTCATTTTTTTATTATAAATTATTTTTAAAAATGAAACTTTCTTATATTCTAGATTCCCTACATGTAAAGTAAAACATTTCAAAAGTTTTTTTTTTTTAAATTTTGATGATTAGAGCGTACAGCTCATGAAAGTCCAAAATCCAGTATTTCAAAATATTAGAATATTTCCTAAGATCAATCAAAAAATGGATTTGCAAAACAGAAAAGTTCAAGTTCTTTAAAGTATGTTCTTTTGTGCACTCAATACTTGATCGGCAGGACATATTACAGCAAATGACTTGATCCTAGCACAAATTACTGCATCAGTGAAGTGTGGCATGGAAGTGATCAGCCTGTGGCACTGCTGAGGCACTATTGAGCCTTCAGATCATCTGTATATTGTTGGATCGACTGTTTCTCATCTTTCTCTTGAAAATATCCCATAGATTCAGGTCAGGCATATTGGCTGGCCAATAAAGCACAGTAATATCATGGTCAGCAAACCACTTGGAAGTGGTTTTTGCACTGTGGGCAGATGCTAAAGTCCTGCTGGAAAAGGAAATCAGCATCTCCATAAAGCTTGTCAGCAGATGGAAGCATAAAGTGCTCCAAAATCTCCTGGAAGATGGCTGCATTGACTTTGCACTTGATAAAACACAATGGACCAACACCAGCAGACGTCACGGCCCCCCCAAATCATTATTGACTTCAGAAACTTCACAGTAGACTTCAAGCAGCTTGGATTCTGTGCCTCTCCAGTCTTCCTTCAGACTCTGGGACCATGATTTCAACATGAAATGCAAAATTTACTTTTATCTGAAAAGAGGACTTTCGACCACTGTTCACTGTCCAGTTCTTTTTCTCCTTAGCCCAGGTAAGATGCTTCTGACGTTGTCTCTGGTTCAGAAGTGGCTTGGTAGTCCTTTTCCTGAAGATGTCTGAGTGTGGTGACTCTTGATGCGCTGACTCCGGCTTCATTCTACTCATTATGAAGCTCTCCCAAGTGTTTGAATCGGCTTTACTTGACAGTATTCTCAAGCTTGCGGTCATCCCTGTTGCTTGTGCACCTTTGTCTACCCAATTTCTTCCTTCCAGTCAACTTTGCATTTAATATGCTTTGATACATCACTCTGTAAACAGCCACCCCATCCAGTAATGACCATCTGTGACTTACTCTCTTTGTGGAGGGTGTCAATGATTGTCTCCTGGACCATTGCCAAGTCAGCAGTCTTCCCCATTAGTGTGGTTTCAAAGAACAAAAGATACCCGGAATTTATACTGTAGGGATGGTCATTTAATGAAACTCAAATGTAAATATTCTAATATTTTGAGATACTGGATTTTGGACTTTCATTAGCTGTACGCTCTAATCAACAAATTTAAAAAAAAAAACTTTTGAAATGTTTTACTTTACATGTAGGGAATCTAGAATATATCAAAGTTTCATTTGTTAAAATAATTTACAATAAAAAAATGAACTTTTTCACGATATTCTAATTATATGACCAGCACCTGTATATATATATATATATATATTTTTTTTTTTGTGAGACTTTTATATTGAAAGACATGCATGAAAACTGTTGACTATTCTGCAACATTGTTTTTCTATGTAAACGGTCTAGACAGACGCGTTTGGCCACAGTGTTCCCTAAAGTTATTTTGGGTTATTAACCCAAAATACCACCAATTCTATATTTTTTGATAACTGTGGTAACTCGTACCAACTTACTAACTTACTAACTTACAACCAGTGTTGTATTACCAAAACTAGTTTGGAACTGCTATTTAATAGCCTTGCCTTATAATACTGTTTATTTTTCAGTGTTAGTGAAATTCTTATAGTTTATGTATATGTTAAGTAAAGTGTCATGGTACTTGTGTGTTTCAACCATTTTGGAGAAAAAAAAAATAGCTCGGTTCAAATTGAAATTGAAATGTTTGAAATTTCGAACATTTCGAAACACTTATGACGTAACGAAAATCACGTGACTTTGGCAGTTTGATACACACTCTGAACCACTGATTCAAAACAAAAGATTTGTAAAGCTTCAAAGCTTCATAAAGCAGTGTTTTGAAATCGCCCATCACTAGATATTGTTGAATAAAGACCTTATTAAGTTTTTTTTGGTGCACAGAAAGTATTCTTGTCGCTTCATAACATTAAGGTTGAACCACTGTGGTCACATGAACTGTTTTAAATATGTCTTTAGTACCTTTCTGGGCATTAAAAGTGTAAATTATCTTGCTGTCAATAGAGGCCTCACTGAGCCATCGGATTTGATCAAAAATATCTTAATTTTGTTTTTCAAAGATGAACAAAGGTCTTACGGGTGTGGAACGACATGAGGGTGAGTAATTAATGACAGCATTTTCATTTTTGGGTGAACTAACCCTTTAATGATCATGGGAAAGTAGTTGTAGTTGATTGGATCATGGGCATAAAAGTAGGTGTTATATACCAGAATGGAGTCAACTGGTTGAACAAGTTCTTTCGAATTATGTGCACTGATGAATTGTTCACAATTACCAGGAATGTGCATTAAGAATAGTGTCAGTTTTTCAATGATCCATCAGGTACAAAAGTCTGCTGTGTAATGGAGTTTGTGTAGAGTAACCTGCTGCGTTTGCATGACAATATAAGTGGTCATACCGCCAGGCACACACATTTCGGCACTGTAGGGGGGCCGTTTCACAGCTAAACTCTGAATCAGTCCGTTCTGTGAGATCTGACTGATGGTTTTCCCTAAAACATGTTTTGGAACAAGATGCACTGCTCTATACAAAGGGCAGCACTGCACTGAAAGCGTTAGAAGATCCGTTCCCACTGCATTGCGGCAGCCAGCCAATTACAGCCCAGACAAACACAATTACCTCCCGCAGCCTATGGTGCAATTAACAGCAAGAGCATCATACAAACGACTCAGTGTGTCGTGGAAAGGGTCGTATGTGTCTTTGTGTCATCATGCATGTTTATCTGTGTATTGTTGAACAGTTCGGGCCAAAGCTAACTGTACAGAAAGCAGGCCAAATCTCTTTAAGGATTGTGAACACGTAAACATCTGTTAAGGAGGCACCAGGTGTTTTGATGTGCATGTGTGTGATGTACAGGCTTGTGCAGGTTTATATAAGCTGTTCTGACAATAAGACTTCAGTTTCAGTTTATTTGTTGGATGTGATACAAAACAAGAGATGCAACTATCACTGGTACTGGAATAATGTTCTTCTGTTTTCCATTTTATCTGTGCGTGCGTGTGCGTGTTTGTTTGATGAGCTGTGGCTAATGTTGAAAAGATGCTGAGTTTGCAAACGAACCAATGAATTTATTTCAAGTGTTTAGCTGTAAAGGGTTAGCAGCGCACTGTCTGTTTTCTTTCTCTCTTTTAGTTCGGTTCATTTAAGCTGAAGGTCCATTAATCTCGTCCTCTGATGCAACGCACACATGCAACTCAACCACAAACGACTGCAGAAAGATGCTCAGAATGTTCACATATTGCATTTCTCCATCTAACTGACTTTTTTTCAGGCACACACACACCAGTTTTTTCCATCCATTCATGGCACAGACTGCTGTAAAGGTCATCAGCATATCTAGTGTAATTTTCACTCTTCCTTTCCTGTTAAGATCCATAAAACCATCAATAAATCATTTTTAACGTCAGTGTGAGAGCTGAGAGCTGACTTAGATTTAACACCAGACCCCTGTTAGCTCGCTCACTCTCTCTCTCTCTCTCTCTCTCTCTCTCTCTCTCTCTCTCTCTCTCTCTCTCTCTCTCTCTCTCTCTCTCTCTCTCTCTCTCTCTCTCTCTCTCTCTCTCTCTCTCTCTCTCTCTCTCTCTCTCTCTCTCTCTCTCTCTCTCTCTCTCTCTCTCTCTCTCTTGGTTACTCACACACAGACACAGAGAGGGAGTGCGACCAGCCAATGTAAAGGTTATTTTATTAATACGAATATGGATATGGTAGTCTTGAAGAGAAATGAGGATGGATGGATGGAGATGGATGGACGGACGGACAGATAGATAGACTGATTAGTTAGTTAGTTGGTTAGTTAGTAGGGGTGTAATTGTACATGTATTCGTCCCGAACTGTATGGTACAGACGTCACAGTTCAGTTCACGCAGTTAAATGACGAATACAGTCAGTCTGGTGATTCACACTCCAATCCAGAAGGGGGTGCTCACGGTATTGCAACGCTGTTTGCTAACCGCCACAACAGGAATAAGCACAGAAGAATAAAGAACAGACTATCTAGATATACGTGTAGTCTCTCAACCAGTGTTTCAACCGCGGAAAGATATCAATAAAACAGATTGAGGATAATATCTCATATTATATTTACTAGGGCTGGGTAAACAATATCGATTTCTCGATTTTAATCGATTCTCATTTTTACGAACCGATATTGATTCTTAAATCTTAAGAATCGATAAGTCTAATCTGTTTTCAGTTGATGAATGAACAGAACGTGTAGCGCGCCTCCCATCCAATAAATCGCAATAATCTTTGTGCTTTGTTACTTTTGATATGAAGCAAAGTCTCAGATTTCAAATGACGTCCATCTTATTATGAGTAAAATATATACCGTTTTGGCGCTGTTTAATGTGACGTGACAGATCGCTTTAGCGCCTCAGGTAAAGAGAAGCGACAGCACGGAGCGCATGTGAACATCCACTCCTCCGCTTTAATACCAGTTACAGCACGAAATAAACATGACTAAACATCTGAAGGTATGTTAAAAGATACAGTACAACTTACCGAAATCCGTATCATGTCTTGTGTAATAGCTCAATCAGTGTTTCAACCGCGGAAAGACGTCAATAAAACAGCTTGTAAACAGTCACGTAACATCACATTTACCTCAGAAGAACATATTCAGTGGCCATAAACTCATTAGTCAGCTAGAAAAGTGAACTCTAGAAAGCAGCATTCTGATAAATATAGCTCTGCACCGTTACATATTCATTATAATGTTCTTCAATATTTAATGTGTGTTTGAATAAATCAGTTATGACAGCCATGATTTAAATAAAAAAATGTAAATTAGAAATATGATTATGTAATTCTAAACTTTATATATTATAAAAAAACATAATTGAGTGTAATTTAAGTGTTTGTATATTTTTGTTAATTTTAACCTTCATTATTATAGTAAAGTAGTACCAACTGACTCCCATGTGTAGTTTACATTAGTTGAGAGATTTTTTTCCTCTAGAAAATTTATCATCTACTGTAACTGATATACTACATCCAAAATAATCAATATCGAATAGAATCGAATGGAAATCGCAATCGAATCAAATCGCAAGCATGTGAATAGAAATCGAATCGAATCGTGAAAATTGTGTCAATACCCAGCCCTAATATTTACCACAGGCAAGTCATTTAGTGTTCACAGCGTGTTAGTTCACTAAAGAAATGAACTCTAGAGGGGAGTGTTTCACTAAATATATACACTATGTTAGCTTATATATTCATTATTTACTTATAAATGTATTTATATTACACAGTAACTGTGTTAATGATTATATTTCGAAGCAATTTTATGTTTAACGAACTGTGACTTCAATACAGAGGAATGTACTGAACCGTCATGTTTGTGTACTGTTACACCCTTAGTAGATAGATAGATAGATAGATAGATAGATAGATAGATAAATAGATAGTGAATAACCTACACACAAACACAAAGCTGATGTGTAATGTCATTGTGTATTGTCACAAGCACACACTCTCTCACACACATCTACACTCACTCAGAGGCTCAGCACTGGTACATTAATGCGGCATCTCCAGCAGAGAGTTTAATTAAACAAGGGACACAGTTGATATCAGACACCTTTTCACAAGCCACCATCCAGTTCAATTAACTGCAGCAAAGCGTTAAAGTAGAAGACTGCAATCAGCGCAAACGACACAGATTCTCTTTCAGTCTCATTGTGGACGTGTGTGTTGCACGTAAGTATAACTATTAGTCTGAGTGATACTCTATTGAACACCAGCATTAGGCCTCCTTGCAGAGCTCCGCCGAGGGGCTCAAGTTATCTTTCAAAGGTCAGCCTGCAATGTCAAGTTCAGAAAACTGAAGCATGCATCAGAAAATAAAATTACTATGTAGAGCTCACCTGCTGTTACTGTATTGAAATGTTGTTTTTGTGTGTGTGGACGTGTTTTCACGGTGCAGCTGGCTTCTGTCACACCCAGCAGAGCTTGCGTCACAGTGCATCACTTCCACATGAATGAATCCCACCAAAACACATTGGATGAAAACATTCCAAACATGATGTAAACATAGATATTAAACTCATAGCTCTTAGGCCATATTTTTATCTTATGCTATTATTCGTCTGTCTGTAACAATCTTCCTTTAGGAATAAGCTTTGAAAGGGAGAGAGATTGATTTCAGCCCATTTCCAGTCTAAACCCCACTCATCTGAAGTGACATGTCTCTGCTAAGACCACGCAGGCAAAGGGAAAATCCAAAAGGCAGCCATGCTAAAATTACCTCTGACCCACAAAGAAATATATATATAAATATGAGTTTAATTTGACCACAGCTGATTCTACGAAAGAGTTCCCCAAGGGAACTCGTGACGATTTCACATCTTGACAAACTAATTAAAGAGCAGAAGAAAGGATAGAGCAGAGGGAGATCTCAGGAAAGCCATCTTCTCAGCTGCTTAAAAATAGACCAAATGGAAAGTTCACCACCTTCATCAAGCGATGGAGATCTTTGATATCTGTGGAATTAAGAGCAGCCTTCATTTTATTAATCTTTCTCTCTTTCCCGCTCACTCTGTCCTTTGGAAGTCTGTGCGATTCTGAGGCGTGTAGAAATAGTAGATGAGCTTCAGAGGAGAGAGAGGTTTTGGCTTTTGATCAGGCGTTCGCTCTAGCAGGTTTCTCACCACGCCGCTGAGGCTTCAAAACTCAGCAGTTGTTCATTACGGTGGATCAGGCACACCGTACGGCTGCTGGAACTTTCTTTGGAACACGTGGGTTGCTTTTGAAGTGGCTGACGATCTGCAGTGTGTGTGGATCATGCTGGAAAACCAGCTTAGACTAGTATGAGTTTCCATGTTGGTCCAAGCTGCTTTATGCTGATTAGTGCTGGTCTAGCTAGCATTACTCACCAGTAAAGCATGTCATTTTCTGAGATTATTTACTTTAGAGCCAGTTATTTATTTTATTTATTTTTACAAAACTGTATGATTTTCTTTCCTCCATAGAACACAAAAGAGAAGTTTAGCAAAATGTTGAAACTTTTTATATGATTTTCAGTGAAACAAAATGGTATTATATGGCATCAGAAACTATTATTTTACTTTAGAAACTAACTTTTATTTTATATAAATTGTATGTATATTTTTTATTTTATTATTTTTCTGTGTTCTTTTATTTGTTGGGAGATTAATGATATCTCTCGAGGGTAGCATGTACAGGGTGAAAAGCAACAGTCTGTAATGAAGGGTCAACAGGAAGTGGATCCATTTGCAGCTTTATTCACGATAGCAGAGATACAGACAAGGACAGAGCAATACCGTCAACAGGGACAGGCAGGGGTCGAGGCTGGCAGCAAGAATCAGAGACGGGTCACAGGCAAGGATCAAGACAGGCGGCAAACAATCACAGTCCAGAGTACAGGCAAAGTTCAGGGCAGGCGGCAGAGGTTCACAGATAACAAACAGTCCAGGTAATAACAAGATATCAGTCCACAGAATAACGCTCAGAAATGACCACCGTAGCAAATCAAGACTTCGGGAAGATGTGGTGTGTGTGCGTGTCTTAAATAGTGTGTGCATGATGTAGTGCAGGTGAGAGTGCAATCAGTCCCAGGAATGAGGGCCTATGGGAAATGGAGTCCGAATGGCAGAGAGTCAATATTCCGGTGATGGCTCCCTCCGGCGGTCCGGAGGATGAACCGTGGGAGCCATATTCATGACACAGTCCTAGTATTGAGCCTTGCGGTACTCCATTTATTTTATTTTATTTTATTTTTTTATTTTATTTTATTTATTTTTATTTTATTTATTTATTTTTTTAAATTTTATTTTATGTGTTCTTTTATTAATTTGTTGGGAGATTAATGATATCTCCCAAGGGTAGCATGTACAGGGTGAAAAGCAACAGTCCTAGTACTGAGCCTTACAGTACTCCATTTTTTTTTTTTTTTTTTTTTTTTTTCTCAGCCCATCAGCATACCATGTTGAGGACCAGCTTCTCCAGAGCTGGAAAATTTGAAAACCGAATATTTTTGCATTTTAAAACTCATATAGCAATAATTAAAGATGGTAATTTTGCGTAGCTTGTGTTTTCATAGACTGCTTCATTCTTTGGATTATTACGGACCGAATTGTGATACTTAACGATAATTCTGCTTTGACACACATATAATACCAAGGTATCAGCGCCCACCAGGGCTCCACGCTCTGCAGCTGGTCAGAGTGTCATTTTTACACAGGAAGATGGAGACATTTGGCATCTCTTACAGACCCAGAAGTGCCTCCTTAAATGATTTTTTGGAAGGAATTGTGTCTATAGTTGTGAAGGGTGTTTAATTACCAAGTCACAGTGAAAATTAGCCACCTAGCGTCTGTGTGCATTATGCAAATGCATGCTGTTTTCATTCACAATTAAGTGATTAGAAAGTTGTCGTTCTGGTTTTTTTATACCATTCTCTCCTCATCCCTCTCTCCTTCTCCCCATCTTCCTCATTTTGTCTTTGCTTTTCAGCAATATCACAGTAATGAAGCTATTACTTTGAGTGAATTTTAATGAGTTTTTAGCTAACATTTTAATGAGCTATACATTACCATAAAGCCCAGGATTAAGCCAAATTGAATTTGGGAAGTGCACGTAGAGGACAGAGGAACGAGCAGGGAGGTTCATTAAGAGTTAATTATATTGTTTGTGATGAGCTTGTGTTCCGGAGCCAAGGGTCCAGTCGGAGGCGTTAGCATGGGGCGGAAGTCATTAGCGGGTTGGCTTGCGGCTATCTTGTTAGCCTAACGTTGGAGGTGCAGCTTTTGAAGGTGAGAGGTGTTTGGTTGCCAGTACATACACCTCCATTTGACCTTATGTTGTTGTAAAATTAAGCTAATTACAATTGCTACATCGTAACCCTAAACTTTTGCCATTTTTACATGTGTAGCGAAACATTATTTATTCCCTTTTCAAACAGTTTTTTCTTATAGTCACCACCAGTGTAGGGGGTAATGCATTACAAGTAACACAAGTTACGTAATCAGATTACTTTTTTCAAGTAACGAGTAAAGTAACGCATTACTTAATTTTTAAATTTCCAACAAAATATCTGAGTTATTTTTTTAAATAAGTAACGCAAGTTGCTTTACTTTCCCATGTATTGGCTGACAGCTCTCCTGTCCCTATGTTGTGAGAAATCAGGAGTAAGTGCTGAGGCGTGGTGTGTGATGGTTAACAAAAACAAGACAAAAATACTGAGGACAAAAATATGTTTTGCAGTCTAAACAATGGTTCAATGGCCATGTGTAAGTGTACAATCACTTTAAGATAGCAAAACTTGACAAAGAGACACTCTTTGTCCTTGCTCACATTTGAAACGGGTTCATACATGAATGGACAGTCAGAAGTGCTTCGACTGAGATTCTCTGTGAATGTTCTAGAGAGAATAATGTGTGCATATGTGGGATAGAGGCAGCAATGTTTTTGCAGCTGTTAATGCTGCATTTAGTCCATAGGGTGGAGGAGGGTGATGATGATGATGTTGATGAAGGCAAGAAGTGTGTGTGTGTGTGTGTGTGTGTGTGTGTGTGTGTGTGTGTGTGTGTGTGTGGAGGGCTTTATTTGCAGTGCGAGGTTGTGTAGATGGGGTTTACAGGGGTCACTGGGGCTCTAGCTCATAACAGAACTGATATACCCTGCAAACAAATGGAACAGCTTTCTTACCCACTACGGACTGGGGCACATTTTCACATTACTCTTGCCTGTAACTCTCTCTCACACACACATAAGCATGTATACACACAGAGCCAGGGGCAGCGCAGAAGAAAAAAATGTGCTGTTTCTCTCAAAGTGACATATTTACACTCTTTCATGCGAGAGCCACATCGAAACAGCATCAGCTGTAGTGAACACTTTTGAGAGGCACTCAAATGAAATGCTATCACTGCTTATAGCATGCTGGGAAAACACTCATCTATCCGCAACCGTTCTCTTTTTCACTCTCTCTCTTTCTCGATCAGTATGTTGTTGTTATAAAGTGCAGTAGAAGTGTGATATTGCTCTAGGCCAGTTCTGTAATCCCACTGTGTTTTGACCTTTGCTGGCGCTGATGCAGACACAAGCTACTGTACCAACACTAGTGCATGATGGGTAAAAACAAACAGACTCTTATGCACAAATTAACACATTATCCATTCCACAGGTCTGTGTGTATGGTCTTGTCAGTTTGTCTTAAAATAATTTATAATAATTTATGTGTGTGTGTGTATACGTGATCACAGCGTGCTGATATACAGCCATATTGCACGGCTACGAGTGTGATATTGCATTTATACAACAGTTCGACGACATAAGTGTGTAAATAAATAAGAACAACAATGGAGTGTCTTTAAAAACCCTCTTTTGTGCAGAACTACTTCCTTCCGCCACGGATTCAAATATCAAAATCTCCAAAAATGTCTAAACAAATTGTAAAATAGGCGCTGTTTATATATGAGCCACATATTTGAGGTCTAAAAACTACATTCAATGGCACAACAACAGTAGAATTTGTAAAAAAACAAAACAAAACAAAAAAGTGGTAGATTTGCACGACCACCATGACAGTCGCTGCAAGTAGAGTGATACAAACGGTGAAACGGTTCCAGTTCTCAGCCAATCAGATTCGAGAACCAAACTATTACAAGTTATTTTAAAGGGTTAGTTCACCCAAAAATGAAAATTTGTTATTAATTACTCACCCTCATGTCGTTCCAAACCGGCTTTACGAATCTTTTGTTTCGAATCAGCCAAAGGCACATGAACCATTGAAATTTCGAAACGTTTCGAAACACTTAAGACATACAAAGCCTCGTTTACTGAAATCACGTGACTTTGGCAGTTTGATGCATACTCCGAACCACTAATTTGAAACAAAAGATTCATAAAGCTTCAAAGTTTCATGAAGCAGTGTTTTGAAATCGCCCATCACTAGATATTGTTGAATAAAGTCGTTATTTCATTTTTTTGGCGCACAAAAAGTATCCTTGTCGCTTCATAACATTAAGGTTGAACCACTGTAGTCACATGAACTGTTTTAAATACGTCTTTAGAAGCTTTCTGGGCATTGAAAGTGTTAATTATCTTGCTGTCAATGCAGGCCTCACTGAGCCATCAGATTTGATCAAAAATATCTTAATTTGTGTTCCAAAGATGAACGAAGGTCTTAGGGGTGTGGAACAACATGAGAAATTAATGACAGAATTTTCATTTTTGGGTGAACTAACCCTTTAAGATTTTATATATATTGTTTTCATCAACTATACTAAACTATTATAAATAGCTATTGTTATTTCGTCAACTACTTCTCATAAGTCATGTGAGAGGTTTTTGGGCTATAGTAGAATCTGAGATCACATTTACAGACTTGTAACAAAGATTTGATTAGATTTTTTTTTCCCCCTAAGGTGCCAAACATGTAGCCAAAAAATAAGGGAAAAAAAAAAAAAAAAAAAAAAAACTCTGATATCGGGCCCTTTAATTGCCTTTGGCATTGACTATATCTGACAACTCCAAACACACTTAAGTACAAAGTAGCATCTGTCCTTTTTTAATGATCTTCTTGGCTTCCCTCCATTGCATCATCTCCTGTTACACTTTTCCACCACAGAACCCTTAACTTCAGCTCCGAAAGTTTTGAAATCTCGCCAAAAAAACTGCAAAGTTGCCAATGCAGCCCAAAAACACCCCCTCTGCCTCTACCAGCCATCCTCCAGGAGGAAGAGAAGGAGGGTGGCAGAGGAATATTCGGCAGATAAGCCTCTCCTTTAGCCTCCAGCCTGACAGACAGATGCTGCTCTCGCTAGCATGCGGGGGAGGGAGACCAACAATACATAAATATTAATCAGATGGAAGATTGAGAGGCTCATCGCACCCAGAGAGAGACAGAGAGAAGGAGACATGTAAGAAAGCTGAATGTCAAGGCTTTTGGAGGGATGAAAATGTAATTATGCGTATTGAATGTCTGTATACGCCCTAAGGCCAGAGAAAGTCATGAAGTTAAGAAATGTAAAACTACACACACATACACAGCGCTTTGTCTTATTCTACAGCATTGTTCATATTTGAACAAACCACTAACTCTAAGTATAAAACTTTAGAATGTAACTTGCCCTGCACCAACTGAATGATATCTTAAATCATTTCTTGAGGAGAGGTATTACGTAATAGTAAGATGCTGAACTTCAGATTTTTGCCTAAAGAGGAAACGGGTAAAAAACAAAGCCACAGTCTTACATTGAAGGAGGGACTACATCTAGCTATATGTGACTATATCTAGCTATAATAAATTAGTATTATTAGTATTATTTTCTGTTCTGGCAGTATGAAAGTGCTTTTATAAAATGACTTATTGTGATAAAAGACAATTTTTCAAGAAATAAAACTAATAATATAATAATAATAATAATAATAATAATTATTATTATTATTATTATTATTTTCTGGCAGTATGAAAATGCTTCTATAAAATAACTTATTGTGATAAAAGACTATTTTTCAAGAAATAAAATTATTATATTTTTATTATTACTATTTTACTGTAACTCTAGGGTTTAATACTACTACTACTACTACTACTACTAATAATAATAATAATAATAATATTTATATTTAATTATATATTTCTTATAATCTATTTATATATAAATATAATAATAATAATAATAATAAATTAGGCACATTCATATCAACTGATGTGTGGTCAGAGCTAGAGTTTGAACGGCTTTCAACGCTGTTTAGCCAATCAGATTTCCAAGTCAGGGTGCTCTCATTCATAATTATAATTAAATCACTTTAAAGTCATTATCTGATTCATAAATCTTAACTAAGACAAGAGCTTTTTTCTTTTTTCTCTATTAACACATTAAGACGAATCCATCATTTTGTCTCTCACAGGTCAGTGCTAGAGTATAATTACCTGCCTTATTTATTAATAAAGCGGTGTTGATGAATATGAAGATGCGTACAGGTGTGTTTATTAATTCATTGCATTTATTCTTTGCTGATAATCATGTGACCTCGTGTATGTTTTTGCTGTCTAGTTTATTGCTGCATTAGTCGTGGCCAGAGGCGTAGTTGGTGTGATGAAAGGGTGAGCATGGGTGATTAGTTGGCAGAGATTTACCCGCCCACCCGCCGCCTCTGTATGTGCGTTCATTCTTCTGCTCCTGCATATGGGTGACATAGAGCTGGAGGGCACAATATCTCTTCCCTCTCTCTGTTTGTTCTCCTGTCTCGATAGGGAACCCCATTAAGTCCAATTAAGTTTTTTTTGTAGTCACCCCATCAAATAAAACTCGCACACACCCTCCTGCAGACAGATGCCTTCACACACAGCGTGATTTACTGCTGTTCATCTGACCTTAAAATAGGCCTTCTGAACAGAACTTTCAACAGGTGTTTCTCTGCATTCCTGTTGAACGTGAGCTAACATTTGAACACTGCTGGAGAGCGTTAGCATTTTAAAGGACTTAATGAAATGGCATCTGTTTCAGCAACAAAAGTACATTTATTTGTGCCTCAGGGATTGTAAGCATGACTAAATTTGCAAATGGTTAAAGAATGAGCTCATCTTTCTCTCTCTCTCTCTTTCAGTGTTACGTGATGATTTCAGACAGAACCCTACGGACGTGGTGGTGGCTGCTGGAGAGCCGGCCATCTTGGAGTGTGTTCCCCCTCGTGGCCACCCGGAACCCACCATCTACTGGAAGAAAGACAAAGTCAGAATCGACGAGAAGGATGACAGGATCAAGGTGAGAACTGGAGACAGAACTAATCATATGTAAATACTGATGAAGGAAGGAAATATATAAATAAGATTTGTTATTTTGAAAAGCCGTTGTAAATATCCTTTAAATTCACTTACTAAAAAGTTTTGCAAGAAAAAAAAATGTTTTATTTATTTTGTCATATTTATATTAATTTTATTTTGGTTTGTTTTGTTTTGCAAAGCCATTGTAAATATAAAGAAAAATCTAAAACAAATTTCTTCTAAAGAGTTTTGCGAGAAAAAGACATTTATTTTTTCACATTTATATGGATTTTATTTATTTATTTACTTTTTTTTTTTTTTGCAAAGCCCGTGTAAATATAAAGAAAAATCTAAAACAAAATTGTACAGAGCCCCTAAAAGGGGCATTAAAAAATATGAGATGGGAGGAAACATTATTCGTCAATGCTTTTGCATTCTCTCGCAAATGTTTTGCGTTCCCCTGAGAAACTTTGCATTCGCTCGCAAAGAACACAAAAGGTTTCATCATCATGTCCCTTTGGAAGCTCTGTAAAATTGCTATCTATAATATTATATAATCCCTATATATAATATATACTTTTTTTTTCTAAACTAAATTATTTAGTTTAGAACACTTAGTTTTTATACAGTTATTTGAGTAACACTTTACAATAACAAATTTAATTTGTTAACATTAGTTAACTATGGAAGCTTGTTTCCACCACTGAATAAAAAATAAAAAAGGTAATTGCGACTTATATCATGCAATTCTTACTTTATAATATGCAACTGCGACTTTATATAACACAATTCTTACTTTATAATTTGCAATTGCGGGTTATATAAATTCGCAATTCTGAGAAAAAAAGTATGTTTTTTTTTTCCCCTCAGAATTGGACTTTATAACTCACAATTACAAGTTTATATCTCACAATTCTGAAAAAAGAATAGCGAGAAATAAACTTGCAATTGTGAGAAAAAGTCAGAATTGCGAGAAATAAACTCGCAATTGCGAGAAATAAACTCGCAGTTGCAAGTTTATTTTTTCGCAATTCTAACTTTTTTTCTCACAATTGCGAGTTTATTTCTCACAATTCTGACCTTTTTTCTGCACAATTGCGAAAAAGGTCAGAATTACGAGAAATAAACTCGCAGTTGTGAGAAAAAAGTTAGAATTGCGAAAAAATAAACTCGCAACTGTGAGAAAAAAAGTCAGAATTGTGAGAAATAAACTCGCAATTGCGAGAAAAAAAGTCAGAATTGGGAGAAATACACTCGCAATTGCAAGAAAAAAAGTCAGAATTGTGAGATAAAAGTCCAATTACCTTTCAATTTTTTTTTATTCCATGGCGGAAACAAGCTTCCATAGTTAACTGCATAAGTAAGCATGAACTAACAATGAACAATACTTTTATCTTAGTTAATGTTAATCTCAACATTGCCTAAAACATTATTAAAATAATAATAATAAAAAAAATATTAGTATATTATATTGTTATTAATTAATGAACATAAGCAAAGGTTAATGCATGCTGTGAAAATATATTGCTTGTTTTTGTAAGTTAACAAACCTTATTGTAAAGTGTTACCATTTTTTGCAACAAAGAAAGCCTTATTTGAGGTGTGGAATAGTGGTTAATGATCTGGCCTTTTAATGATCTGACAATTACAGCTTCAAAACCAAGAAAAGGTGAATCATAAACCACATCTATTTTGCCCTTGAGCAAGGTACTAAAGAGAGAGTTTCGTAGTAACTGATCTCATGAGATGTTGCAGAGACTGTAACGTTCCATTGTTCTCTTTCAGATCCGTGGAGGGAAGCTGATGATCTCCAACACGAGGAAGAGCGACGCTGGCATGTACATCTGTGTGGGTACCAACATGGTCGGCGAGAGAGACAGTGAGACGGCCCAGGTCACCGTGTTTGGTACGTGCCAATTCTGATATCTGACATTTCAAACCACAAAAAACGTCTTTAAAAATATCACAAAATCTCTGAATCATGCCCAGAAATTGTTTAACATCTCAGCTTTTGTAAACAAGCAAGTTTGAGTGCTTCGTTTCTCCATCATGAGAGAATGTGTCATGTTTAATTCCTCTGTTATGCTTGTGTCCTCAAGTTAGTCATAAAACATGCTGGGACACAAAAGCGTATCGTACTCTTATACAATACCACAAATCTCTGTAAGAGCTTCTGTTCGGTGTATGACTCAATGCTGAGTCACAGCGAGTGAATGAGGTCTCAGCGTCCCTTATGTCCTTTCTCGTCTGGGTGTCTTTCAGAGAGGCCCACGTTCCTACGACGGCCCATTAACCAGGTGGTTCTGGAGGAGGAGGCGGTGGAGTTTCGCTGTCAGGTGCAGGGAGACCCACAACCATCCGTCCGCTGGAAAAAAGACGAAATTGACGTCCCCCGCGGGAGGTGAGACGGGGACACGCTGGCAGAGACGTCTGCCAATCTAAAGCATTATTTCAAATGTCTACTCGTATAGCCATCTGTGATGTAGGTGTTGAGCTCCATGCTGGGCCCATTTTCAGAAACACACGAGCTCTGTCGTGAGGCCCCCTGCAGATAATATAAGCCTCATTGGTTGGTATTCTTTTGCTCCGTGCTGAGGCCCTGAGGTAAAGACAGGTGAGGCTGCAGGTGGACGGGTGCAGGTGAGGATCTGGCACAGCAAAAGAGAAGTTAGTCACCCTCAGGCCTCTTCATTCTAACTGCAATAGTGAGATAAAGAGAGGGAGAGAGGACGAGAACACTTTTGACAAAGATCATCCTTCAGGCGGTACAAAAAAAAAAAAGATTTAGTCACGGACCAGATACATTGTGTCAAAAGCAATAAATTTTGGTTTTGAATTCGTAAAAAAAAAACACAAGATTTGATAGGAAATGATCACAAGACTGAGAATGTTCATCTAATTGGATAATATTACTAATATTACTCATATTTTTCAGCAAGGACACATTAAATTAATCTAAATTGACAGTAAAGATGTTTATAATGTTGAAAAAGATTCAAATAAATGCAGTTCATAAATGCTGAACTTCCTTTTCATCAAAGAATCCTGAAAATATGCATTAGTTTCCACAAAATCTTAGAAGGGTTAGTTCACCCAAAAATGAAAATTCTGTCATTAATTACTCACCCTCATGTCGTTCCACACCCGTAAGACATTCATTCATCTTCAGAACACAAATTAAGATATTTTTGATCAAATCCGATGGTTCAGTGAGGCCTCTATTGACAGCAAGATAATTTACACTTTCAAATGCCCAGAAAGCTACTAAAGACATATTTAAAACAGTTCATGTGACTACAGTGGTTCAACCTTAATGTTGAATAATGAAGCTACGAGAACACTTTTTGTGCGCCAAAAAAACAAAATAATGATTTTATTCAACAATATCTAGTGATGGGTGATTTCAAAACACTGCTTCATGAAGCTTCCAAGCTTTACGAATCTTTTGTTTCGAATCAGTGGTTCGGAGTGTGTATCAAACTGCCAAAGTCACACCCTTATGACGTAACGAAGCCTCGTTTACTGAAATCATGTGACTTTGGCAGTTTGATACATACTCCGAACCACTGATTTGAAACAAAAGATTCGTAAAGCTTCGAAGCTTCATAAAGCAGTGTTTTGAAATCACCCATCACTGGATATTGTTGAATAAAGTGTTGACCTTATCAAATAAATGCAGACTTTGTGAGCATAAGAGACATCTTTCAAAAACATTAAATACATCTTACCAATCCTGAACTTATATAAATGGTAGTCTGTATTTGCCAAAATACCTAAAATACCATGGAACATGGCCACAAAAACACGGTGTGACCATTTTACCGTGTCCAAAACCCCACTGTAAAAACATGTTACTTTTTGATTTGATGAAATCATCTGAGAGTCAAGTACTAAAATAAATATTCAAAACAGCATCAGCGATTGAGACAGCTCCAAACACGTGTGTGTTCACAGCCAGCAGATAAGGATGCGAGCAGCGGCTGTGTTTTTTGAGTGCTATCATGCCTTGTTTGTTTGTCTGTGTCTGTGATATGGTACAGGTCACCGGGCCACATGCTCTTACAACAAGCACGCAGACAAAATAAACCATCACATCTCTGTGTACTTTTCCCACATTCTCCATATCTTCACAGATTTCAAACTACTCCTGTTCAACAATTCTGAAAGGCCATTGTTTTCAAAGTTTCAGACTATGAATCATATCAGAATATGTACTGTAATATGGGCTCTAAAACCAGTGCGGATGAATTTTTATCCGTTAATTATTAGTTCATTGACGTCATTCATCACGATTATATTCTGTTCGGTAGTGTCCAAATGCTACACGTAATAAACTCATAAAGATAAAGATATATCCTAATTACTTTACCATGTTCCTTTCATCGGATCACAAATGTCGTTCCGTGCATTTCCGTGAAGACTTTTCTTGGTTTATTAGTTTTGTAAGAAACAATTAGATTAATCTACATTATTCAGCTGTCAGTTAAAACATACATAGTAATTAATTCAGCGAGTGCGACAATCAGTGTATCTGTCAGGTAATAATTCAACACGCTTCTTCTCTTTTCTTTCCAAGAAGCATATCGAGAAATTAATTAGGTTTTGAGAAAGAAACAATGACAATCTAATAATTAAATAACTCACAGTCGCGCAGCACGTAATTACCACAAGACCCATACTAGACAAAACACGTGTCTCGTGGTCTTATTTTATTTCCTGTCTCTGAAACGGCAGATTATTTTAATTTTGACATTCTCAGCCATCGCCCGTTGTGCAGAGTCACTTGTATTTTCCTCATCATCTCTCTCTCTCATGATTATGTAGATGTCTGACTTCAAAGAGCTGGCGTATGTGGTAGATAACGGGTTGGCAACCAGTTGACCTTCAGGTTATACAATCACACAGACATGCACATGCAACGTGTTAACCCACAACGCAATGTTTCAGTAACATTTAAATGGTGAAAACCGCATCCGATCCAAACACCAAATCTTTTTCTTGTCAATTTTGAATTCTTTTACAGAATTCCACAAGCTTCTGCTGATGTCGGGATGCCTGTGCTCTTCATACAGAGATGGGATATGAATTCATTAGCTTGTCAAAGTAACACCAGGCCATTTGGCGCAGACTTTCGCAGCAACTCTGAGCTCCAAGTACGAATTAACAAGGAAAAGACACTCAAAAGCTGTGTCTGCAAATGTTTACACCCCAAATCTGTCAGCAACGCATGCCGCGTAATATGTGTGTGTGTTGTTTAGAGACCATTGGAGTGTAGTGTGTCCTCAGCATTGCCTTGCTTCATGTGTAATTGCATTCCTCTCCTAATAGAGAACAGATCCAGCTCAGAGAGGAAGCACATACAGAGCGCTACTGTTTCTTTGTGTGTGTGTGTGTGTGTGTGTGTGTGTGTGTGTGTGTGTGTGTGTGTGTGTGTGTGTGTGTCCGTGTGTGTTTTTCTCGTTTTTACCAGACTCGTTTCATGCAATATTTAGTCTTAGTGGTTGAAAATCTGATTAGCATCTGTTTATGTTGTTTCTTTAATCTCCGTCTCTCTCTCTCTTTCTGTATCCAATCATGTCAGACTTTGCCTCAGGCTCTGTCAGAAAGACACTTGATACATTGGAGTGTTTAGCTTCTGTGAAGTGTCATTCTCCTTACGTTTTCATTCGAACAGTATCAGCTTTATTCTCCAAAACCTGACTTGAACCTGGACTTTATGACATTGCATATATGATCAAACTTTATCAGGTCATCCCTAATATAGGGCTGTCAAGTGATTAAAATTTTAATCTAATTAATCACAAATTTGGCTGAGAAATTACCACTAAAAGTAGCTTTAGAAAGAGATATTATATTTGATTCAACATAGAATTTATTACACACAACCTTTTAGGCTACAACAGCCGTGATGCCATGAGGGTGAGTAAATTATGACAGAATTTTTATTTTTGGGTGAACTACCTTTAATGGGTTTTTATTAATATGGAATATATATATATATATATATATATATATATATATATATATATATATATGAAATAATACTTTAAATAAGAAACTAAAACTGCCAGTAGGTGGCGCTAAATGTCTAAATAAGTAAGTCATTGGGCCCTATCATACACCTGGCACACTGCGACGCCAAGCATGACGCAAGTGTTTTTTTGCTAGTTTTAGCCCGACGCAGTTATCATTTTCATGTCCAGCGGCCACATTGTTTAAATAGCAAATACCCATTTGTTCGCCCTTGGGCGTGCTGTTCGGGCACATTGGCGTGTTGCTATTTTGAGGCAACTGAAAATGATTGCGCAGTATTTTTTATTTATTTATTTATTTTTGTTATTTAAAGGGCGTGTTAGTAATATGCCCTTATAGGCGGGTGCACAACAAGCTTATTACACACACAGGGACGCACAGCAGCATACAAACATGCCAAATATTAAAAATAAAAAGATGTAAATAGCAATCCGCCATGGTGCAAGCGCACCTGGTTAGTTTATTGCAAGTTACGCCCCCCCAAAACACACCCATTACTCATTAAGAAACTAGGTACAACCCTTTTGGACCATTTTTTCCATCGTTAAACTAGCAAAAGTGGATTCGGGCACACTGTAAGTGCACCTGCGGCATGGTCTTCAGACCTTGCGCTTAGATCTTTAAAATAGGGCCCAGTAAGTCATTCATTCGATTTGTTCAAACAGCCGATTGATTCAGAAATGAAGTTAATGGCTCTCTTTATGAATGGGTCATTGAATCATTTGTTCACCCCATTCGTTCAAAATGCGAGTTCATTCGGAAACACAGAAAAACGTTATTTTTTCTAATCTGGGCTGGGCTTGTTTGTTTTTTAATAACAAAGAAAAAAGTTTTTGGCAAAAGCAAAGGCCTTTTTAACACCAAAAGTGAAATGAGTAAGCCTCAGGCTGAAGGAAATGCAAATTCATGCCTGTACAGTAGAGGGCGCAGCTCAAACAACCTTTTAGCTGTGCTGCTATTCTGGACCACAGAAGAATAAGACACAGGAGAAGGAAGTTCAACACTTCAGCTTCAGCAACTTCAGCAATAAAAAAAAAAAAAAAAAAATGAAACACAAATGTGATTTTAAAGACATTGGTTAATAAACTGAGATTAAATACATAAAAGTATGTTTGTGTAATTTAACATATATTTAATTCTGAGTTTGCATTTCACTGTTTTTATTCATTTTGAGGAATACTGAATCTGTTTTTGTGCAAGTGAGCTGAGTAAATGCATGTTCACATTTAGTCTAGATCTACAATAACCATCATGTTCACACACAGCGCACACAACACCTCTGCACTTACTGACAATTCCTCTCAACATGGGGACAGAAGAACTGCCAGTCAATGCATGGGACAACAAAGTAACTTGAGTTACTTATTAGAAAAACTAACTCAGATATTTTGTTGTAAATTTAAAAGTAATGTGTTACTTAACTAGTTAAATAAAAAAGTAATCTGATTACCTAACTCGCATTACTTATAATGCGTTACCCCCAACACTGATTGTAACTGCATTCTATAGGCTACATCAGTTTGATTTTGAGGTGAAATGTCCTTGATCCCTATTATTTTTATTATTTTTTTTTTTTTTTCAGTAAAGCAGCACACATTCTGTGAATTGGTTGTATCTAAACAACAGTCTGCTGGAGAATAATTTTGGTCTTATTGGTCCTCATGTCAGGGATCCTGTCTCCTGCGCCACATGGCATGCTCTCTGAGCCCTGCTTCCTGTGGAAGGGCGGATCTGGAGTGACAGACAGCAGACAGAGTGTTGTCTAGCTGTCAGACCAAAAGCTCTATGGCACAACGCTCTCTCACACTTGCTCACAGACACGCATACACACTCCAGAAATCCCAATTATAGCAACCTACTACAAAGAAGACCAACCTGCAAGGCCTGTCAACTTCTCAGCCGCACTTTCACCTCACACACACACACTCACACACAGCTCATCACCTTTGGCTGTCAGTTTCCAGGACATAGTGCTCCTGAAGTACCTAGGAGCTGCCAGAGAGGTGCAGATCAATAAGGCTGGATTCTACATCTCAAATCCCCCTCTGTACTGTCTGACCTGGAATCGGCCTGTTTCTCTGATTAGCTCCCAGATACACCCACTTCTCTCTCACACACACATCGGACGCCTCATAAATATTGGAAGCATCTGCGGTTCCAGTTGAAAGCCTCCTCCTTCTCTGTAGAGTATGTGTCATTGTTGAATAATTGATCTTTCGCTGTCAGCAATAAAAAAAGCTGTGTTTCTATACAGTGCTCTTTCTGAATATACTAGGTTTTCTTTATCTGGTATTCTAAATATCATCTGCTATGATGCATTGTTCATTTTAATGGATACAAATGTCATGGTTTTGTATTCGCTACATATTTAAACAATGACCATTGATCAAATGTGAGCTGGTGATAGTTTCTTATTCCATGGAATAATTTTGGTATGTCTTATGTATTATAATATACTCTGCCATTACTCCAGTCTTCAGTGTCACATGATCCTTCACAAATTCTAATATGCTGATTTGCTGTTCAAGGAACTTTTCTTATTATTATCAATGTTGAAAACAGTTGTGCTATTTAATATTTTTTTCCAGTATTCAAAAGAAGAGCATAGATTTTTTTAATAATATAAAGGTCTTTACTGTCACTTATCAATTTAATGCATCCTCGCCTAATAAAATTTCATTTCTTTTTAATTTCTTTGAAAAACCCAAACTTGAATGGTAATGTATACAATATTACATATTGTGTTTTTTTTATAGACAGAAGTTGTTTCTAATTGATATACTCATATCTGTTCATATGTGTTTCAGGTATGATATTAAATATGATAAAGATGACTATGTGCTGAGGATAAAGAAGGCAGCAGCAAGTGATGAAGGAACCTTCACCTGTGTAGCGGAGAACCGAGTGGGCAAAACAGAGGCGTCCGCCACCCTCACAGTTAGAGGTCAGTTGAGTATCCAAATCTACCACAAAAAGTTAAATCACACTGCTTACAACTTTAGAGCCTGACATGGTGGTTGGTTGCCTTCAAAAATGTGCATTTCATCAAACTGTTTCAAAGCAACTCATGCAATCAGCTTGGTTGAATACTTTTGATTGCATCATTGATTACTAATTACAGTTTTTGATTACTTGATTATAATTATTGATTGCTGAATTCCTAAATTTTGCCCCCTGCCTAAAGGGAATAAATCAATTAAACTAGATTAAAAAAATAAATCAATGAATATATATATATATAATTTTTTTTTTTTTTTTCTCTCTTTGGCAAACAAAATCAAATTAGTGGATCTCAGAAGCCCAACAGTGTGTTTATGCTGACCTGGGTAATTTGACTCTATCATAAGGTTTCCCTTTACTAGAAATCAATAGCGGTATAATGTATTTTGGTGGAGTCTCAGTCTAAAAGAGTGAGATAACCTCCTGACGGGTCTCAAATGAACTCCTGAAGTGTAATTTAGGTGCGGAGTGAGCTTGCCCTGAGCACCAATGCTTTTTATTATTTACACCCCCTAGAATGGAGGCTACCAACCCCCCCCCACGCACACACATAAACACACGCTATCTCCTCGGTTCCACTGTGGCACTCCAGCCCATACCAGCGAAACCATTTCACAGTTTACTGGTGCAGACCGACCCCAGAAAGCCCAGCTCGGGTGGGCAAGGTTAATAAAAATGTTTTTTTTTTTTTTTTCACCATAATCTCCCTCTCTCCCCTTCCACCTCTTCTCTGTCTCCCTTCTCTTCTCACCACATTAAATCAAACTGCTTAGATGCTCTGCGGAGGGTTTTAAAACCTCACATAGGGGGGTTTCGGTGGCCTTCAGGAGGGGGCTGGAGCTGCCAATGGGGACAGCCGTCAATTTTCAGCCTTTTTGAAAGCAGGATTTACAAGCGGACAGAGATCAGCCGTGAAGGGATGTGTGGGGATGCAAACCGGAGGGGTTTTACACAGGCTCCCTTTCAAGAGAGAGAGAGAGACAGAGGAGGGAAGGAAGGAGAGGACAGCACTCTAAGCATGATTGCTCCCTCTTAATGTCAATATGGCATCAGCCTCCTCGACAGCTCCACTATCGCATTAAATATGAACTGCTTTTTTTTTTTGTCAGCTAGTTTCTCTTGGATATTCTGTCAATATTGTCCACATTCTGTCTTGCCGGCTCAGCTTCCTCACTGAGAGCTGTGTATGTAGACCTCATTATTGCAGGTGAAGCAGATCTCATGGCCTGAATTTCATCCCGGACGAGCCCCCATTTTTAATGACTTCACATGAAAATAGATACCTATCAGTTAAGGAGGAGAGAGAAGACTGCTGATTTTGCTTTTCTTAGCTCCACATGCTCATACAATAAAAATAAACATTATATTATTTTGCCACCGGGTGGCGCTTGTCCGGATGAACTTTTTTTTCTTTTCTTTTTTTTTGAAGATTTTGGTCCATGTCGAAGTTGAAAAATAAAATACATTGCATTTCTCCTCTCCTCTCCATCTATGCTGTGGAATCTGTTTCCACCAACCAACACAGTGCTGAAATGATGTGCCCAAAAAACACATTGCCATTGTTCATTCTGAATTTAATTTCTTTTGTTCTTAATTCTTTTCACTTTCTTCTTTGTACGTCCTTTCTGTTTGTGTCTGTCTTTTGTTCATTTTTTGTTGTTTTCACTCCACCATTGTTGTGTCTTCAGCTCGCCCTGTCGGTAAGTACCCATCCCAGTCACTCCTTCATACTGCATGAATTCCCTCTGCCTTCTGTGCTTCTTCCTCCCTTCCTGCTACACACACACACATATACAATGTGGTGGCTCAACTCTTTAACTTACCTTGTAGAGGTTCAGTATTTCCTTTTTCTGCTTCAGTACTTCCTTTTCTCATCCTGATGAACTAGCTCTTAACTGAGGTAACAAAGTAGAGTTTTATCCCGTACTAACCTGTGGCTGTACTAACTACCTTTATTATAGGACTTGTGTGATAGTACTGCTAAAAAAAGTTTACTAGTTTGTGTGATGAGTGTGTGATATTTTCTTAAAACTTGTGGCTTCTGCTTAATGGATATAATTCAGCAGCCCTTCCTAAACACACACAGCCATCTGGGCATATAGTTGAAACTCTGTGTTCCAGTGGTTCTTCGATTAGTCATGTCAGTTCCTGTTTATTTTTCTGTCTGTGTATGCATTTTATAGAGAATTTTTCCTGTTGTTCTCATGTGTGTTTACTTACAGCTCTCAAAAGTGTGTTTAGTCGTGAACTCTCTCCAGTATGGAGCAGATGTGCTCTGTCATGAATTAAATATAGGAGCTGATCAGCTATTCTACTCTTACAGGGCTGCGTTCTCCCTGCAGACACTTCCCACTGAAAAAAGCACAGCATGTGTATTATTCACACAACACACATGCATTAAATAATATACCAGAGATGCAATCAAATGCAATCACAGTTTATTTATGGGTAGCTTTGTTCTACTTTTTAGAACCCTCTGTGGAACAAATAGACTTGGGATGTGTCTGTGCATGAGTGTTTTTCTCCCATCTTGGCCAAAAAGGACTTTAACACTCAACTGCACAATGAAGTTGAGCGTCCAAGTCATTAAACAATCAATTTGAGTGAGCAGCATCGGTAAATACCCATCTTTTATGCCCGCTCACTCCAAAAAAAAAAAAAAAAAAAAAAAAGCTCTGGAGTTGAATGAAACCGGGCCAATCTGTGATTTAAAGCCTTTGTGTGATGCCCAAACTCACAGAAGTGCCCGCGCCACCGTGCGCCCAGATTGGGAAGCCTGTAAATCTGCCACCATCTGTAACTTGCCTGAATGTGTCAGCCTTAGTCAAGTACAGCCTCACAAAAGAGGGATCAGCCACATAAATCACAAACACTTGCAGACTTCTCTTGTCCACAGTTGCCAGCTGCACAGGCAGTAGAGGGGCTCATTTAGGGATCAGAATGGAAGGGAGAGTGTTTTTCCATGGTCAGATCTTTTCTTTTTGTAGATGGGTGTACCGTGAGTAATGGTTCCCCTGCTAAACGAACTCAACTGTTTGGAGTCCTGCGTCTAGATTTATTGTCGCGGCTACAAGTATAAAACGAATACACTGTCAAAATGTTCAAATTACATGATAGCTGTTGTTTTTGGTCCAAATTCATGACTTTGTTGAACCTCATGACTGAAAAGTATCAACTTTTAACAGTAGTAAGCTCTGTTTATTTTTTGTTCGGTTAAAAATGATTGATTGTAGGGTCACAGTCCAGAGTATCTAGCAGAAGAAAATCATTCTTTTATTTAGGTCAGCTAAAACATTTATTCCTCAAAATAAAAACCTTTGCTCCATCCTTGAAACTCCCTAACTGTATGTTCTCCAGTGAGTGGTACTGCTCAGCAATAGCATTTTATCTTCTCACAAGCTCCAGCTGCCATTCCCTGCCTTTGAAGACTCTGACAAACCTTTTTTAGATGACTGGTGCCCTAACCTTCTCATTAAGGAGAAAGTAGCATTGACTCCATGTCAAGGGGAAAGTTTGGATCCCTGTTCCTGAATTCTGATGCCATTTTAAGGTCAGGTTAGACAGGGAAAGCAGGAAAGATGGCACTTTTAATTGGATTATTTGAATGTGCTCTGCAGGAATGTTGGCTGAGTTTTTGTGCCGGGTGAGTTGAGAGGTTAAAAAATACTTTGCTAAGTGTGACGCACAAGGCGGGAGAAAATTCTCATTCTGTGAGAACTTGACCTAAGTTGGCACTTAGAATAGAGAATGATTTCCATTAAAATGCTAACAACCAATTCGATGTTTTCCAAGCTTGTCCAGCTTGTGACCTCTGCTCCTCTTCGATACAGGAATAGAAACTGCTTTGTGTACTTAGTGTAAATAGAGTCGATCGTTTAAAGCCACTTACAAAAGAAGTGTCCACGCAGGTTCACGGTGTGGCATCCTCACATAGCTTTTCCTCTTCGTGTGTCCTGAACGGAATGAACCACCCTTCCCTCTGGTGTTGTGACCGCAGCACGGCCGTGCCTGAAAGCTGCCTGTCATTCATTCAGTACCGCCATCTGCGGGCTCACCTGGATGAATGGCTTCCTGTGGTTGCTGTTGCTGTCCTTGCTGTTTGTGGTCAAAGCAAACAGATAAACCAAGAGGCCGAATGCTGTCGGAAATGGGCTGATGCATGGAAGCTCTGTCTCAGTGACCTTGGCAGTCAATGCCTGTGGATGCTTGACGTTCCCACTGACTGCCAGTGATCAGAGTGTGTGTGTGTGTGTCGGTGTGCATTTTTGTGTCTGAGGGTATGGTGTAACGTTCATGTCTTTGGTTTTTGACTCAGCTGCACCACAGTTCGTGATCAGGCCACGGGATCAGATTGTAGCGCAGGGACGAACTGCCAGTTTCCCCTGTGAGACGAAAGGGAACCCACAGCCAGCGGTCTTCTGGCAGAAAGAAGGAAGTCAGGTAAGAGCACATTTTTCTCTCTTTAACCTACTCTTATTTTTTGTTTGCTTTGGGCTAGTGGATGCTCCAGGGATACTGACAATAACAGACAACAAAATGGGTAAACAAATGCCTTAAACTTATATTGAAGAAGTGATACAAGCCATATCTAGGGGTGGGCCACCTAGAAACCACCCAAAATACCTTAGTAACCACATATCTGCATTCTGGCAACCACCTAGAACACATTAGCTTTGTAGCAGTGGGTTTTAGCATTGGCAAACTTGTTGAAAGTACTATAAAATGACAAATGCAGGAGGATTTGAGTCTTAATCCCCAATGTTAAATGCAGTATAACACTCTTAATTTTCTTGAAGCTTTGGGCTAGTGGTTAACATACATGATCCAGGGATACTGACAATAGCGGACAACAGAATGGGTGAACAAACCCCTTGGACTTATATTAAAGAAGGGATACTAGTCATATCTAGCATTGTAGCCGTTTTAGAGTTTTAGCATGAGCAAGCTAGTTGAAAGTATGCTATTTAAAAGTCTATTTAAATGGGAAATATAGGAGGATTTCAGTCTTAATCCCAATATTAAATGCAATATAATACACTTGTCCTGTCTGTCTGTCCTACCATTCCTCTCTTAAGTAAGATATGAAGGTATTTGTTAAAAGGCAAAATTAAAGCAGTTATTGAGTCATTAGCGCTGAGAGAAGCCTCTCAGTCACACTTGAGGATAATGGACCCAACATCTATCATGTGTGAGAGGCTAATTAAAAAAAAAGAGCGAAAGAAAGAAAGAAAAAACATCATTTGGAGCATAATTTCGAGCATTAAAGTCATTAGGTGTAATTGAATCCGGCTAATGCCTTTCGGTTTTCTGTCGGTCAGCTATGAGGACTCAGAAATCAAAAGAGAGAGAGAGAGAAAATGAAAGGAAGAGTGGAGAGATCTCAAGGATATAAAACCTGAGGTAAATGTGAGGGCTCTGTCAATGACAGCCATTAATGAACCCAGCTTGTTATCTGCCATAATTAGCACATGGGCTAAACCGGCCGCTGGTGGTGAATTAACTTTGAATCACCTGGCCTCCTCCCTTTGCAACAGATTTCATTTCAAACGAGACAGCCATGTCAGACAGAGTGAGTAAACAACGCAGCCCAAAGCAATTACTGGAGTCATTTGGACACAATGGATACTCACAGTGAACTATACACAGTCAGGGTTAGCATATTGGTTATCAAGAGCTCTATCTTCGATGAGCCACTGTGTTCTGCAATTTTGAATATTTAAAGTCACGCTGCCATAATTTCTTTCGGAAATGGATCAGTTTAATAGTTGAAAATACTGATAATTTACCACCTCTAATGCAAAAATGTTTTCCCTGGTGTGTTTGAATGAAAGAAGGGTGAGAGAATTTTCCCTGGAAATGCTCTTCACATTTTGTTTCTTGTTTTCTTTGTGTAGAACCTTTTGTTTCCAAATCAACCGCAGCAGCCCAACAGTCGTTTCTCGGTGTCGCCCAGTGGAGATCTGACCATCACAGCGGTCCAGCGGGCAGACGCGGGGTACTATATCTGTCAGGCCCTGACGGTGGCGGGCAGCATCCTGGCCAAAGCACAGCTTGAGGTCACAGACGGTAAGCACTGGGGTGAATTGGACCGTAACAGGGCTTTGGGAATGTGGATGGATTCTTACCTAGCTGGTGTTTCATTCTGCTTCTTTGTTTTTAGATTCAGGACTTGACAATAAACAACAAACCTATCCAGCTCACCACCATTTTTTTTTTTTTTTTCACCATTTTCAAATTTCAAAACAGTCCTGATTAAATATACATTTTAATTCATTTAAATAATTATTAGAATTAAATAGTATTTTATTTTATATTTTGTAATATATTTTATAATTCTTAAAATTGTATTTTTGGATTTTAATTTAAATATTTTTTAGAAAAATAATAAAAAGAGTCCTTACACCCATGATTTTTTTGCTAACAATTTTGCGTAAATATTTAGCATTATGCAGCAATTTTAGTATTTTAAATGACTTTGGTTAAGCCGGTTTAATTATTTCGCTCACTATCATTCACTTTCGCTCTCTTTTCACCACTCTTTCATTTTCCCTCATTCATATGTCAGCCTACACTTTTCACACCTGACACAAACGAAGGCTTCAATATCCCCATACAAAAGTACTGGCAGAAAGATAAATGTCATATGAAAACCACTTCTGTTGCCTCCGGATCCACATTAAGAGCTGAATTGGAATGTGGCCTTGAGCTCTCCCTGCTCTGCATTGATTCTGCCTCGCTATGTGAAATGAATAGCAAGCCTGACGACCCTGAATTCTGCTCGCGTTTGAATATTACAGGAGCACGTTTCTGTGAACTTCTCTTGACAGGAGGAAAACTTAATTTCAGCTCGAGAAGGGAGTGAAAACAGCTGTCCTTGAAAACTTCAGATTCTGACAATGGAAAAATGGCATTGGCAACAAAGCATGTTTTGGGTTGTGTAAGAGTTTTTTTTCTTAAAAGGAAAAAGTAGCAAAAGTCAGTTTCTATGAACTTTTCAACTACATCTTTAGTCTGACAGTAAAATGTAATTCTTTTAAAAGGTGACAGCTGTTACGGTTGACAGCAAAGAATATAAATTAACCGATCTTGTCTGAAAAACCGCATATGACCTAGACTGCCGTAAACAGCTCTTACTCAGAATGTAAGTGTGTGTGAGATGTTGTGCAGGATGACAGAGAAGAGGGATGACAGGAACGAAAGAGGAAGAGGGTCACGGCCACACCTGCACCGGAGGAAGAGTGTGATTTAGTAGCTGTTAAGGTAGCAAAGGGAGCTGGACAGGTTCAAGGAGAGATTTGATGAAAAATGGCTGCTGCCAGACTGCACCAAGGCCTTCACGCTGTCCGAAACTGTCCCGTCAGATGAACACAATTCCATCATGTTGCTCCAACACACATCATATTGTATCAGTCTTATTACACTCACACGCAAACCACCCTGCTTAGTAGACAAGAAGAGCTTACAACATTTCTGTTAACACTCTATTCTTTAACCAATCATTCCTTCAAAACTCTTGGAAACATCCCTGTATTAAATGTGCCCTTTCAGCATGGATGAGATTGGACCGATTTGACACACTGCCGTCTAGTTCAAGTGCAAGTTCAAATGCAACAGTGCAACACTAAATACTAATTCTGTACAGAGGATGCCGCTTTAATCCAAATACAGCCATTATGCTTCATCAGTCTCTATCTGTCTGCACATGCATCTCTGGGGTTTATGCTGGCCTGATGGATGCGCCTGCAAAGCACTCTGGGGTTTAACCTCCGTGCGGGGTAATCCACATTGATGAATTAGGATGGCAACTCTTCATCCCTGAGCCCAAATGAGGCGTTCCGATGGAGATTTGGACAATATAAATACCATCCTTTATTCAGAGTGAGACAAATAGTAACGCAACCGAGAATGGAAGAAGACTGCATTTGAAGCTGTATTTAAGGGTTAGAGGTGCAGTCTGTAATTAGCATCCACCGGCTTTTTCCTCATTAATTCACACCTGCTAATTAATGTGTCCTCAGTGGGGCAAGGGACAGGACACGGCTGTGATTATTATATTATTATTAGTCAGAGAAATAAATGGTTGGTGCTTCTCAAGGGGTGTTTGATGCCCATTTGTACATCAGAAACCCTTCAATATATATATATATATATATATATATATATATACACACCTTGAACATTTCATTCATTATTACAGTTTATTCACTATAGTTTTAAAAAATGGTAATAAAATATGACAAGATCTCAGAGTTAAACTGTGTCAAAAATTAATCTTAATTATGTCAGATAACACTGGTAGTCCGCTGTATGAAGAATTTTTGGGTATATTATGTCACAGTTTATTTTGCTATCCTCACTTACATAAATGGACTATAGTGACCTGCACCCACTAGTAAAAAAATAAAAAACATTATATATAGTGTCTGAATAATTTTTGGTTTGACTATGTATATACATTTTAATTATAATTATATTAATTATATTTAATAGTTTAAATAATATAATTTTATGTACATTATTATTATTTTAACATTATTTAATAATGCTTACTGCTGCCAAAAACAATGCAGTTTTTACTAAAAAAAATACCTTAATTATTTATTTTTAGAGAATTCCACAGATTTTTCACTACTGTAAGCAGTAAAAAGTCTGTACACAATGAGATGAAACTGATGGAAAGCTTCCCATAAACACCCAAACATGATTAACCCATTATTATGAACATAAAACAAAAGTATTAAATAACCTTTGTCCTCTAAGATGGTGATGTTTTAAGAAGCTGTTTATGAGTCTGTCTTTGAGGACGTTCTCTTAGCCTTCATGAGATATTTAACCAACCACACTGGCTCTAATAGTCGGATGTATAGTAACGTATGAAATTTTACTTGGAGTCTGGTTCCTAAATAAAAGGTCCCAGGCACTAAATGGAAGCTACAAAACCACGTCACTGCCACATCAGTGAGCTAGAAACCAAGACTCAGCGTTTCTCCCAGTTTTTCCCAGAATCCTTGGGGGTAGACGCTGCCCTGTGGTGCAACCACAAAATGTGCATACAACCTTGATACATCCAGGAATAAGGCAATCATGGCTTCATCCTGCTTCCTGTGCCACACGAGCAAGGCCACAATGTTAATGTTTCCAGACACCTTTAATGACAAACATGTTCTCGCTGTACTGTGCTAAAGCAACAGATGATGTAAGAAGGGCTGTTAGTGTCATGATGTCATATTATGAGGAGAATATTATTCTAGATGGACAAGCATGCTAATTGCTACCAATCTCCACTGTTTCCATTTCAGTATTAAAAGTAAAAACCAACTTAAATGCCTAGTTATTAGCACATGAGCTCCAGACTTGTTGAGTCATTGCACTCACACAGGAAATGTTTTAGATCTGGCCTGGGTTATGTTCCGGACACATTCTCACTCTCTCTTCCTAATTATTTCCTGTCTCCTCTCTGCTGTCTCTTTCCACATCCCAGTTTGTATGCAATCCCATAAATAGTGTGTGCAATATAATAGACATCAGAATATGTGACATCCATCCATCCATCCGCAAAGTATACAAATTGGTATGCCTCCCTTCTAAAACAGTAGGAACAACACGTGGACTTAGTTCTTGTTCTTTCCTCCATCCATCCATCCATCCATCAATCCTTCCATCCACAAAGTACAAATTGGGATGCCTGCCTTCTAAAACATTAGGAACAACACATGGACTTAATTCTTGTTCTTTCCTCCATCCATCCATCCATCCATCCATCCAACCATCCATCCAAAGTATACAAATTGGGATGCCTCCCTTCTAAAACAGTAGGAACAACACATGGACTTAATTCTTGTTCTTTCCTCCATCTTTCTCTCTTGTTTAGTGTTGACCGATCGTCCTCCCCCCATCATCCGGCAGGGTCCAGCTAACCAGACTCTGGGTGTAGACAGTGTGGCTCTTCTGAGGTGTCATGCATCTGGAGAACCGGTTCCAACCATCAGCTGGCTGAAGGACGGGGTCAGTCTGCTGGGCAAAGACCCTCGTATGTCCCTGCAGGACCTCGGCAGCCTACAGATCAAGGATTTGCGGGTGAGTCTAAACACTTCTGTTTGTTTTGTTTTGTTTTTCCTTTGTAATGAATGTATAAATTAGGGATGCACCCATATGAGAAATTTGAAATTGATTGATTGATTGATAAAATTGAGAATTCATTAACTTATAATGAATTCTCAGTTTTAGAATTCTCATAACTGGCATAGAAAGAGCATATCCTGTTTGAATATCGACCAATATTGACCAGATTAGTCCAGTTTTTATATTTGCCAATGCTGATATAGTCACCAATAGATCCTTAATGTGAATGTCCAGATGTGTATCTGTCATTGTGTATTTCTAAGACCAATGTGTGTGATTGTGTGACTACCAGCTGTCAGAAACATCTCTGTCTAAGTGTGATGTATAAGCTTAGCAGAATTCAATCAGATATCGGTAAGACATAACAGAGACGGGCAGAGGGAATCATATTGCATTACGGGGATGAATGGGAAATATTGATTTTGGTAAATTGTTTGATACTATCACTTAGGGATACGACAGCTCTCCCAAGAATCATTTACGGAGGCCTGGACAGGCTCCAGCTGCACACACATTTGCACATGCACGCACAAACAAACACACTTTTAGGGCCATATTGAATTTAAAGTCCCCAAGCCCTCCCCGTCAGCTCGGGATGGAATAGCCATTATGCCTGACAGTGCTGCCCACCTCTGACATTTTATCTAATAAATGGAGGCGAGGCATCCTGATGAAAGGCAACAAACAACAGGGAGATCGTCCCGGAAAGGTAGAGAGGGGGGGACATGCGCCAGCTGTCAACGGTCCAGAGGGTTTCAGCGACTACCTCTTTAAATGAATTAGTCTACCGCTCATTGCGGTTAGTGGGTGGGTTTGTGAATTTGCCAGCAAGGATAAAAGCTGGCTGAAGGGTGCGGAAAATAGAATATATCTACCATATTAATGTCAGCACTTTAGCCAAGCTGGACGTGCTCAAGGTTACCATCTCTCTGGGATCGAAAGCTTGGGCTTACTGTGAATCCAATTGATTAGCCATTTAGTGAATTTAAAATGCATGAAGATATAAAGATCAAGGCATGTTTTTGTTTCTATCTTTCAGCTCTCAGATTCTGGTATCTATACTTGTGTGGCGGCAAGTTCTAGTGGGGAAACATCTTGGAGTGCTTTCTTGGAAGTCAAAGGTACTTTTGTGCAACTTTGCACACTATTTGCTTTTTATGTAATGTTATTCTTCCAGAAACAGTTGGACTTCCTGATGTTCTTATGGTTTCCCTCTCTTCAGAGTCTGGTAGTCTAGTTGTAGTTAAAGACCGGGATGAGAACGAGCTCCCAGGTCCTCCTTCCAAACCTCAGGTCACCGATGTCACAAAAAACAGTGTGTCATTGTCCTGGCAGCCTGGCCTTCCTGGAGCGTCACCCATCTCATCATATGTTATTGAGGCTTTCAGGTATGAATTTTGTCATAATTTAGACTTTTCTTAAGTTGTTTTGGATTGAAATGTACCTTGCTCAATCAGACTTTAGTCAAAGTATTTACCATTTTTCATTTGACAAACACAAATGTGAGGGGTTGTAGTCTAATCTGTCCAATATATTGAAAATAAGTCTTTACACACATTTCCAGTGTACAAAATACGGGTTGTACAAATTGAATGGACTGTATTTTTAAATGGCATCCAATCTGAATAAAGTTTACAAAGACATTTCAAACTTTGACATCACTCTGCTTCATTGCATTGCAGCCAATCGGTGAGCAACAGCTGGCAGACTGTGGCCGATCATGTCAAGACCACGCAGTACACCATTAAGGGTCTTCGCCCCAACACCATCTACCTGTTCATGGTGCGAGCAGTCAACATCCAGGGCCTGAGCGACCCGAGCCCCATGTCTGAACCCGTCCGCACTCAAGGTATTTGACAGAAACACTCTAAACTGTGTATATAATTGTAAGTTTCCTTTAGTAAGATGCCCATGTAAATGGTGTCCATGCCAACGACTTCCAATTAAATCCTATGATCCTAGTCTAGATACAGTACCACATGGTCTAACAGACCCATACATTGATTAGTTCCAGAGACGGAGTATAATGTAGAACAAACATCATCTACTTTTGGAGTGTATAATTGAGTTAGTGCCCTGGCTGGTACCTTAATGATCATTACGGGGGGAAAAGGGCCAACCTCGACTGGAAAAAGATTCGATTAAGGTGCCAAGGAGTCCTCCGTATGTTCATTAGGGGTGACTGATTCTGAGACCTTGGGCGGATGTATCCTCACAGGTTGTCTGCTGCTGGAGTCAGTGAAAGAGCTCCTCATCGCTCTTTTAGGGGATTAAATTGTATTTAAGGGATTATGTTGTACTTGCCAGTAATTTAGCATTGTCAGAGCACTATAAAAAGTAATGGCATTGGCCTCTTTCTCTCTCTTTACAGATATAAGTCCTCCAGCACAGGGTGTGGACCACAGACATGTGCAGAAGGAGCTGGGTGAGGTTATTGTACGGCTACACAACCCCGTGGTCCTCAGCCCCACCACCATACAGGTCACATGGACGGTAAGATGTTCTATGATTAGTCAGAGCTAAAGGTTTTAACATGTTAACTGTGATTGGAAATATATTATAGCCTGTAATTGTGGTTAAACAGAGTTTAGTGTTTGAGTTATGATTGGACAGAAGTTTTAGCACATAAACTATAATTAGACAGAAGCTATTGTACAAGAACCATGATTGGACTGAGGTTTTAGCTTGGGCACTGTGATTGGATGGAGATTATAGCATCTGTACTGTGATTGGGCCGAGGTTATAGAACATGATGTCATATTAAAGGGAGAGTTTACCCAAAACTGTTTTTGTCCATATAATTCTTGTGTTCCACAGAATAATGAAAGTAAGTTTAAAAGGTTTAGAATGACATGAGCTATTTTATAGTATACTAATTTGACTATTTTTAACTACATTTTCTTAATAGATTTTAATAAACATCATCTCTATATAAAACCAGTTTATTTGGCACAAATTTTTGGCTAAATATCATTTGACTGTATGAAGTATGTATGTGTGTATTGTTTGATATCCAAACAAGTGCATTAGTTTAGAATTTAACTCTTTTATTTCCTTGGCTGTTGTTTGCGTTTCCCACCACAGTCTTCCAGCATTGATATAAACACTCTAAAAGTGTTTATTGTTTGTTGAATTGCATTAAAATGGAGATTTTACAGCTTTGGCTTTGTCACATTAGTTGGTAAGCACTCTCCTGTGGTATATTAATGATTATCATCAACAATCATTACAGAGACAAATATAAGCATCTGTCTGTTCGGCTTAAATGGGGGATAGACTGTTTCAGAGGTATTTTTCTCATATGAATAATCCATAAATCATCACCCTACACGGCCCCTGGATACAGCAGCACTCTCGTGGTAAACGTAGGTGGTGTCAAGAAAGCTTTTACGACCCAGAATCATTCAATTAATGAAAGTTAAAAAGCGTAGGACGGATGCCCGTTGGGCTGATTTACTCCACTTGTAGGGAGGAAAAGCAGATGTTTAATATCTCACTCTGAAAGCCAGGCTCTGCTGTTAAGAAGACATTAATGTGAGTTATGCACACTTCTCTTGGTAAATACAACTTTTCTTTGGCGAACTAAAAAAAGAACAAGGCTTTCAATTAATGAAGCGTCTTGTTTACCTTTGATTTGAGATCGACATCACATCGACATCTCTTCTTTTCTCTGAGGTGTTTTTTGGCATGAGGGCGGGACAACCTGTCACTCACATGAGATCGACCAATAGCAAACAACAGTGACCCAATCAATTCCCAACAGACACAATCAAGTACCGTCCTACATTTTTTCTTGTTCAAGAAGCCGTTTTACTCTGATATACAACACAATAGGGAAAAAAGACTACTGCAACTTCCATTTCTTGCCGACTTTTGATGTTCCTTAGTCTTTTAGACTTTGATCTGTAGAAGCTTATCAACCAGCATGATTTTTCTTTTGAGAAAGATGTTTGACTAAGAAACTATTGCTTATTAAGCTAGTTAAAACACCTAATGGTAAACCAAACCAATCCATACTGCGAACCAGCACCCAAAACTACTACTTTTCAGCAGAGTTTCTCCTATCAACTTTTTCTATTTGTCTCTTGACTCTGTTGCGCTCTTTTAAGTTTGAACCCTTTTCCCTTCAGGTTGACCGCCAGTCTCAGTTCATCCAGGGCTACAGGGTTTTGTACAGGCAGATGTCAGGGCTGTCCTCCCCTGGAGCGTGGCAGAGTCAGGATGTGAAAGTCCCCTCTGAGAGGAGCATGGTGCTCTCAGCTCTGAAGAAAGGCATCGTCTACGAGATCAAAGTCCGTCCGTACTTCAACGAGTTCCAGGGCATGGACAGCGAGTCCCGAACGGCAAGAACAACAGAGGAAGGTACAGCATTTGACTTCTTTGAAGTGATACAGGAGATCTGTGATGTTTGAAGTCAACATGAAATCAAAATTGACGTCATTTACTTTACTTTTCTAAATAAGTCTTTTATCTGTGTAATCTTTCACCAAAATAGAATAACATCACTTGTTGATTAGTTCACTTCAGAATTAAAATTTCCTGATAATTTACTCACCCCCATGTCATCCAAGATGTTTATGTCTTTCTTTCTTGAAATGAGATGGTACTTTCGCCTACGTCACACATGACTTTTCCAACGTGATTACGTAATGCGTGGCACATCGCAGAGCTAGTGCAAGACGTGTATTTGTGGTTAAAAAGTATATCATTTTTATTTTTTTTAGAAAATGACCAATCGTTTCACTAGATAAAACCCTTATTCCTTGGCTGGGATCATGTAGAGCCCTTTGAAGCTGCATTGAAACAGCAATTTGGACCTTCAACCTGTTGTACCCCAGTGAAGTCCACTAAATGTAGAAAAATCCTGGAATGTTTTCCTCAAAAACCTTAATTTCTTTTCAAATGAAGAAAGAAAGACAGGGGGGTGAGTAAATTACCAGGAGATTTAAATTTTGAAGTGAAGTAATCCTTTAACTGGGGAAATAATGTTAAGCTGCCTTCACATGCTATCAGAATTATTGTAAATATGAGATTCCTAGTTAAAAATGGACAAGAATGCCTTCTCAAGTCGTGTTTACCGCTGGAAAGCTCGGGAATAATTTTAATACCCAAGTTCCCGAAATGGGCGGGCCAAAAACTTCAAACATGGATGAGGAGAGAACGATTGCTGCTGTGACTGGTATTCTTTATTAGTTTTTTTCCAAAACAGCTACATCGCATTGCTTTGTCGTTAAAGTAGTGCATATTTACATATATGAATAATCATTTGAAGTGTATTGTATGTTTTATACACAGCGAAAATAGCCTGTATTTGACCAAAATTCCAGAATTGTCAGCAGGCTGGCTATTTAGATAGCGCAATGAATATTTATGTGGTTGTCAATGAATGGGATTCTAAATTTTGGCTTTAAAATATTTTCACAATAAATAGATTTTCCGACAACACAGCACTTGAACACGACAAGCTCGTAATCACAGCTTCAGAGGAGGGGGTAGCATGTGAAGGGCATTATTTTAGGCATTGTTTTAGGCTATGTTTCTAATTCAGTTTTTCCAAAACACAATCGATGGCCTGATGCATAAAATAACTTATTATATTGTTATATAACTTCTGTATCAGATCACACTATGGAAGTAAAACGGGTTGTGAATGCCGTTTCATGCTGGCTTTCAAGTCACAGAGCTTTATAATTGATTTGTTGATGTCTTACACTTCTGATACATACAGGTCACAGATACTAAGAGACACAAATGCAGACATAAGGCCTGAGATTGGGTCTCTCGCTGATTCTTTCCAGCTTGTTTTAAGTCCACAGCAATTTGGCCCGGTGATACATAATCCACCCTTAGGCCAACGTCGTAACAAATACCGTAGTAAGCAATAGTGGCCTGCTTTCCACAGCACTGCAGTAAGCTTGTCGCTATCCCTGACGGGACTCAGAGGAAAGACTCTATCGTTTTGGCAAAGGAATTGACCTTTTCTCTGTTGTGGGGTAGTGTGTGTGTGTGGCTGACAGGACACTAAAATAAGCATGGATTTCACTGGATCCTTCCTCTGTACTCATCCCCATCACTCCCAACTGACTAAAAAAGACTTTGTCAGCCACTGAGCCAGTTTCATACCAGTTCACTGATTTCTGAATTTCGTTTAGACAACCACCTGTCCTTACCTAGTGTGCAAAATTGACTTTTTGCATAGAGATTTTTATAAAAAAAAAATCTAAAAATTACAAACAAATAATTATACAATTAAAAAAATCATGCACACCCGTATAAAAATTCCATCAAATCCTTCATTTATTTATTTATCAAAGCTAAATTTTACTTTCAATTTGGTGCTTGGCCAGTTTTAATCCAAAATGGATCCTAGGACATATCGCCTTGGGTTATTGTGACCGAGACAGGTTGTTACTTAAAGTTGACCAATGTCCAGGATTCACCGCAATGCTTTGAGATGTTTTCTCCCATGTGAGGGATGGCTGCTACCACACATTAATCTTGTTAAAAAAAAATGCATTTTTGAGAATCGTTTAAATGGCATATGGAACTCTCGACACATAAATTCACACACTTACACGAGCACAGAAGGTTTGCTGATTAAAGTCTGAGCGCAATGACAGGCTCATTTGTTACCCAGAGTGTCCGTGGAGAGCCGTATCTCCTTTACACACACCAGCTCTGTCTCCTGAAGCCCCGCTGCAGTGCCTTCACACCCTACACCTGCATGTCATCGCCATTACCAGAGCAAGACAAAACATTGGGTCCCCTGGCAGAAGAGCATCACGGGGCCCATGAGCTGCGATAGCCCCCTTTTGTTTCTTGTTTTCCACTGTGTGGTAGTTGAGAAGGTTTGTCAGAGTCACAGAAGAGGATGATTTATTGGCCATTGTCTGATTAGACAATTATAGTTTCCCTCTAGAGCTTGCCACTTCCATTTCTTTTCTCTTTCTCGTTTCTCTCCCACTTTGTCTTTTCCAAAAAGCAAAAGTGTTTTCGCTTTCATATAGACCTTCCGTTGAAGTGCCGAATTTTGCAAGGTCGCAAGAATTCTCTCATAAAAATTGATCATGTTGACCAACCATAGCCTCCTTCAACTTACCATACTTGCTGCAATTAATTATTACCACAATAAAACTGTGGTAAATTGGTATCGGTTACCATTGTCATCCAAAAAGTTGTTCCTATGTATATGCTACAGTATGACTAGCTATGCAGGACTAGCTTGAGCTCTTTCTTTGGAAACGTCCTTTATTATTAGCTGCATTAGTAGTAGATTTAAAAATAGAGGTTGAAAAGGTGAAACTGGCCTTTTCAGAAACTACTCTATGTTCTTAATCCATTTTATGGTTAATAATCAGCCTCTCAATGGGAGTTTTTTCCCCGAGGGTCATTATCACACATTGATTAGTGGCATGCTAAAGCAATGTAGCATTTCTTCACATTCTGTAAGCTAAAGCCCTGCCATCCGCCCGGGGCCTCAATATTAGCTTGGTTTAACATCACAGAGTGTTTTTTCATCAGCTTTCGCCTGCAGGCTACTGTAGCGGCAGTGAAACAGAGGTCACATCCTTGCTTGGCTATATATCACACCACTAATGGCGCTATTAGCATCGCCTGTGCCATCGCTCCCCAAATGAGAAATATGTATTGTTTGGCTCAAATGTGCATAATGATAAGCTCCTAAATGATTTGTGGCATTAACTTTGAATGACATTGGATGCATTGTTATGGGAGGGATTTTGTCACTTGCAATGTGCTGAGTTAACTTGTTGTTGTTTTTTTTTTCTTCTTTTTTTTTTTTTCTTCAGTATTAATAATGAAAAATTTGAATTTTCTGTCCATTTATGACATAAATAATCACTGTAAAATTTGCAGTACTAAGGAAAAAAAAATCTAAATCTACTTGCACTCTTAATTCCTGAGAAAAAAATATTTTATTTATATTTATTATATTATATATATTATTATATTATTATTTTGTTTTTATTTATTTTTTATTATTAAATAAAATGTATATTATATTATATTAAAGAACATTTTTAAGTTTTATTATATTTATTATATTTCAATATTAAAGAAGAAAAATGTGAATTTAAAAATGTGCAATTATGACATAATTACTGTAATATTTTAAGTATTAAGGTAAAAAAAAAAATATATTAACCTGCTTGCACTCCTAATTCTAAGAAAAAAATATATTTTATATTATATTATATTATATTATATTATATTATATTTCAGTATTAAAGAAGAAGAATGTGAATTTCCAAATGTGCAGTTATGAATTAATTACTGTAATATTTAAAGTATTAAGGGGAAGATGTTATTATATTATATTATATTATATTATTAAAGAAGAAAAATGTGAATTTCATAATGATAAGCTCCTAAATGATTTGTGGCATTAACTTTGAATTACATTGGCTGCATTGTTATGGGAGAGATTTTGTCACTGCTCTGTTATTTTCCGTTCAGCTGCAGATGTTTGATGGAGGCGAGCTGCCATTTGTCCTGTCAGGCCTTTTGTGGGTTAAAATGGGCCACACTGTGTAAGGGATGAGTGTAGCTTTGGGATATGTGCCATTTATGTGAGGGTCAGAGAGCAGGGATGGAAAAGAGTGCGAGCAAGCAGAGTTTACCGTAATTGAGCTGTCAGTATTCTGCTGTGTCGCCGCAACTCAAGTTGTCACAGAAATGAGAAAAACATTTTTATAAAAATGTTATTTTCCACAACAGACCTATATTATTTATTTCATTCCCTTCCCCTGTCTCTGTCAGAGTGGCTCTGATGGGGTTAATAAAACAGGGGCCCGGGGTCTCGACTGTTTTCTGCCAAGGACAAAGCAGCATCTTTGATTCGCAACTAGCCTCCTTCAATCGATGTATCCATGTCAATATGTTTACCTAGCGCTTCATTCTTTACTCCTCCTCATCCAGCTCTCAAAAAATACCTCCGTTCTTCGCATTCCTTCCCCGAGCTGAGCGACCTACATGCCTGTCAGAGCGATTTACTAAGAAAAGCAGATTTGTTTGGGCTGGCTCACCATCTCATTGTCTCTCAGTAAATGTATTTTTTTAGTAAATCCCTCTCCTTTCAGAGGCCAGGATATGAAATCATAGTGAAATGTGAAGGAGCAGCAGTGTCAGGCTGAAGAAAATCCCCATCTAATGAACTCATGCTCCCGTGGCCACCTGCCTTACGTTCTAAAGCTCAACGCGCACATTGACTGCTTAATGCTAACGCAATGACTTACAACAGAGTCTTTCAGAGGAAACAGAATGAGAGTGTGTCAGAGCATGAGTGTTGAGCGATGTACATAAATCCTTGCCAAACAACAACTGGCGTCACTAGACCTGAGCTGAAAGGAGCTGTAGCCTCAAATCTTTTCTGGAAAGTTTAGAATGTCAATAGAGTACAAGAACATCATGAAAGCCATGGAAGTAAAAGTCTTTCTTTCTGTTTCTCTCCCTGTATCCCAGCGCCCAGTGCTCCTCCTCAGCAGGTGACAGTTCTCACAGTGGGCAATCAGAACAGTACATCCATCAGTATCTCATGGGATCCTCCTCCTGCAGAACATCAGAACGGCATCATCCAGGAATATAAGGTAAACAACTTGCACTCTTTATTCTGAGAAAAAATATTTCACCATTTTCTTATATTACATTATAGTATTATTTTTTCAGTGTTAAAGAAGATAAATGTGCATTTTCTATGCAATTATAACATATTACTTAACTTTATTAAGAAAAAATCTCTTAATTATTATATTATATTATATTATATTATATTATATTATATTATATTATATTATATTGAAACAACAACAAGCATGTGTGACTCCATATGATGTTGTTAAATTTAGCAGTATTTCATATTTACAGTATTAAGGAAAAATCCAAATAAGCTTGCGCTCTAAATTATGAGAAAAGTATATTATATTATATTATATTATTTTTTCATATATTATATTATATTTAGGCTTGGGAGGGTTACTTTAAAAATGTATTCCGTTACAGTTACAAATTACTTCATAAAAAAAGTATTCAGTAACGTAATCCAAGTACCACAATATGAAAGTAATGTAATCTGATTACTTTTGGATTACTTCAAGGTCCCATATATATATATATATATAAGAAAGAAAGAAAGAAAGAAAGCAAGAGAAATTTGGGGGGGGATCAACTTTACTATAAATAAATTGCATTTTTAAATTTAATTTTAATTATTTTTTCTCAATTTCTGCAAGTTTTTAAATGTTACACGTTCCATACTTTTGAATGGGTCTCAACAATAAAAATATTTTATAAATCTGATAAATTATCTATTACAATATTTTTATCATCGTTGTTGTTTAGAGCTTAAAAATATTAAAGTCACATCAGATCATAAACAAACTGAACAAGCTCAGATCAAACATTTCTGTTTCATTTTAATGTTTAGCATTTTGGTTACTTTTAAAACCGATTAAAACTAAGCAATCATGTCTCATTTCCACAACTTGGGAATACACAGCCCTGAATATATATATATATATATATATATATATATATATAAAGGGCTATTCAGACATCTAGTGGCTACAGTATGGTATTACAGATTATTTTTTTAGTCCTTTAATAAAGAAAGTGTTTTCGTAGCCGGAAGGCTGAGTTTGCACTGTACGACCATGTTGTTTGCATTTTCTTCCTTGAAAACAAAATAGCAGCAGAATTTACATTAATTGAAAGTGTTTTTCCCCGCGGGCAGCATCATTTCAACTAGCAGCAGTGATTAAATCTGCTCTGAGGAGATTGTAGACGGATGTTATTTGCGCATGCACCAGCGGGTGGCTCACATGAGTCATCACTGGCAGCAGAACCAGGAAATACTGTATAATCAAGCAGCACTTAATATGTGTTATTATGGCAAAATAATGATTTATTTAGTTTTAAATGAAACGATTGTAATCATGATAGTATCCCCCCTTTTTTCAAAATGTAACTGTAATCTGATTACTACGTTTTCTGACGTAACTGTAACGAATTACAGTTACTGGATTTTTGTATCCTGATTACGTAACGCCGTTACATGTATTCCGTTACTCCCCAACCCTGATTTTATTATATTATATTATATATCTGCATTAGAAAATTAAAGGCTGTAAGTTCAAGTCCCACATGGGGCAATTTCCATTCTTCCTGAGAATTTCATATAACCTCAGGTTGTTTGATGGAGATTGAACTCAATAAATAAGTCATTGTGGATAAATGTTTGTACTACATGACTGTTTACTGTATTTACTTTTGTGCAAAATGGGCCTCATTTATGAAACAAGCAGAACAAATTTCTGTATAAATTGTCTGTAAATCCCATTATTCATAAATTGCTGTACTGAATTGAATGCACTAATTTACATAAGAATGGCTTTACGAGTAATTTACACAAAAATCATTTTCGTTAATGAAGCCCAATCATTAAAAATTGACTTTTTACAGACAATTTGCTGTTTTCCCTCTCTCTCAGATCTGGTGTTTAGGGAACGAGACCCGTTTCCATGTAAATAAGACTGTGGACGCAGCCATCCGTTCAGTGGTGGTGGGGGGTCTGCAGGCGGGGGTCCAGTACCGGGTGGAGGTGGCCGCCAGCACCAGCGCTGGGGTGGGAGTGAAGAGCGAACCACAAACCATCATTATTGGTATGAGACATCTTTTGCTTTCGATAACCTTTACTGTCACACTGCATATGCCATTTATCTGTGATGGTCAGTGAAGAAACTCACTTTTCTTTGGATTGGTTTTGAGTGGGGTCACCAAAATCAAAATTAAATCTTACGGTCAGGGCTGTAAATTTTTTTTCTGTGCTTTGGGTGTTTACAGTGTGAGTTATGTGAGTTGTAGCAGGTTGTGACTGGCTTGACCCATAAGTGATGATTTGGTCGGTGACGTGCCCTTATTCCCAAATGTCAAGCTCACTATCCATCTTCACGCACAGCCAGGGGCTGATAAACTATTTATCAACACTGCAGTTTGTGTGAATGTGTGTGTCCTACCATCTTTTGAAGTAAAAAGGCTGATTAAAAAAAAAGTTACAAGCCAACATAAAAATCAAAATGGACCCCTTTTAAACTTTTTTTTTTTTTTTTTTTAAACTAAGGGGGGATTTACACAACACTGTTTTCAACTAAAAACAGAAAACCTTTTATGTGTTTTGGCCATTCATTTACATGACAAAGATGTTTTGGGGGCCTGAAAATGCAAACTTTTGAAAACGGGTTTCAAAGTGCAAGTTTTTAAAACAATACTTTATCGTCTCCATGTAAACTATAAAAACACGAATTTGTGAAAACGGTGACGTCATGCGCATGCGTATTATATGTTCAGTCTATAGGCGCATAGTGTTTCTTTAGAAAGTGACATCGCTACTGGCCAGGCAGCAGAATACAGCGTTTTTAGTTATTTTCGCCGATCCGTGTGAACATGGATTGTTTTAACAATATTGTCGTCTGTACGCAAAACTTTTAAAAAATGCAAAGGAAAAACATTTCCGTTTTTTGTACATTGTTGTCATGTAAACATATTCTAAATATCAGTAGTTTTATTGTGAATGATTCATCAGTGCACATTACTTCAAAAGGGAATTTTTTTTAATAATATTTCATCAACTTTCTTTGCCTCCAAACAAATTTTTTGCTGTGGGATGGGGTTAAGTAATATTAACCAATAATATTTATAGCCTAACATGATTCCATCCAATCAAATCTTGATGGATAAAAAAAGAAGTCTCAACTTGCATTATTTCCTATTAATATTGTCACATTTAAAACATAATAATAAATGTGCTGTAAATACTGTTTCTAGTTATTTATACAACATTTGTATTACTTATTTTTTTATTTAATTTTTTTTACCATCTGTTCACTGAAGTAACGCTAAAGATCAAGGTGATGAGCTTTTAACGCTCTAGTTGAGTTGATTAAATTCTGTGCTGATGTTCGCTGGAGCACAAGTGTTTTTCTCATGCTATTAAACTCATTTAGAAACTCACCCACAATTTTCAGTTTACTAAATAGCAGTTTTCTCTTGTGTGTGTGTGTATTCATGTAGGTAAAGACTTCCGGGATGTGATCATGAGCAGGAACAACAGCATCACGGAGCAGATCACGGACGTGGTGAAGCAGCCCGCCTTCATCGCGGGCATCGGAGGGGCCTGCTGGGTCATTCTCATGGGCTTCAGCATCTGGCTCTACTGGAGGAGAAAGAAGAGAAAGGGTCTCAGCAATTATGCAGGTAGAGACAAGATCCGCTTGCGGCTACTCAAATACACAGTGGCGATTGTTTTCAGATGTCTCGGAAAGCACAACTTCTTATAGAATTTAATAATAATTGCAGAAATCATGTTTATTTAGATACAAATAATTCCTATATGTATTATATAATCACTCTTGGTGTGTTTCAGTATTTTAAAACCATGGCTCATTGAGCCCAATTGAAGTGCTCTATGGCTCTATGGTTCAAAGAGTGATGCTCATTGGCAAAGAGCTTTTAATGTGCCATTTTGGGCTCCTGTTTGCATTAGAAATGATGATTGGGCACATTCAGCTTTCAGTCAACATTTTTTTTCTCAGCTTCTCTACACAGTGATTGGTCGAGCTTTCAGATGAGTGGGACTTTTCAACAAACAGCTAATAATTCAAACAGTGATATGTTTTATTTATTATAGTATGTTTATTGTGGTAAAAATACAATTCTATATTATTTTTAATTAGCAATTTTTCTGTTTAGTAGTAGTTTTAGAAGCAGAATTGTAAAAATAGTTTAAAATAAAGTACAAGTTATAACATTGATAAGTCATATCTATGGAAGCTTGTTTCCGTCATGAAATAAAAAATAAAAAAGGTTTTTAAAAAATAAAAAAGGCTTTTTATCTCATAATTCTGACTTTTTTCTCAGAATTGCAAGATATAAACTCACAATTGCGAGTTATAAAGTCAGAATTGATATAAAGTCAGAATTTCTTAATATAAAGTCAGAATTGCGAGTTATAAAGTCAGAATTGATATAAAGTCAGAATTTCTTGATATGAAGTCAGAATTGTGAGTTATAAAGTCAGAATTTCTTGATATAGTCAGAATTGTGTGATATAAAGTCAGAATTTCTTGATATAAAGTCAGAATTGTGATATAAAGTCAGAATTGCGAGTTATAAAGTCAGAATTGTGAGTTAGTCAGAATTGTGATATAAAGTCAGAATTGCAAGTTATAAAGTCAGAATTGTGTGATATAAAGTCAGAATTTCTTGATATAAAGTCAGAATTGTGAGTTATAGTCAGAATTGTGATATAAAGTCAGAATTTCTTGATATAAAGTCAGAATTGTGAGATATAGTCAGAATTGTGATATAAAGTCAGAATTTCTTGATATAAAGTCAGAATTGTGAGTTATAAAGTCAGAATTGTGAGTTAAAGTCAGAATTGTGTGATATAAAGTCAGAATTTCTTGATATAAAGTCAGAATTGTGTGATATAAAGTCAGAATTTCTTGATATAAAGTCAGAATTGCGAGTTATAAAGTCAGAATTGTGAGTTAAAGTCAGAATTGTGTGATAAAAAGTCAGAATTTCTTGATATAAAGTCAGAATTGTGTGATATAAAGTCAGAATTTCTTGATATAAAGTCAGAATTGTGATATAAAGTCAGAATTGTGATATAAAGTCAGAATTGCAAGTTATAAAATCTGAATTGTGTGATATAAAATCAGAATTTCTTAATATAAAGTCAGAATTTCTTGATATAAAGTCAGAATTGTGTGATATAAAGTCAGAATTGTGAGTTATAAAGTCAAAATTGTGATATAAAGTCAGAATTTCTTGATATAAAGTCAGAATTGCGTGATATAAAGTCAGAATTTCTTGATATAAAGTCAGAATTGTGAGTTATAGTCAGAATTGTGATATAAAGTCAGAATTTCTTGATATAAAGTCAGAATTGTGAGATATAGTCAGAATTGTGATATAAAGTCAGAATTTCTTGATATAAAGTCAGAATTGTGAGTTATAAAGTCAGAATTGTGAGTTAAAGTCAGAATTGTGTGATATAAAGTCAGAATTTCTTGATATAAAGTCAGAATTGTGTGATATAAAGTCAGAATTTCTTGATATAAAGTCAGAATTGCGAGTTATAAAGTCAGAATTGTGAGTTAAAGTCAGAATTGTGTGATAAAAAGTCAGAATTTCTTGATATAAAGTCAGAATTGTGTGATATAAAGTCAGAATTTCTTGATATAAAGTCAGAATTGTGATATAAAGTCAGAATTGTGATATAAAGTCAGAATTGCAAGTTATAAAATCTGAATTGTGTGATATAAAATCAGAATTTCTTAATATAAAGTCAGAATTTCTTGATATAAAGTCAGAATTGTGTGATATAAAGTCAGAATTGTGATATAAATTCAGAATTTCTTGATATAAAGTCAGAATTGTGAGTTATAAAGTCAAAATTGTGATATAAAGTCAGAATTTCTTGATATAAAGTCAGAATTGCGTGATATAAAGTCAGAATTGTGTGATATAAAGTCAGAATTTCTTGATATAAAGTCAGAATTGTGAGTTATACAGTCAGAATTGTGATATAAAGTCAGAATTTCTTGATATAAAATCAGAATTGTGAGTTAGTCAGAATTCTGATATAAAGTCAGAATTTCTTAATATAAAGTCAGAATTGCGAGTTATAAAGTCAGAATTGTGAGTTATAAAGTCAGAATTGTGATATAAAGTCAGAATTGTGTGATAAAAAGTCAGAATTGTGTGATATAAAGTCAGAATTTCTTGATATAAAAATGACTGACATTTTTTTCTCAGAATTACAAGTTTATATCTCATAATTCTGACTTTATAAGACGCATTTGCAAGATCACACAAATGCAAGAAAAAAAGTAAGAATTGTGAGATGCAAACTCGCAATTACGAAAAAAAAAGTCAGAATTATGAGATAAAAAGTCACAATTACATTTTTTTTTTTTTTTTTTTTTTTCAATTTAGTGAAGGAAACAAGCTTCCATAGATATCTGTGCTTCCCCACTCTTGAAAAGCACCAGCCACCACTGAAACACACACTCTTTTATTATTATTATTATTATTATTATTTGTTTGTTTGTTTGTTTGTGTGTCTTCTGTGTTAGACTGCCTGTCTCATTCCTTTGGCTGCTGTCTTGCTGTCGTGACTCTGATGGCATAACACAAACCTTCAAACACACTCCAATATGCATGCAAATAATCATGCACAGAAACACACAAACCTTCCAAAGCCCGACTGAGCACTGCAGGCTTTTTAACACACACTCTTCTCTGTCTTCTTGTTTTTGCAGTTCAGTCGTTCACCTTCACCCCTGCAGGTACTGTTCATTTGTCCCGTCTTTTCGAAGCCCCAATTCCTTCTTCCTGCATTTCTCTTACTTTCCTTTACCCAATCAAGTATCCCTTTCCCATGATTCAAGTTGAAGTCTTCAGATGATGCCCACCTGACTTTGTCAGCACAATATGAGGAGTAATTTAACATTTGGCTGAAATAGAAACAGTTTCAGGGGTCTCAAACACAAAATATGAATAATTTTTTGTCATCCAAAAGTTGCATACATATATATATGTAAGCTAAAATGCAAAAAGTGAACATTGATTTGTTGGCTGTGTATAAACTGTGACCCCCGTTTTTCTTTGTAAACTGTATTGACAGAGTCAGATGGAAGATCTGTGGGCTGCAAGATCCTGCAGTTCTCCATTTGTGTTTCTTTGTACTTTTCTTCAGGTCATTTTTTTTCAGTGGTCACCTGTGCTGATTTTCTCATGTGGTTTTTCCATCTCATCTTTATCCTTCTTTTATTGTCCTATTTTCTCTTTCTAACTTTTTGTTTGTGCAGGTGTTGTGAACTGTTTTTGTTCTCTACCCGAGTTCTCCGTTCTTTGATTCATACCTGGCTTTGTTATTAACCGCTTGAACAAACTTACATGTGGGATTCAATTGTTCTCGCCATACGAGGTTGTCGACATGTTTTCTGAAGGTTTTCTCATTTCCCTCCAGTCATATATGCTTCTACATGTTCTGTTTTAACCAATATAGATATTATGGACATGGCTCTGAGTTTTTTAAAGAGTGGAATACTTGCTTACTGAATACTGTTTAGTATATACTGCATGTTTTTACAAATTGTTTGTGAGACACAGCATCAATGTTATTTTAGTATTATTTACATACAATTATAATTTGGGTGAGTTGCATTGTGGGATATTGAACCCAGTGAAATGTGCTTTGCAGCTTTTAGCAAATATAGTATTCATTGTATATACGGCAGAAAATAGTATGCCGTTCTGAACATAGCCATATTGCCACCGATCTCATGATTTTCGGTCTATCAAATACCATCCCATTCTGAAATATGGTCACGCTGCCATTGATTTTCCACTTTATGTTCACAATAGCAGAGAAGTGTTTGTAATTCAATGGTTGGTTTGTCCGCAAGTAACGTGAAATATAGGAGATTCACAGGCCTACAGAGGTTAACCAGTGATGACCTGATACAGTCACATGGTCGGCCACAATCACACAGTGAATTGATAACACAAAAAGAAAAAAAAAGTCACTCAGCTAGCCCAGGTTCCCTCCACATCTCTCGGGGATTGTGTGCGGATTGAGGTGTGCTTTTATCTTGTAGTAGGGTTTCGCTCCAAACTTCATTACCGATGAAATCAGTCTCCCTCTAAAAGTGGACACCGCTGCACTTCACTTTTCCCCAGGAAGATAAGACCTTAGCAGTCAGGTGTCCAAGTCGTATGGCCTCAATATCCCCAGTTTTCGTTTTAATGCACTCCAGTGATCTCTCCTCACCTCTGCTTCAGTGGGCTTCAAGGTTGCCGGCTCCCAGGGGACCACATCCTTCTTGGTTTCCCAGCACCTATGTGCCGAGCAGATAAGTGTGGCGTTCAGACACATTACCGACATGCCAGACCCCATGTGCGTGATGCTCGCAGAGGCAGCGGCCCATGCTAGCGAGGGCATCTTCTTGCACTGAGTGAAAATCTTTGTTTTATTCTTGTTTCCTGCAGCCAAATTGTCTTCATCTCATTATCATGGTTCACTGCAAATTATGTGAACATTTCAAGGTTTAGAGAACAAAGAAAGGCGGCCGATTCTAAAAGGATGGGACGTTTGCATCAAAGCATCTTTGTTCTGAAAAGATATGGCATGCAGTTGTATGTTTAATTGAGGCCGTAGGGTGTTAAAAACATGCAATCCGAATACACCTGTTCACACAAACGCACACTTTCCCTCTTTAAACCTGTCATCGCCACGAGGCTAAATCAAGTTGTGCTCAGGCGAGAAGGAAGGATTTGATGGAATTTTTATACGGGCGATTTTGTCGTGCCGCAGTAAATGCTTATTAAAGAGGAGTAATCAGTTTTCATATTGGAGAGAGTGCTTATCTGGAGCTCAGCCTAAAGCCGAGACCAGCGCCAGTCTACGGGCCACATCAAAGCGCCAGCAATGTGTCCTATTGTAGATAGGCACTTAACAGACCCGCACACACACATAGTGCCACATAAAACGAGTCCCTTGGGGAGAGAAAATACCTTTAGTGTTTGTTCTCAATTTACTGAAATGCCAGATTCTGGAATTAGCCATGAATGCAAATAAACCCAACAAACAGCAGGCTCAGAGGAGAGACGGACCTTGGTTAATGTTCATCAGGTTTAATGTTTGGACTGTCTGTTTGTCAAAAGAGGTGATGGATTGTCAACAGTTGAGAGAAAATGTCACTATTTTAATTAAGATTGGCTGTGTTCTCATTGTCAGTTTTTGGGATTGACAACCGCATTTACTTACAGGTTTGAGTCTCGAAATGTCTCGTTCACACAGCAACTTATAGTAGCGTCTCGAATGTGCAACTGGAGTCAAGCCCGTATTCTCTTACCAGTAACTAGTGACGGTGACCAAAATAATATCAAAGATGAAGCGATGAGGCTTTTCAGTTTTATAGTGACGTCCATGGCTCAGGACGATGGCGAAGCCTCAACGCTTTTGACATGATGATAGTCCAATTGAGCTGCGAGTTTGTCCGTCAAATCTGCATTAACCAATCGCAGCTTTTATGAGTCGCGTGTAAAGCACAAATTTGACAGGAGCAGCTGTAGTGTAGACCTCTTCCTACAGGGTTTTGCGGGTGGGAACAGGAAAAACGTTAAAGTTTTGGGCGGGAGCTGGATAAAATCTAACATATTTTTGGCGGAAGCGGTACATAATCTTGCGGGAGTGGGCAGGAGCGGGATTGGAAAAATATATCCCTCACAGACCTCTACACTGCAGATCAACTCACTCACACTAGCTGCGTTTCCATTAACCTTTAAATTGCGCAAATTGAAAATACACTCCTTGGAAAATGTCAATTTCGCAAAAACTCCCATATATTGAAAAAAATTTTTACGCTCACGAGGTGGTTTTTCAGGCAATTCGAAAAAGAAATATTTCGCAAAACTGCAATGGAAACAGTTTGCAGGACACCTGCCGCATGGAAAAGTCGATCATTCTTTAAAGACTGCGCAGTAATTTTGGACAGAAGATGAGAGTTCTTCATTAAACTCATAAAAGACAAAAGTATTATGGAAATACTGGATTCTAAACAACAAAGAAATGCCATAATTTGAATTTAACTAGACCTCGAAGCACATAGGAGGGAGAAACGCCCAGAAACGTGGTCACTCCCAAATATAAGGGGCTTTCCTTGCCATAAATGCTTGGATAACATGTCTACATCTCTTTTGATTAAAAATAATGGCTAGTGCAGCGGCTGGGATATACGTAAACCTACCAACATCCGTTGTCATGATTTCTGGAATGACTTATCACAAGAGGGAAAAAAAGACGTTTTAGTCACATAACATTGGTTAATGGAAATGCCATCATTTCGCAATAGTTTTTTATTGATATTTAGAAAATATCACAAAAGTTTTGCGCAAATCTGTAATGGAAATGCGGCTACTGTCTGACACAACAGACAACAAGTTAACCAGTCCGGTTCCGTTCACACACTCAGGTTTTCCGAGAATGTGGTTGTGAATCCTGAAAATTTACGGGTGTGAGTTTGGTTATAGAATGCGGTTGTCACTCCCGTAAATAACTGAACTGTGTGTGAACGTAACCGTATTAAGGACTCAAATACAGGACTGACAACTGTATTCTGCTCCTGGGTAAACGTGACCTCAGATTCTCTGCAGTCTAAACAGACCAAGAGTCACTCTGGATTAGTTCATGTGATATTTGTTAAATAAGTGTGAATGCTTAGATGGAAAATTAAAAGGGAAAATGAAAATTCTGTATTAATTTACTTTAAAATTTATTCTAAAAGAAGAAAAAAAAAATACTGAATACACACAGTGGGATTAAGTATTGTTTTACACTCCATTTACATTAATTGAATGGACAAAAACATTCTTCAAAATATCTGGAATCAAAAAGTTCCCGGTTTGATCCCTGCCAGGAGCGAGTCATGGGCTATTGCTGTTGTGCACTTGAGCAAGGCACTTTGAGTTACTTTGGATGAAAGTGTTTTCAAAATGAGTGCTTACTAAATAAGTACACCTGATTTAGTCTCCTTTTTATCAGTCATCCATCCATTCTGTCTTTCTTTGTGCACACTTTTTTGTTTCAGTTGCTTTCTTTTGGCAAGAATATGAAGAAAAAACTCACGGGAAAAAATAGGAAATCATGGAGATAAAGTGTCAGGATGCTTTGATTTCATAAATTCATTGTGCATGTTCATCTAATATGTGCTCTGAGCAGTTCAGTCACTTTTTCACAAGATTACGATGACATATATACACACACACGCATACATAGACTTTTTATTTCTTAATCAGTTCCCGCTGTTTTTAACTTGTCAGTGTGGAATCATGTTTAAAAACCATTAATTAGAACAAGAATGATGCATAAGAGATTGAATTTTTGCTGTGAGTTTATGATGATGTTACAATGACTCAGTTTCTTTCTCTCTCTCTCTCGCTCTTTCTCTCTGTTTTCTACCCTCTTTCTGACCCCAGTGACGTTCCAGCGTGTTGATGGAGGCTTGATGAGCAACGGGAGGTAAGATTCCTGTCATCCACTCTCTCTTTTCCCCTTGTTTTTCCTCGGCATGCCACAAAACAGCGCTGGTTATTATCTTTGTGCCAATCACCTGCCTTTAACCTTCAAAGACCAGCCCCTCAATTCCAAACCTCATTCATATTCTGTCCATCATCCCCTGGAAGGTCATCAAAACCATTATCCTCTACAAGGCAGTCGTCTTCCAACCCGTACTCCGCTTTTAAGGGTTCGCGCCATCCCTGCACTGTTAGAAATTCATCTTGAGAGACGCTGCAGAGGAGAGAACTGAAAGGTTGTTTCTGTAGGTTTCCGTGAGAGCTCTTGTGGCACACAACCGTTTCACATGGGTCAACGGCTTGATTAACCTTCTAAAAGTCACAGTAGAGTCCATCAATGCGGAACAATTCTTTGCATAACCATTAATACAGTTCTTTCAAATTTAAATAAACAATTCAACCAGATGTATTCTTAATACTCGGCGCTATGAGGGTCTTCAGCAGGGGGTCCATGCATCAGTAATAAAGACAATATTATGTCATTTATTTTATACGCGTATATATATATATATATATATATATTTTATATAAATTTTATATTAAAATTCTATATTATAATATTATATAATATAATATTTACATTTTTGAGACTTAAAAATAAATTTAAAAATAAATGATTAACTATACAATTGTTTAATTGTACAATAAATTAATTTTACATTTATTTATTATTAATAATAATTATAATATTAGGCCTTGTTAACTTATTTAAAATAATTTCATATAAATATATATATATATATATATATATATATATATATAATATAAACAATAAGCTATTCAAAATATAAATTAAATATCAATTGAATAGCTCATTGTTTATATTAAATTAAATATATTAATTATTTAAAATAAGTTAAGTGTCTAATATTACAATTTAATAACATTTAGTTAAACATTCAAATGAACTCTAGATTTTTGTCATATAAGAACTATTTTGACACGAAGTCGTATGTACCCATGAACACCCAGTTTAATCAACAGATCACCCACAGCAAGTCTGCGCTTATACATCAAGCTCGCTCCGATATCATCATGTGACTGATGGATAAAAATATGAGCTCTGCCTGTTTGTGTACCCTACATTCTGTCAAACACACACCACACACACATACTGTACGTACACACACAAATCTCCGCACATCTCCCTTCACGGACGGCTAGGCACTCATAAATCTCACCCCCCAAAAAGAATTAGCAGGAACAATTTAAGCAGAGAGGGGTTTTATTTTATCATTTGTCAGTCCCCCCCCTTCGTCCCGCTGCCTGTACGGACCCCCGCAGTGATAAATTTGCCTGTCACCTCAGCTGGGCGGCTGGAATATGAGCATGTGTAATAATGTAAAAATAATTACCCCAGGGAGAGCCTAGACTAACCCTTCCGGAATCTTCCGGCAAGCTTTAGTTTTTTTTAGGGGGCGGGATGGAGAGTAAGGGTTCGTTTGAATGACACCAGTTACCAGTCGGACAGGAATGGAAGGTCTGTCTTTTTTGCGCCCGGGTGTCTTTTATCAAACCCGACAGGCCAAATTCACTCAGAATCTGAGTTTGTGGATCTTTTTTGTATTAATTCCACACACCTACACGTCCTCTCATTGTCTCTGCTGCTGTATCTATAGATTGAAGGTGTTTTAGAAGCTGAAATTAAAGCCCCAGCAAGTGTCACCTGATTCCCCTGCAGGAAGTGAAGTTCTGCTGATTGATTTGAAGATTCCATTCCAGATCCCATGGGTCTCGTATCTAATCAAAAAGGACGTCCAATTGTATTTTTTTTAATAGTGATACCTTGTCTTTAGCTATATAGCACCCTAGAGATCAGAGATAAGGACTTACCTCTGTAGATCTCAATTAAGACAATCATTCTTGGTAACACTATGAGGTCTGTGTATATGATACATTATATAGCCATTGACTTATTCTCATTTTAACCTATATATAAGTCATCATACATATTCAAAATGATTCTAAGCTGTTTTGTAAGGCATTATGAATGTATAGTAAAAAAGCTGTCTCATTGCTTATATTTTCTTTGAAATTAAAATAGTAGTAATATTGTTTAAAACTATATATATATATATATATATATATATATATATTTCATTTACATATTATTTTATTAAACAAATTCACTCTTTTGCTTGAGCATATATATATATATATATATATATATATATATATATATATACCAATCAGCATCCAGTACCTTAATATAATGAATTATATATACTGTCTTCATAGGAAGTGTTACCAAAAGTGGGTTTATGCTGTGAAGGTGCTCTACATGCATCAGAACACTTGATCTGCCTTCTTCTGTCAGATCGGGATGAATCCCCATGCTAAAGTTCCTGGAGAGATGATGGGCGAACAGGAGAATGTGTTCATTTGTTACAGTCTTTGTTTATTGCATTAATTAGACGATGGCAAATGAAGCCGCGTCTGTTTCTGCAGCTCCTCATTGGCTGTTGCCAAATTGCTTGTACTGAACAATTACGCTTAATCGATCACAGAATAAATGATTCATGGAAGATGAATAGGCAGCATATTGGTCAGGCCTTGAACTGATGGAAACTGATAATGGCAGTTTTTTTCTTACATGCTTTCTTTTTCTTACACACTTTTTCTTCCTTTTTTCCTTTTTATTTCTTTATTAGCAAATTCATTCATTTTCTTTTTTGTAGCTCCCACAAAACACACACATAGTGCTGGAAAGTAACTGATTACATGCAATCTGGATTACGTAATCAGATTTTAAAAATTAAGTAATCGTAACTAGAATATATTACGTTTTAATACTCGTAATCATACAGTTACTTTTTATAGATTGCATGATTACATATTATTCACACAATGGGCCTCATTCATGAAACAAATGTTTGTGTAAATCATTCCTAAAGCCGTTCAGATGTAAATTTTCGGATTCTTGAAAATGTTTGTATTTTCAAAATGTTAAGAAATTTACACCCGCACCTTACCATGTGTAAATAGTAGGGGTGTAACGATACCTTCATGTCACAATATGATACATATCACGATACTGAACTCACGATACGATATTATTGCGATACTCCAAGACGTGGTAAAAGGTTAACAAAAAATTTACTGTTGATTAAAATGCTAAATTTGGAATTACATTGGGAATAGGCTTGGACTTGGTGTTGGTAACCCAATGCACAGGACGATGTTGACACCAGAATAAAAATATTCATGATTCTAATGCTGAAACAGATTTATTGTCACTGATTAGATATATTTAAAATAATGTAGGCCACTTTTTACTGGTAACATAAGATATTTGGCATTATCAGGACCCACAAATATTCCCCCATTGCATTATACATAATATTCAACATTATATATAGTAGTTTAATGTAGTACTGGCACTAAAACACTGTAAACTTTTTTTCTCACACAGTAATTTTCATTTTGGGTAAACTATGCACAATACATAGTGTCACTATCCTGGATACGATATTATTGCATTTTTTGTATTTCAATATATTGTGTCACAATATATCGCTACACCCCTAGTAAATAGTGCGTAAAACAATTTTTTTTTTTTTTTTTTCCCAAAGCTCATTCCTTCCCTTCCTTTCTTTCAGATCTATATGTTTATACCGGCATGTTTGTGTGTATATTAGATTTTCACTGTGCTCAAAGCAAGCGACAGCATCCTCCAGCTAATGTAAATCCAAAAAGCAAATGCATGTTTCAGCATGCTTTAAGCATAATTTAATGTGCAGGCTTTTAGTTCAGTCTCTCTCACGTTCTCTCTCTTTCTGCTGCTGTATTGGAGGGCGTGTGGGCCTGTAAAGCCCGTCTGATTTATGAAGTAGGATTGGGATTAATATTGCTCACTCGGCTTGTTTACTACGATCCTCACAGACGCGCTGCGAGGTTGTATTTCACAGTTGCGCGCGTGTCTAGGAGCGTGGCAGGGAAAAATGGAGCCAAATCAAATCTCTTTGGTCTCAAGGCCACAGTGCGCTCTTGCTGTCTGAGAAGAGGGATTCAGGGCTGGTGTCAGGGCTGGGATGAGGCCCCTGGCCCCGCTCCCGGTGATTTGCAGGGCAGAAATATGCCCGCTAAAACGATATTTCTCAATCTAATCATCTCGCACGGGAGAAGATGAATGCAAGGACAGAGCCGCCGTTACCACAGTCAACATCATCATCACCCACACTTACAAATGATCCCTGTGAGGGCTGGTGGAGAGTATGCATGTGCTTGTTTACAAGAGAAATCAAAGTCAAACTCATGAAAGTCCATTTTTCTGGCTCGCTCAATTTACCAACTCTTCAATTTAAAGTAAACTGCATTCACTACACATTTAGCTTACATGATAAAGCTAACCTATAACTATAGCTATATTAGCGTCCACACTAACAAACGATAATGATCTGTTTATGATAAGCACATGGTGCAGTTTTGTCTTCTTCCACTTTAAATGCTCGAGCTCTTTAAAGTCTGGTGGACTCTGATTGGCTGTCAATGCTTTTATTGTTCATCAGCTGGAAAAAAAAAAAATCCTTCTTAAAGTGATTCCAATGCTGTTGTTTCTCTGTTGTGGTGTGGACTCTGCTATTCTTTAATATTTAGAACGATTTTTAGAACTATATCTATATCGTAGTTGTCGTCCTTGGTGTGAACAGGCCTTAAACACTTTATACTAATCTTGTATATGTTAATGTCTTTGTTAATGTTCATTTTTATACAAACTGACACATTTTGACTTAACAATTTGTATATACAGTAATACATGATCAACTATTATGAAAAAATATTTTTCAGAAATTGTTCAAAATGCTCAACACTTTAGCTAAAGTTATAGAACCTGCAGGAATACAACTTTCCTGTGAAACAGAAATAATATTGGGCAGGGCTTGCTGTAATTTATCAGGATTTGATTTGATTAGATTGTGAAACGCCAATCTGTGATATTATTGGTTAATATTATTGGTCCCCGCCCACACAAAATGACAGATGAAGTATAGAATGGAAAGTCTGACAAAAAGTCATTTCAGAGATGGAAAGAGTTATTATGGAAGCCCATTTCTGCCTTGAAGGGGGGAAAATAAGTTAACTGTAAGATAAATTTTTTTAATTTAAGTAAATAAATAAGAGAATATAGTCACATTGTGAGATATAAAATCACACTGTGATGTTTAAAATATATAAAAAAAAAAAGATAAAAAATATTAGAAAAAAAGTAAATAAGAACATGCAGTTGTACATAGTCACTATTATGATAAATAAAGTCATATTTTTTTTCTTACTGTGGAGCAGAAACAACCTTCCTTTATATGATATTTTGATGAAACACGAAAGAAAACAAATTTCCCTCTAAAATAACATGCACATTTATTTTAAATATGGAACATCTTATTTAAAAAAAAATTGTTAAAACACTTGAGATTTCGATTTCGATTTTAGAACGAAAAGTAACTCGTAAAGATCACCTGAGGGCTAAACGAAACAAAAACAGCAAATGTAGAGAGGACCTGATTGTAAAGAGGTAGGAAAGTGCATTTCTTCAGAGGTGAGGAGGGCACAGCATTGTTTTTCAGACAGAAAAAATAAATAAATAAATAAAGCAGAGGCAGAGGGGGAAGGTTTGAGAAGTCCTCAACGTATTACCCTATAAAAAGTCAACGTGTCTTAGGAGGAACCATCAATTTGAATGACTCGTCCCCCCTGAGGGCCTGTTTTGGCATTCAGCTGCCATATCAGGGGGCGCTTAGTCTGTCAGGACCCCCGCCTCCTCAGCATGAGACCCTCCATTCGGGCTCCGCTGGTTCTTATTAAAACCTGTGGCTTAGAGAGCGACAGGCTGCTACACTGCCATTACCGGTATATTGCCCCCGGCTTCAAAAACCACACACTGTTCCCCGGACCTGGGGGAGACAAGCCACCTCAGGGCAAATGTACATCCACAGAGAGCAGGTGTGGGAGGAGACGAGAGAGAAAGTCACAGTGAAATAGAGAAAGAAAAGAGACAAAGACGACTGGTGTGTCTTGATGCACATCTACAGTACGCCTGAGTCACTGGATGAGCTTGTTTGCGCCGGAGACTGTACACAGGTCAAACGAGGTCAAATAAATAGGAGATATCACAACGCTCAGTATGGCAGCTGACAGAAATGAAGCCTCAACTCAAATGAAGCTCAGTTTTGGGTTAATTATAAGTTGCAAAGGAATATTGTGGATTAAATATATACGTACATGAATGCACTTACAGTGGAAGATTATTCGACAACTACGGTTAAACCTATCAAGAAAATTTTGTGTATATGAAGTATATAAGCTGGACCAGTGTTTGTTTTTGTTGTTTTTTGTTTTTAGTTGCCATGAGAAGGGGTCATGGACTTTATTTGTATATTAATAGTAATAATAAATACTTATCTATATATGTATTTATTTGTTTTATTTTTTGGCACAATATTACAGTTATACAATACAATAATGCAATTTGGAACAATATATTATTATTATTATTATTATTATTATTATTGAAACAACATGCATGTGGGTAAATGACAGAAACTGTATTTATTTAGTTACTTATTTTTGGAACAATAATACAATTGTACAATACAATAATGCAATTTGGAACAATAGTACTATTTGTTTGTTTGCTTGTTTGAACAAAAATACCTTTGGGTGGTAAATGACAGAATTATAATTAAAATTCAATTTAGAAGTTTTTAAACACTTCAGTTTTTATTTATTTTGTTTTTATTTGCTTAATAATACTTTATTATTAAGCTAATTATTTATTATTATTATTATTATTATACAATTAATAAATTATTAATGATATAATACAATAATGTAATTTGGAACAACAGTATAATAATTATTATTATTATTATTTGGAACAACATGCATGTGGGTAAATGACAGAAAATTTAGTTAGTTAGTTAGTTAGTTAGTTTTGGAACAGCAATACAATTGTACAATACAATGCTGCAGTGGTTCCCAAACTATTACTATTACTATTACTATCCTTCTGCGTACCCCCTCTCTTCCACTTAGACTGCACCTTTTCCATTAAGGGACAATATTTGCCCCCTAAATTGACTTTCCAGTGCATTTATTATCTTTATAAATACCTTTACAAAATTAATAATGTTTTAAATAAAAATAAAAAAATGTTCAAAAGAGAAACATGCAATGATGATAAAAATGTGAAAAGTGATTCTTTTACATACTAAAACCGCCAGTAGGTGGTGGTAAGTCTTAATGCGTGAGTCATTTATGAATCATTGAATCAATGACTTTCACGAACGATTCATCCCAACAGATTCGTTCACGAAACACCGCTGTCTGTTGTAGTTCTGCTGTGGCTTTCGTTGGAACTATTTCGTTGCAAATACTGACAATACTGTGAAGAACATCACTTAATATTACCTGTTTGTTTTTTGAACTGTTCTATAAAATCAATGTCACATTTGCAAACGTGTGAATATTTGGATTTGCATTCTTGCTCATGTAATATTATCAAAATTAAAAACAAGAACTCACAAAAGGTATGTTTTGTATCAAGAGTTTAAATCTTAAATTGATCTTTATATGCGCCTTCTGTGCCAGGCTATTTGTTTTTCATGTTAGTAAGTGCTAAATCTACAAGTACATTATCGAGAACGGCAGTAATGTAGCGCGATCTGCTTAAGGCAGCAGACTCTGACGTAATCTATAGTCACCCATATGCAGTTTGACCGCAAAAGATGTGGTATTTTGATTGGATTTCATGTATTTATGGCATTATGTCATGAAATACATGATCGGTTTTAATGTTATTTTAAGAATTAAATTAACAACAAAACTCAGCATTTTGTTCGCGTACCCCCTCTGTCACGTCACGTACCCCCAGGGGTACGCGTACCCCAGTTTGGGAACCAGTGAAATAATGCAATTTGGAACAACAGTATTGATTGATTGATTGATTGATTGTTGGAACAGAAATACCTTTGGGTGTGCACATGACAGAATTATAATTAAAATTCAATTTAGAATTTTTTTAAACGCTTCAATTTTATTTATTTGTTTTTATTTGCTTAACAACAATAACAATAATAATAATAGTAGTAAAAATTTGAACAACATGTGGGTAAATGTACTGTATTTATTTAGTTTTATATTTTTGGAACAATAATACAATTGTACAATACAATAATGCAATTTGGAAAAACAGTAATTTTTATTTATTTATTTATTTATATCAGTTTTGTAGATTTCAAGTAGATAGGAGCTGTACTTGCATGGCTTGAAAATAGCTGTTGGGCGTTTGATGGCCGTCGAGTGGACTGACTTGCTTTTAAAAATGTCTTTTGGTTTGTGCTCCTTGTGTTCTTTTAAAATCTCTCATTCGCACCAGCATTTCTCTGACTCTCTGTGACCATGACCACAAATTGCTCCTCTAACAGTGATGAAAGGCGAAATACATAGATGTGGGCCGAAAAAATGAGGAAGTCCTTGAGCATTTCATTCATCCACCTCTCCACTCATTCTCCATTCCTCTATTGTTACATTCCCAGCCTTGGCACAACCAATGGCTCTTTATTTCCATCTACACTCATTCTGAAGAGAAAAAAAACAGCCATTTTTTATAGTGGGAATGGTGCTTTAGCAGCACAAAAACGAAGGAATGGGGGTAAAAACACCACAGAGAGGTTGGAACACAAGCTCTCCTCAGCATCTGTTGCCCATGGCAACAAGCATCCGAGAGGTGATTGCACAGTAAAGTGGTCGTAATGGCCCACAGCACTCACCCATGACAGCTTAAAGTCTTAATGATGCCTTTACACCACACACACCCTTGGGAAGACTCACAACACCTGTTAAATGAAACCTCCAATGTGAGCCGATTGTCAGATGTGGAGGAGTGTGTTGTAAAACACAGGAGTTTGGTGAGCTAAAGATGCTGTATTATAGTGAGGGGTGATCTGTTAAATGAGGGTGTGTGTCTGTCGGCTTGTGTGTTCGGTTTGTGTGTTTCTTATGCATATACAATGAAAGATGCCTTCTAAAGCTTTCTGTTTATTTCCAGGTTTCAATGAAAAACAAAATATTGAGTTGACCCCACTATAATACTAGTGTTTCAAATAAGAATAAATTGGAAAAATGTGGTAATCCTCACTAAAATCCCTAGAAAAATTAGCATTTTCTATTGAAAAGAGATGCCATGAGAATGGCAAACACGTGTTACTTCACTAGTAACTTGAAAAAGTAATCTGATTACATAATTTGCGTTACTTGTAATGCATTACCCCCAACACTGTCTGTAATGAAAATACATATTCCATGTGCTGTTGTGGAGCTTATGAATAAAACTTTCATACACCCATGAGTGAAATTCTTCTTTTCAGTCAAACCAGTTCACTATTATTAAATTATTCTGTCTCAGTCAATCTGAATCAGTATTTAAAAATCCATATCCAATAATCACAAATGAGTTGCAAAGTTATGGAAATTCATTGCACAAATAGTGTGGAAACTCAATATGGAGAATCAAGTCTCACATGCATGGTTTCTCTTCCCGCAGTCGTCCTGGTCTGCTGAATGCCAGTGATTCGGGGTACCCGTGGCTTGCCGACTCCTGGCCGACCACCAGTCTCCCTGTTAACAGCGGTTCTGGAGGACCCAATGACCTCAACAACTTCGGCCGGGGAGGTAAATCTACTGTTAGACCCATTGCTGCATTGGCTAGAAATTTTGGACATGTTAAAATGATCAAAAATGTGGTTGTAGTCAAGAGTTTAAAGTGTTAAAAGCAAGCTCTCTCCATCATCTGAAAGAAAATGTCCCCTTCCCTTTTGACATTTCTGGACAATGATGTACACCTGTATGCATATTGCATCGGGTGTGTTTGGACACACGCATTTATTCATCGTGCGCTGGAGACAGACCTATATCGCCACCCGCATCCTGCTGTCATGCTGAAACTAATGGCTGTCGTTCTGACCCACTGTCAGACAGAGGAAGGGCCGATAGCAGAGGAGAGAGGTGGGGGGTGTGAGGAAAAGATGGTGGTCGGGCAGCGAGTCGTGAAGGACAGCCACAGCTTGAGTGGTGCAGATGCAGCTGCTGTATATCATTTTCCCTTCAGTACACACACATACACACAAATGTGGAGTTACAGCATTATTTCACCCAGAAGTGTGAAGAAAAAATGCAAAAAGAGCATAGTAGTAGCAGTGAGCTAAAGGGAAATACTGAAAATAAATTAAAGACCTGTTCACACCAAATAGTATAGTATTGTATTGTATTGTATTGTATTGTATAGTGTGGTGTGGTGTGGTGTGGTGTGTAGTCTAGTCTAGTCTACAGTCTACTCTAGTCTAGTCTTGTCTAGTCTATAGACTAGTCTAATCTAGTCTAGTCTAGTTTAGTCTTCAGTCTAGTCTACAGTCTAGTCTAGTTTAGTCTAGTCTACAGTCTAGTCTAGTTTAGTCTACAGTCTAGTTTAGTCTACAGTCTAATTTAGTCTAGTCTACAGTCTAATTTAGTCTACAGTCTAGTCTAGTTTAGTCTACAGTCTGGTCTAGTCTACAGTCTAGTCTAGTTTAGTCTACAGTCTAGTCTAATTTAGTCTACAGTCTAGTCTAGTTTAGTCTACAGTCTAGTCTAATTTAGTCTACAGTCTAGTCTAGTTTAGTCTACAGTCTAGTCTAATTTAGTCTATAGTCTAGTCTATAGTCTAGTCTACAGTCTAGTCTAGTTTAGTCTACAGTCTAGTCTAGTCTACAGTCTAGTTTAGTCTAGTCTAGTCTATAGTCTAGTCTAGTCTAGTTTAGTCTACAGTCGTCTAGTTTAGTCTACAGTCTAGTCTAGGTTAGTCTATAGTCTAATTTAGTCTACAGTCTAGTCTAGTTTAGTCTACAGTCTAGTCTAATTTAGTCTACAGTCTAGTCTAGTTTAGTCTACAGTCTAGTCTAATTTAGTCTATAGTCTAGTCTATAGTCTAGTCTACAGTCTAGTCTAGTTTAGTCTACAGTCTAGTCTAGTCTACAGTCTAGTTTAGTCTAGTCTAGTCTATAGTCTAGTCTAGTCTAGTTTAGTCTACAGTCGTCTAGTTTAGTCTACAGTCTAGTCTAGGTTAGTCTATAGTCTAGTTTAGTGTACAGTCTAGTCTAGTTTAGTCTAGTCTAGTCTAGTCTAGTCCAGTCCAATCCAATCGCACATATTCACAAACTATGTGTGATGTTTATTTTTAATAGAACTGTATATATTTTGTTATCTTTCGTATATATTTGTTATATTTTGTTATCTGAAATTTTGTTATCTGAGTCGGTGTAAAATTATTAGTATTATTAGTAGTATTCTTACATATATATTTTAATTTATTTAATTTATATAATATATGATATGACATTTAAAAATTAATTACTAGTAATATATAAAATCACATTTGACAACATCATTTTTAAATATTATCATATAAATTACATTAAATAATATAAATAATACTACTAATAATAATTTTACACTTACTCAGATAACAAAATTTCATAATTCCATAATTATCTGAATATTAGGTATAAAAATAATAATATTTGAGAATATTAATAATTTACAACGATTCTTCTTCATATCATACATTTATTGTACGCATATAATTGTATTGTTATTATTATTAATTGCATGGTGTATTACTGTATTATTATTATTATTATTATTATTATTATTATTATTTACACTGACTCACATTCCATAATTATTTAAGCATTATGTATATGTGTGAATGTGTGTGACACTTTTTGGGGTATTTAAAATGTAAAAATTTACCTACAAAATCAACCTGGTTTTCTGAAAGAAATAATATAATATTAAAATTAAATAAACATAATATTTTAATGGCAGTTTGTAGAAATACATTGAAATATTTTGTTTTGATTTATTTCAAAAGAGACATCACTTCTGCACTTCTACTCAAATGTCTCTAAGATATTAGCCTCACAATCTTGTTCATCTCTCCTTCCTTCCATCTTTCCGTGCCTCTCAGACGTGATGCCCAGTGCCCAGGCTGATAAAACAGGCACCATGCTTTCAGACGGAGCCATTTACAGCAGCATTGACTTCACCACCAAAGGTGGATTTGGCAGTCCAAGCCCCGCCTCCCAGGCTACGCCCTACGCCACAACCCAGATCCTCCATTCCAACAGCATTCATGAGCTGGCCGTCGATCTGCCCGAAGCCCAATGGAAGACCTCCCTACAGGCCAAGCAGGAAATGGCCAGCCTGGGCTACTCACTGCCAGACAAGAACTCCTGCAACAACAGTGAGTCTTGCTGAAGGGCCAGGGGTCTCTGTGTGTGTGTGTGTGTGTGTGTGTGTGTGTGTGTGTGTGTGTGTGTGTGTGTGTGTGTGTGTGTGTGTGTGTTACTTCATGTGAGCTTGTTTTTGTGCAGTTTTTATGTCCAAAATCTTTTGAAACAAAGCCAATTGCTCTATTTCTGGATATTGCCTGAGGTTTGTATCAGTGTTAATTTGACCAACATTGTATTAATGTTGCATTTTTTTGACATCCAGAAATAATATGAATGCGTATCATTGGCCCATAACAAAATCCGTGACCCTTGAATGTGTTTCCGACCAAACGGACTGCATTTATTATTTAAATTGTCTTTGGGCTAAAAGAATGTAACATCATTATCCAAGATTTATTCTATTTTGAAAAGCTTTTAAACAAATGCACACTGCTTTTTTAATCGAAAAAGTACTACTATCCATATTAATGAACTTATTCTCCTCAGTTGAACAGAATGATAAATTGTAGCTGTTCCTTAACGCAATTAAAAACCATTTGCGCTTTCATTTGGACTTGAATAAACCTCCAACTATAAAATTACTGTAAATCACACGTATAAATGTTTCCATGGACTGGTTAACTTGCCAACAAATAGAATTAATTCCAGGAAAAATTAGCACTAATGTATGTTGTTAACATCTGAATGAGACACTTTCCCAAGAAACTAGACAAATTGAGAGATTTTAAAACAATTAGGCTCTGTTCCAAAACCTAGTGAGCTGCCATGCTGCCTGCTACCTATTAAGGCAGCATCTTAACTGATGCTAAAGATGCCTCAATTGTATATTTAAATATTATTATATTATATATTATATTATATTATCGGCAACTCACTCCGTTTGGGAACAGATTGAAAAGTGTTCAAATTAAGTAACAAGTCTAAGCATTGTTAAATTAGAAATAATAGGCATTTTAAATAGGAGTTGTGTGTGAATTCAGTGCTTTGCTTGTTGCTCTAACTGCACGCCCTTGCATGCGCTTGTGCCATCTTGCCCTCCACCTGATGCCACTTTTTTGCCCTTCGCCTCCCACTAGCACTCCTTTTCATTCCTGACTACCGATTGGCTGACGGATTGTCTAATAGAATGCCACACAACCAATCGCAGGATTTCAGCACCACCAGCTCCCACAACAGCTCAGATCGAAGCAACAGTCTGTCAGGTTGGTATTTCACCGGTCCAGGGTCAGCAACCCACCCGCATCTTTCCTTCAGTCTGCTCCTCTCCCCTTTCACCTCCACTAACCGTGGTGCACACGCCATGACTCCTGCTGTATACTGTGAATTGTGTGGTTTATATAATAATTGTGTTCCTTGTAGCTGTCATCTCTACTAGATCTACATCCACTGTGTGAATGTAAAAGTCCTGTTTATCTAAAAAAGAAAAGGTTTATATAAACCAGCAGGTTCAAAGTGGTAAAATATGATGGATTCTGCTGTGATATTAGGTGCTTCACAAACCTTTCTGTAATAAGTTTGTCCATAAATTCATTCTTAAAAAGTCTGTTTAAAATCAAGAACGTCTACACTATGTCTACACCAGATGCAAGCGGCGCGACATGAAGCAACAAAAGCAGATGGAACCTATTATAATCAGTGATGCTGTCTACACTGGATGCGGCGCGACACGACAAATTCCTGTGTTACTAGTAGTGTTGGGGAAAGTTACTTTTAAAAGTAATGCGTTACAATATTGCGTTAACTAATTGCGTTACTTAGTTACTTGTTATGAAAAGTAATGAGTTACGTTACTTTTGCGCTACTTTTTCTAAATATTCTGTTTGCATTTCACTGGCTTTATTAATTTTGAGGAATACTGAATCTGTTTATTTATTTATTTATTTTTTTTGTGAAATAAGTAAATGCATGCTCACATTTAGTGTAGAACTACAATAACCATCATGTTCACACACAACGCCTCTGCACTTATTCATGATTTCTCTCAACATGGAGACAGGAGAGCTGTCAGTCAATACATGGGGTCAATACATCAATACACTTGCATTACTTATTTGAAAAGTAACTCAGATATTTTTGTGAATTTAAAAGTAATGCATTACTTTACTAGTTATTTGAAAAAAGTAATCTGATTACGTAACTCGAGTTACTTGTAATGCGTTACCCCCAACACTGGTTACTAGAATCTGATTTCACAGATAATTTGTTTTTTAATAGAAAAAATGTAGACAGAATGTAAAGCACTTGCTTTGGCCCTTGTTTTAAATGATTTTGTTCCGTTTTTGTGTTTGTTGTTGTCCTCTCTTGTCGTTGTACAAGCAGAATGTGACGGTTGGTCGTGTGGTATTTGTCCCGCCCCTCCTCCACTGTGATTGGACGGCTGGGTAAAAAGTGACAGCGATTAGCGTTACGTTTTACCCAAAGTTGAACATTTTTCAACTCTCAGCGCCAGGCGCGCATGAACAGGTTACTGAGCGCCTATTTCATGCGCGCTTGGCATATTTTTCTGGTCGCCAAGAGTTGAAAAATGTTCAACTATGGATAAAACGTAGCGCTAATCACTGTCACTTTTTACCCAGCCGTCCAATCACAGTGGAGGAGGGGCAGGACAAATACCACACCGACCAACCGTCACATTCTGCTAGTTGAACATTTTTCAACTCTTGGCGACCAGAAAAATACACCAAGCGCGCATGAAATAGACGCTCAGTAACCTGTTCATACTGCTGTTTTTAAATACACAGTGTTCCCACTGGAAACAATTGAAAAAATATGCTGACCTTACCAAAAAACAAAAAAAAATGTTTTGGTGGACACACTGCCTTAAAGTTTGAAGAATTTAGCATAGATTTTCTGGTCTTCTCCTTTCACATTTTGGTTCCTCATGTGAATGGGAAATGGTGCATGACATGGTCCACTCAATCTTTATCTTCTGCCTCCATTTGACATGTTGCACATGCTGTAATTCCAGCAAAGCATCTTTTGACATTGTCATTGACCTTGTGTTAACAATGTCAATTTGTTTATGATTTAAGCACAGGTTTGTTTTGCCATTGGCAATTGTTGCAATGTAAAAGAAACCACTCAGAAATGCACACACACTCTTGAGAGGGTTGATTTGAGCGAATTCCTCCCGTTAATGGTTACAAGCTACAATAAAATTCATGTACTGAAAATTACAATGTCATTTATAGGACACAGAGACGGCCCCCATCCTCTCGTCTCATTGTCCATGTGGCTCTCTTTCTCCTCTCTAATCAAGTTTCATGCCAGTGCTTTAACTGTGCAGTAACCCTACACAGCCTCAGACATTAGATGGGAAGCTCTCCAAGCATCTGGCTCAAGTGTTTCAGAGACCACAATTAGGACTCCAAGGGTAGATTTAGGTCAAACATCTCAAGCTCTTCAGGCAAGGATTGTTTGGAAGATAGAGATCATGACCAAATCAAATCAATCTGATCTTGTTTAACCTTTGCGTAGCATTTTAAGGCTGTAATGATATACTGTGATACTACATGCAGCATACAGTGCCACTTGAAAGTTTGTGAACCCCTTGCAGAATCTGTGAAAATGTGAAAAATTTTAACAAATTAAAAGAGATAATACAAAATGCATGTTATTTTTTATTTAGTACTGTCCTGATTAAGATATTTTACATAAAAGATGTTTACATATAATTCACAAGACAAAAAATAGCTGAATTTATTAAAATGACCCCATTCAAAAGTTTGTGAACCATTGATTCTTAATACTGTGTGTGGTTACCTGGATGATCCACGACTGTTTTTTTTTTTGTTTTTGTTTTTGATGGTTGTTCATGAGTCTCTTGTTTGTTCTGAACAGTTAAACTGAGCTCTGTTCTTCAGAAAAATCCTCCAGGACCTGCAGATTCTTCAGATTTCCAGCATCTTTTGCATATTTGAACCCTTTCCAGCAGTGACTGAATGATTTTGAGATCTATTTTTTTCACACTTGAGGACAATTGAGGGACTCAAACACAACTATTAAAAAAGGTTCAGACATTCACTGATGCTCCAGAAGGAAACACGATGCATTGAGAGTCGGGGGGTGAAAACTTTTGAACAGGTTGAAGATGTCCAAATTTTTCTTAATTTGTTTAAATATAAATTTTCTTCATTTAGTACTGCCCTTTGGAAGCAACAGAAGATACCTACATGTTTCCCGGAGACAAATTAAGTACAATTTACCTTGATCTTCAAATTCAAAAAGTTTTCACCCCCCGGCTCTTAATGCATCGTGTTTCCTTCTGGAGCATCAGTGAATGTTTGAACCTTTTTTAATAGTTGTGTTTGAGTCCCTCAGTTGTCCTCAGTGTGAAAAGACGGATCTCAAAATCATTCAGTCACTGCTGGAAAGGGTTTGAATATGCAAAAAATGCTTGAAATCTGAAGAATCTGCAGGACCAGGAGGATTTTTCTGAAGAACGCTGGGCAATTCAACTGCTCAGAACAAACAAGGGACTTATGAACAACCGTCACAAAACAAAAAACAGTCGTGGATCATCCAGGTAACCACACACAGTATTAGAAATCAATGGTTCACAAATTTTTGAATGGGGTCATTTTAATAAATTCAGCTATTTTTTTGTCTTGTGAATTATATGTAAACATCTTTTATGTAAAATATCTTAATCAGGACAGTACTAAATTAAAAATAACATGCATTTTGTATTATCTCTTTTATTTTGTTAAAATTTTTCACATTTTCACAGATTCTGCAAGGGGTTCACAAACTTTCAAGTGGCACTGTATCTAACAACCTGATTAACATGGAAAAAAACTGTTTTCGCATTTCCATACTCATCATTCAGAAAATTTATAGAGATCATGCTTTTGGAAATATACATTATCGTTCAAAAGTTAGTAAAAACAGTAATAATGTGAAATAATTTATTTAGAATTTTCAGAAGCCATAACAGTGTCACATGATCCTTCAGAAATCAATCTAATATGCTGATTGGCTGCTCAAGAAACATTTCTTATTATTATAAATGTTGAAAACAGTTGTGCTGCTTCATATTTTAAAAAAAGTGATTTTTTCAAGATTCTGTGATGAAAAGAACAGCATTTGTTTGAAGTAGATTTTTTTTTTTTTTTTTTTTTTTGTAACAATATTAAGGACCTACTGTCATTTTTGATCAATTAAATGCTAGTAACAAAAATAATAAATGTATCAAGTAATACAAGTATTAAAAGTATTAAATAAGTATTAATAAAAGTGTTAAAATTGACCCTAAACTTTTGAAGGTTATATATTTTATCATTTTTTACTGAAATAATTGATTATGTCAAGATGGTTTATTCAAAAAATGCTTTGAGCAAATGGCAGAGAGAACAAATTCGAAGTATGCATGACTGAAGGAGAAAAAAGCTGAGTGAATAAGCAAGGGTCACATTTGCATTTCCAAAGACTACGCTTGATTGTTTCCAAGCAAACACATGTACTTCATTTGTTTGCAGCAGGTCATTTTGGCTTACTATCCCAAATAATTGTGAAATATTTGGACTTTTAATATTGATCCCAGTGTATTGGCATGATGTCCACACAGAACATGTGAATCATTTCAGTGCTTGAGTTTAATTCTATATCAGGAATCACGTCACTTTTAGAATCTGACCTTCTATTATAGATGTCAAGGCAGGTTTTTAATTAATTTAAAGGTGTTTAAGGAAAGCAAAAACAGTGAAACATGTTTCACCCATTCAAAGGGTATATTTGCTGTTTTGAAAGCCAAAATTCACAGCCTTCCTTAGTGAAAAACGTTCTTGTCATAATCAAAAACACATGCATTTCCCTGTAACAGAAAGCCATAAAGTCTTTGTACTGCCCCATTAAATACAAATTATTTTCAAATACTGTTATTACTCCTTTTTCCCACCATAGTGTACAATTAGGTCATAATTCATTGTACAAGATAGAACAGATCTGAGTTGAGCAAGCTCTCACTGATGTGTTAAAAGTATGGAACTTTAAGTTATGAAATACAGCCAAGTTTCTTCACCTCTGATCTGGCCTAGTTCAGAAAGCAACCTCATGTTTGTCAGTTGAGTCACTGCCGTCCCATAGCACCCCTCCTGTCTGTTTTCCTCACATTTCTTACGTTGGTAATTTCAGGAGCTGCCCCGACTCCTCAGCAGAGACTCGTTTACATTATTGATGCCCTCTACTCAACAAACAGAGGGAGAAAGAAAGGAGGAGAGAGAGTGAGGAAGTGAGGGAGTGATTGAGTAATCATGCCATCTCTCCATTTATTGTCCGACGCCACGCGTCACCCAGAGGAACGATTAGGAAACCCAATTACTTCCCCCCACTCCAGCCACTTCTGCCTCTTCTGCCTCTAGCCTGTTGTTATTTTTTTATTACTAGCATGCTTTATTCATCTTCGTTTGACACTTCCATCCTTTCGCAAGTCTCCTAATGCCTCCCGCTCTCGCTCACCCGTCGGAACAATAGCGCACCGTCAGCGAGAAGTTCCGGCGATGGGAACGCTCTCTAATAGGCCGACTGCCGAGAGTATCATAAACGTCAGCCTCCGTATGACAAATCTGCCTTAAACTGTGCATAGCTACAGTACTCATCCTATTGCTTTCTCGTTTCTTCACACTTTCTTAAAGGAACAGTGCACCCTGAAATGAACATTTTGAAAACACACTCTTGTGTCATTTCAAACCTGTATGACTTTCTTCAGTTTAACACAAACACAATTTTTTAGAGCTATACATGTTCATCTTTACTATGTAAGGACTGCTTAATAAATGTGAACCTAAGCTTTCAAGCTTAAGATAGGGCTAAAAATACAGTTTTTCATTTCATTCACCCGAATCTTTTAGACACAGTTTTGTGAACTAGATCAACTAATAATCAAATGGTTTAGCCATTTTCTAGTTCACAGCCAGTTCACAAAATCCGGTCTGAACTGGGTTTTGTGAATTGAATAGACCAACTGTTTGAAAAGATTTAAAAGAATGATTCTTATTGCACCGAGAACTAGTTATTTAATGTCCATAAATGACTTCAATTTGGGACAAACTAATCCTAAAGTACTATAAAATCATAAAGTACTAGTCATAGGGACCAATTTTATGTTGCTTTTGCATCTGACAGCCTCAGTCTTTAATTCAACTCATTGATCAGCACAATTTCTTTATGTTCCACAGAAGAAGGAAAGTCATTGGGTTTTTGAACAACATGATCATTTTCATTTTTTGGGTGGAATATTCCTTTAGGATCCTGGAAAGATAGTCTATTCATAGCCCTTGAATGTGATTCAACATGGCTTTTATAAAGAATTTTTTAGACTTAATGTATAGCCCTGTCAAAGTCCTGGCATCATATTAAATAACATGATGTTTGTAGCCACAGGGTTGCCTGAATCGGAACATTTCGAGGCGGCAGGGACGATTAGAGGCCATTGGCAGACAGAGGCAGATGATGACAGATAGGATCCCATACAATACAAGTGCTGCCAGTGAAGGTTTTCCCCCCTGTTTGCATTTGGCCGTGTGTCTGACTCCATCAGCCTCAGCTATTTTATGCCTGGCTTGAAACACGGGAGGATCTGGCAACATGCACCAAAGCACTGGTCACGTCGAGTTTGCCAACGGCAGCATTAATAATTTACAGTAATGAATCCTGCCGCCTCTGCATGTACTCTGCGGAGGACACGCATATACATCACTTCCTCGTCCCAAATGTCTTCATCTGGCATTGATGGCCGTTACATTTAGATGGTTTTGTTAATTAGATTGTGACAGAAGGGTGATTAATTACTATCCTACGTACTGGTTCTTGGGCAAGTTTGTGATTTGCCAAATCGTTTGTCCTGGGAGATTGTGGGAGTGTCATATTCAAGTTTAACAGCCTTTTTTTCTTCCCATCTTTCACACATTTCTGTTTCTTTCTCAGTAGTTTTTTGTTGTTGTTAGGATAAATAAAATGAAGTGCATATACTCATTGAATGGAACTAGAGTTGCAAACAAAGACACTCCAGCAAGTTGCATGAATGGCAATCGTGGTAAAAAGGTCAAAGTTTTTTACAGAAATGTCTTTTTTTGAGTCTTCATCTTTTCAGACATTGACATGCCGTAAACGGTTTCTTTCACCACGCAGCCTTGAGATTGCTTTTATGGCTGTGTTGGCTCAGAACATTTTGAAAGCAGTCGTGTGCAGAGGAGTTGTATATGCTAAAATACAAGCAATTGCATTTGACAGTGGCATTGGAAGAGCCTTCACTTAGTGTAGAGAATTTCAAGCACATGTAATGTTTGGGGAATAAATCAGTGTGAAAACATGGAAATTGGAAATCACGTGACTCCATTCTGTATTCAAGCTCTAACTAATACCCCCAACTTTTGCTCTTGTAGGTGGGAAAGGTGGAAAGAAGAAGAAGACCAAAGCAAACGCCAAGCCCACCAAGATGAATGGCTCCAACTGGGCTAACGTTCCACTGCCTCCCCCTCCTGTCCACCCTCTTCCAGGCACGGAGATGGACCACTACGCATCAGAGCACCATGATGGAGGAGGGTAGGGTCCTGAGTCACTCTTTCAGCTCTGCTTAGTACAAGTAATAGTGTCAATACATACTTCAAATTTAACGCTCACATCTATAATATCTAGAGATGGTGATCCATGTAATTAAGCATTGAATTTTCCCCATCAAGTTTAAAATAAAACCGGCTATGATGTGCATAGGACATTGTTCAAAGCCTTGTTCTTGCTGGCTAATACCATCTGTAAATCCACTAATGGTATTTATTTATTCCTTAGAGAGTTAATCAAACTGCTTGCACTAAATGGTTTATTTGTTGTCCATTATAAATGGATGGGATGTTTCTGCCAATGTGTGATAATCTTAAAACCTTGTTTGACAAACTGTTCAAGCTCAGCAACTTTTAATATACTTTCGCCACTGACGACACTCCACTCTGGTCTGACATCAGCGTCTGCCCATCTGTACAGTTAAAGGAAAACGTGAAGGTGGTGATTCAAATTAAATATCCTTCTCGAGAGGTGTGCTTGCCTTTCAACCCTGTTAATTTCCATCTAGGAGAGTCATCCAGCTTAATAGGCTCTCTGGCAAATGAGTAGTCTTCTACGCTGTAAATCTCGCCACTGTCTTTAATGGCTTCAGATTAAAACTGTTATGTCCTACGGGATGTGCACTGACAAATTCCTCTAATGAATGTTGGCTTTATGACATGTATTATTTCAGCATGTATAAGCACAGTTCTGGGAAATAAAAAACACAGTCGTTCTGCTAGATCAGCCTGTATTAAAGAACATGTAAAGCTGTGAAAATCCCTCTTGATTTTTTTGCATTTAACCCAAGATTTAACACTATGTTGCTAAACTTGAGTCTCACTATATCCAGAACTGTTGGCTAGACTGACATTTAAAACATTTTTAAGACATTTAAAAAAAAAAAAAAAAAGTCATGCCTAACACACAACTGGTAGTGGGGTGCCACAGGGACCCGTCTGCATTCCATTTTCATTTTGTTTCTGTGTTTTGTTCTAGATATGATAGTGATGGTTGGGGCCCGCCATTGCCAGTGCAGACGTACCTCCATCAGGGTTTAGAGGATGAGCTGGAGGAAGAGGAAGAACGGGTGCCCACTCCACCCATAAGGGGCGTGGCCTCTTCCCCTGCAGCAGTTTCCTTTGGCAAACAGTCCACAGCCACACTGAGCCCATCCCCACGTGAAGAAATACAGCCCATGCTCCAGGCCCACCTAGATGAGCTAACCCGCGCTTACCAGTTGGACATGGCTAAACAGGCTTGGTAAGATCTGAGTTAAAGGGGAATTTTTGTACCACTAGAGCAGAGATGCCCAATTTAGGATCCACTGGTTAAGTGCACTGTTGAATTTGCACAAATAATAGTATGTAATTTGCTCTGGAAATTTTATAGAGGTTGTCTGAGAAAAACACAGACATGGCAGATTAGGATGATATTCTGCAATCATTTGAAATTTACCTATGACATTCTATGACATGAAATTTATCTAAATTTAAACAATCTCATGGATGTGGCTGTTGTGGTTTGTGATCATATGGGCACCAGCTGCTGCAGTAAATGTGGTGTATTCAAATGACTTTGACATAGTCCTTTTATGTTTACCCATTTTAAATGCCTATTGCCCGCCATGCACAGTTGCCCTGAAGCCACCGGCTTGGCGGTGCCACCGGCCTTGGGCCCGTCATCGCTGCTTGCAGCTATATTTTAATTTTTATGTTTTGAAATGTAGATAATATAAATGAATTTGATTTAAAAATGTAAATTTTAATATAATACACAGCAAAATCCCCAAAGTTAAATCAACTCTGCTCAGAGAACATATGGTCCCTCTCTATATAGAGTTAAAATAACACTGAAGCAGAGGTAAAGTTAATGAGATAATATGCTGTTTGTGGAGTTGTGTAATCAGATCTTGAGAGATTTAATGTCTTTTATCTTCAGTTGAGTTCATCTCAGACTGTGGCTGGAAGTCAATTGTAGTTCTTGTTTTTTACTTCAGTGATTCTGCTTGTTAACAGCAGGTGTTCATTACTAATGCTCAATCATCACTTAATTAATCACTTAATTATCTCATTAACTTCAACTCTGCTTCAGTGTTACTTTAACACTATATAGAGAGGGACCATATGTACTCTGAGCAGAGCTGATTTAACTTTTGCTTTGTATAGTTAGATGTGATGCAACATTTTAGGGGGGGACACCTCTGCACTAGAGGCACCAAATGCAGTTGTAAAATATAATGGCTGAAGATCTGATTTTTCTTTGACTTTCTTTTTCTTTTTACCCACACAAAATTTCATTACAATTTAAACTGAATAAGATGTTTTTTATTGCACCGTATTTGTTAGTCGTTTTCAATAAAAGCAAGGTATTCAATAAAAAAAAAATGTGAATGCAGCTAAATTAAATCTGAAAACAATTCATAGCCGTCCACCCCACACTGTGTAAAGCATTCTTAAAAAGCCCCCATGCTAAACCCTTGCTTCAACCTGTCTTTCCGAGAGAAACCGACTTCCGCTTATTACAGTCGGCACTGAGGGAACGGCCACCACTTGTCAGGAGGAAGATGTCATGTTGCCGCCATAATGAGTATGTTGCTCATAGTGCGTTTTTGACGACTGAGAAGAGCCCATAATTATATCCAAATCCTGGCACAGACCGCATCAAAGAAGCAGCAGCACTGCACAAGCACACACGATACACATATATATAGACACACAGTGGCTGTCATCGAACCTAGCTGTCTAGTGGGTGACAGCCACAGCAAAGACATGCCTGTGGTGGTTGCCATTGTATCCCCTTCAAGCTGCAATTAGTAGGTCATTGTGTTAGCATGCAAACCGTGGCACTGCTGAATTAGCCGAATTGTCCCAATTCATCTGAGAGATGACAAGGAATGTTCTAGGAATACTACATTTCGCCTGACAGACAGCACACCCCACGCATTTCTCTTTTGTCTGGGCTTGTCGCTCATTGACACCCTTTGTCTCCCGCTGACAACCCTTGAAGCTCTTGCTTGGTTATGCAAAAAAGCATGATATGTTCATGTTTGACTTCTTTGGAATTCTCCGCAGGCACATGCAGGGTGGGCCTTACCCGCCCCAGGCCCCTGCGCCACCCGTTGGGTACGTTTCCAGCACTCTAGTGTCCGATATCGAGACAGACCTCCCTGACGAAGACGACGATGATGAGGAGGATGAAGGATACGAGATGTCGCCACCAATTAGGGGCATCGAACACACACCAGGCTCCAGCATGGACAACTTGGACAGCTCTGTTACGGGTAAGCATACACTTTTATGATTATTTCTGTGATCTTATTTCTATGAACTTTTCCTGTGAAAGAACATGAAGAAGTTCTTCAAAAAGAGCCCTTATCTAAACCTTTAAACCATGTTCAGTTTGGTGCACAGTTAGATGTCCGGTGCAGATTGCGTTCTTTCACTGCAATAACTCTAAGCACTGCAGGGGTGGCCATTTCATTTGCTCATTATCCCATCCATTGGGATTTCTATCTCTCTTAAATCATTTCAGGACTTTTGAACTCAGCATGGACAGTAAAGAAAAAAAAATCTCTATTTTTTATTTAAAAAGTTATTTAACATGCAGTCCATTTGGTCAGAAACACCAAATGATATGATCTACTCACATATCAAATTACAATTCAACAGCATGTGCACATAAAGATAAGACAATAAAACAGAGGTACTTATCTCTGTCTATAAAGCAGCATATTTCAGTCCAGCGGGCACGTTCAGATTGTACTGCTGATGTTTACATGGGAAGCAGTCGTGGTTTATTCACATGTGTACCGCATGTGGTGGCTTTGTTTATACTAGCATGGTAAAATACTATGTTTTGCTCTGCTTGTCTGTAAATAGTTGTGTTGGTTTGTCATTATGCTCACGTGTGTGGCTGGGTGCATGTTTATTTTCACCTCACCTGAAAATGGGCGGATTGAAATCCAGTTTGTTCTGGCATTTGGGGATAAACTCTAATCACCATAATGAGGAGAGATAGACTAAAAGACTAAAAAAGGGGGAGTAAAGTAACTTAGAAAATTGAAACAAATGATTTTACTCAATCACAGCCCTCATTGCTTCCATTTTCCCATGAAGATTTTGAATAAATCTCACGTTCAAGGCTCCATTTCCCCATTGAAGACAGGAGGCACCATTTACATTTTACAACTTATTGAAAGGGTTTTATGGGCCGTCTGTCATAAGGGACACATGAAGGGTATGACATTGCAGGGTTAGAAACTAAAAGCCCTCTGTTCTCTAATTTACCACAGGACTGAGGCAAAATGGGACAGTGGTGCTCCTCTAATCAGGCCGAGATTATCATTGCACTTGACATGGGTGCGGATGGATGGATGGATGGATGGATGGACGGATTGACTGACTGACTGACTGACCGACTGACTGACGGATTGATTGATTGATTGATTGATTGATTGATTGATTGATTGATTGGTTGATTGATTGGCTGGTTGGTGGGTTGGTTGGTTGGTTGGTTGGTTGGTTGGTTGGTTGGTTCATTGGTTCATTCGTTCGTTCGTTCATTCATTCATTCATTCATTTTGAGTTGGACTGGACCTGTGAGGTGCATTTTTCCCCTGAATGATGAAGAATTGGTCATCTCTGACATCTCTCTGTAGAGAGATATCTGGTGAAACACAAAACAAGTGTTGTTTAGTGGTGGCTGTTGTCCACTCTCGACAACTTCCTTTCACTGCTTTCTTCCACCAGAGTCCTTTGTTTTTGCCCACAGTAGCACCAAACTGACACTACACTAGTAGAGGCAGAGATTTGTTCTTCCTAAAGAGAATAAAACAGTATTAACAACCATTTCTTTTGGGCAGCTTAGTTGAGGAGAAATAAAGATCACTGGAACATATTTTTCTTTATTGTGCTTGATTATTTATTGCATGCACAACCCTCAGCAGATCAGTGAGTTTGTGAAATAGCGAGGGTGTTTTATAGGAGTTGTAATGTGAGCAGTGAGCTCACTGTCCTGCTCCACTCTGCTCCCATAAACCCTTGCACCAACTGCAGATCGGCAGGTCACGTGTCCTGAGGCGGGCGTCTCCTCCTACTCGTCAAGGGGAATGATTACGATGCTTAACGATATGCAGATGAGGGCTCGGGGCAGTGTAAATCAGCTTTAGTGGCAGCAGGGTGTTGGATGAGTTTTACAGTCCTGCGTAACTCCATTTGGCCAAGCTGTGAATATTAAGCGTGGATTATCGGAATGGAAAGACGTTCTGACTGTGTCAAAAATAGCCTTTATTGAATCCATAAAATGTTCAAAAACCATGACAGATTTTTGTATTAGCTCCATATTTATAGCTACAGTATTGTAGCTTCAAATGTTTGCTGTTTGTGACTGCCAACTCCAAATTAGCAACAATTTGTGGGAAGTTCTCTTCATGGTACGCCACGCTGTATAAAAACATTTGGGTTTGCGAACGTGATCCAGAATTTATTTTGGCCAGAGAATGGTTATTGTTTTGCAGCTGCCAGCATTATTATATGGCGAAGAGTGAAAGCTTGGTATTTTCGAGGATCTGTTTTAGGTGGCTGGTTGTTAGAGAGGATGTCGTCTCTGGAGGAGGCAGGAGGCGCTGAGGCGTAGTGCAGGTATTCTGCAGGAGCCGTCCCTTCTGATGTGGAGCTCTGTACCTGCCTCTGTCTCTGCCAGCACATTCAATTCATTATATGCAGTCTTGCTTTGCTGAGAGACAGTCTCGAGGGACTCAACTTTTTTTTTAGCGAAACAAAGCAGTATGCAGTTTCTGAGGAAATTAAAAGGAAGAGACTGTCAGGGAGAGTTTTCTTTTTTTCAGGTTTTTTTTTTTTTTTTTTTTTAGTCTGCATCCTATTATTTTCTCTTTTAGACAAAAGAAACACGAAATGTATTTTGGTGCTTTGAAAATCTTTATATTTGCAGGTATTACAGGAATTTGCAGGTATTAATATGATTATTTTTAGGGTTTTATATTCCAGCAGGAAGCAGTATTTACTTTACAATATTAACACAGTGTTGTATATTTACCATTTTTATTCGCAGGTATTATAATATGGGGGTTGTATGCTAGCAACAATCAGTATTTACTTCACAGTATAAAGATAGTGTTACAGATAATAATAAATAACTGATAATAATAAATAACTAATAAGTTATTAGTAGTAGTAGTATTTTCTAATAAACTATTTTTATAGTAGTAATAAATACATTTTAAAGCCGCAAGCAAAAAAAAAAAATCTTAAAGAAAAAATGTTTTGAAAGCACTACACTGTTTTTAGTGTCACCAAGACCTACAAATCTGTCACCAAGACCTAATTAGCTCAATGTTAAATCTTGAAACATACTTGAAACTATAAAAATATTTCCCAGGCAACATTGTAACCCTCTTAACTTTACTCTCGGATCATTAAGCAATAGTCGCGCCATCTCACATCAGCTTCCCCGAGGATATTTGTGCCAGGTTGCCATCAATCAAAAAAAAATCCATGCCATAAATCTGACAAGTGCCAAAGAAGAAGAACAGCACAGAGCCGTGTGGTTGCTTTGATCATGCTGCGTGTTTCTGTGTGAGATATCAGCTGCTTCACCTCAGGCCACGTGCAGGTGCGTGCATTCCTTCCCATCAAAGCAATCAAAAGGAAGTGAGGTCGTGATGTTGTAGTCAGGTGGCTGGTGTGAGTTTATATGCTGGATGAAAGCAGGATAAGTTACTTAAAAAAAAAAAAAAAAAAATCCTAAAAATGCCAGAACAGATTAATGAACCAGAAAGATTATTTATAAAAAAAAATAAAAAAAACTTCTTCTGTGATATTAAATTACATTAATGTTTTAGTTAACGAATTACGCATATAATGTAACAGTGATATGTTAACCAAAGCCTTTATTCTATGCTGTTTTTCTTTTCTTTTTATTTATTTATTCCGTTATTTTGCTTACTTGTTTTGTCTGTTTTGTATGTTTTGTGTTGCCTTTTTTGTTTAGTTTTTTTTTTTTTGTTTCATCATTTTTGTTTGGTTTGTTTTCTTTTGTTTGTGTCTTGGTGTTTTGCTTTTTTTTTTTTTTTTTGGCTGTATTCTGTAATCTACCTTACTCAGCCATTTTGTTTTGGTTATTAGTTTCATAACAGTGACTACCTAATAATTATGAAGGTGTCTGGCTCATCTCGTCAAACGTGCTCGTCACCTGTGCTATAACACATCTTTATTCAGATGAGAGGATAATCATTCCCAGCACACATCCAAAGCCGAATTTTACAGTATTATTCTGATCATAAATGTATTTTTCCATTTGCCCTCGTAAAGGCATCAGTAACTTATTAGTGTGTAAATATTAATAAAGCGTATATCCTGTCTCAGCATACATCCTGTTTTTTCTGGAAAAAACGAAACTAGAAAACTTGGTCAATCTAACGCCCATGCGGCCGCTCCTCTCCAGGCTCTATGGTGAACGGTTGGGGCTCGGCTTCAGATGATGATGACAGAAACTTCTCCAGCAGGAGGTCTAGTGCCGGCAGCTCCTCTGACGGCTCACTCTTCACCCATTGCAGCTTTGCACGAGCCCTGGTGGCGGCCGCAGACAAGGCTGGTTACCGTCTGGACGGCACCAGCCTGAGCAAGAGAGGTCGGTTTGGAGGAATCAAAGGAATTCGAGTCTGAAAGTCTGGTGTTTGTTGACTGCACAATGGCTCACTTTTAACAGAATGATGCTTCTTTTCTGCTTTCTGATTTTACGCTGATGAACTTTTGCTTTTATCTGAAGGGTTTTTGAAAGCAGCATGGTACAAATACTAACATCTTTTTGGATTTGCTTGTTGGGTTTTGGTGACGGCTGTTTTTACTTAGCAGGGTTTTGGTTCTATGCTTTCAGTTTACACTGCAAGCGAATGAAATAACTGGGAACAGATCTGGCGCTTATGTCTTCAGATTCTTTTATTATGTACTTTAGGTTCGACTTTGTGCCTCTTTCTGACTCTATAATAATCTTGATTGTTAAGAACTTCATCCACAGATATTCAAGAAGCCACTTTCACAATCTTAAACCTTTTTTCCAACAGGCTACGCAATAAAAATGAAATGATTCTGCTGCTTCTGAATCAAACTAACAAGCTATCCACCCTAATTCTGAGCAACATGTCATGCTTTCCTCTCAAAATTCGTTTACATTCTCTAACATTTCGACAACTTTACAGGCTAACCACAGTTCTTTCTTTGTTCCCTGCAGATAAAGGTCTACCTCATAGACCTCGTCCCGCTAGCCCGTTTTCCACAGATGGAAGCACGGTGGGCACACACAGCCTTGGTCACCAGCGGGCGCCGAGGCCCACCCGTAAACACAAAGGCCCTGGCACTGCCCCGCACCGCCGCGATGCCAGCGCTGATGGTGAACTTTAGTCCAGTTTTAAATGAATAGATAATACTAAAGCATGGTTTACACTTGATAACTGATCTCTCTTGCATGCGTTATTGAATTAATGTGGTAGTCAACATTGGTTAAAGGAGACAGATGGGGTCATAAGCAAATGCATTTAGCAATAGCAAATATCCGAGCCATTAAAATCATTTATCAAATAGAATGAAATCAATATTACCCTTTTGAGACCATTTATGTAGTTACAAAAGACACCTACTGTCAAATTATGATAAATGCATAATTTACATAAATGGAAATGCTGTTCCTGCACGTTGAATTCACATGGCCCTTCTTGCTTCTATCCCAGATCTGCCTCCACCACCAGAGCCTCCACCCTGCCAGACAGCTCGTGTCCAGGGGACGAGGAATGTGCCCAACCCCTCTGACCGCAAGGCTTCCTCTTTGGAGAGGCAACCCATGATGGGCCTGGAGGAGATGAAGAGTTCCTTGGACCGGCAGGCCCGAACCTCACTGGAGCGCCACCGACAAGCCCAGGACAGACTGGGATCCACAGAGAGAGGAGAGGAGAGCAGAAGAGGACAGAAAAATGGCCCTGTTTCAGGTAGGATGACGGACAGTTTACCTTGAATGTATGACACAGCTCAGTTAGGAGTCTTAAATTGAGACATAAAGGAGAAAGTGTTAGCAGGGGATGCTAGTTAAGCTAATTTGTCCACCAAGGGATTCTTGGTCAACCCGCTTGACGGGAAAGACCATTTTGGTCAACCAGCTTCCAAGAATTTAGGTTTAGGTTGTAGTTTACTTCCAGTCCTACTCCAGGAGGGCCAAGGTCCTGCAGAGTTTAGCTCCAACCCTGGTTAAACACATCCGAACCAACTAATCAATGTCTTCAGGATTTCTCGGAACAGGTAGGTTGGAGCTAAACTCTGCAGGAAGGTGGCCCTCAATGCGCAGGATTGGACACCCCTGAGCTAGGCCAACACCACACTAGAGCTAACCAATTTCAGCACCAAGACTTCTTTAGAGAACCAGCAGGATAATTTTGATCAACCAGCTTCCAAGAATCCAAACTTAACTAGCACAATAACCCTGAGCTAGGTCAACACCAAACTAGTGTTAACCAATTTCAGCACCAAGACTTCCTTAGTCAACCAGCAGGATAATATTGGTCAACCAACTTCCAAGAATCCAAACTAGCACAATCGTGCTGTTCACCAGTTACTCCAGTCCTGCTCCCCAAGGGCCAAGGTCCTGCAGAGTTGAGCTCCAACCCTAATTAGCTGGTCTGAACCAGCTAATTAAGGTCCTCAGGATCACTAGAAACATCTAGTCAGGTAGGTTGAAGCTAAACTCTACAGGAAGGTGCCTAGGCCAATAACAAATTGGTGCTAACCAATTTAAGTCTGAACTGGGTCTTCAGCACCAAGATTTCTTAGTCAACCAGCTTGTCCAGAAAGACATTTTGGTCATCCAGCTTCCAAAATTTGAATAGTTCACAAACTAGACCAGCACCAAACTATCTCTAACCAGCTTGTACCTAAGCTTCAGCAGATTTAATGGGCATCATAAATGCCTTCTTATGGTTTTTTACTTCCTTTTAAATGACTCAAAAAATGAAATATGTTATTTATTTTATTTTTTTTTATGAAAGAACTGAACCTGGTCTTACATGTCCTCATGAGTTAAATCAGCCTGACAGAGTAAACACGCTCTTAATTCAGCAGAGCAGGTCTATAAAATATTATCTTGCTATCGTGGTCATCAGAGGCAGATGTTTGACAGCGCCAGCTGTGGACCCTTGGCATTCATTTACGGTCCCTGCTGTAAGGAGGCCAAGCTGGAGCAAACAGATTGCCTTGTCTCCCCCTCTTAGTGAGCTCTTCCATGGCCAACACTGGCCTTCTCCAGGAACCAGCAGACAGGAGGCACACTTAGCTGCACAGATGTACTCTAATCGTTCCAGCCCTAATTTTTCACTGTATACACACACATGCTGCAATGAAGCCGAGCTCCATCTGTGCCTGTCTGATCATTAGGATCCACCATTCTGGGTTTCCAGCCCAAACGAAGCATAAAGAACCAGGCCTGGATCTGGCTTGACACAGAGAAGAATGTGGGTTGGGCAACCCGTCTGGTTTGGTCTCATATGTCTTCATTTTCATCTTAAACTTTGGTGTGGAGATTTGTTTAGCCATCTGAACATATTGCTAATGAGTACAGTTCGGTCAAAGCTGGCAAGAGTTGGTCACCTCAGTATTAGTCAGAAAGAAACCAATCATGGACATATTCCAAGCTGGAAAAAGTCCAAAAAAATTTATATATGGTTTGGATATTTGTATGTTTCCAGAAGAGGCCATATTGCCATACAACAAACCATCATTCCCATCCCCCGGGGGCCACAGCTCGTCTGGGACGGCCTCATCTAAAGGGTCAACGGGTCCTCGTAAAGGAGAAGGGACGAGGGGACAGCACCAGCGCTCCACCACAGAGCAGGGTGAAAGCAGCTACATGGGGACCAACGCGCAGTACTCTGGAGAGTTATGTGAGTCTGAATAGGTTATTCTGGTACAATTTCAATATAAAAGGTGCATGGACAATAGAGAAAATTATCAAGCAACACTTGCTGATTGAAAAGAATTTAATCTATTTAAATGAATGCATTTTGCACATTGGCCTTGAAGTGTGAAAAGGAGCCATTTAATACAAATCAAAGCAGAGTACAAATTTAAAATGTTTTAGATTTGAAATTAGTTGGTGAAAGGAACAGCAAAGGAAGTGTGCTGAAACCTTGGTTTAAAAGTTAAAGGTATTGCTGGTTTACCTTCTCTAGAGTTAGTACTTTTTCAGTACTTTTCCATTGGTGTAAAATAAACATGCCCCCAAGTTTCTGTATAGAACAAGTAATTAAGAAGTTTGTGCAGTTTTTTTTTTCTTCAGTTTCTTAAAATCTGACAGTGAATATAAAACTAAGGGGTGCATCAATGTTTCATTATTTTTACATTTTTCAAAACTGACTTGCATGTTCACTTTGTATTGTTTACAGAGTGAGCCTTTTTGATGGAAACTGAAGAATGCCTTTATCTGTTCTGGAAATGCCTCACCTGCTTGGTGCAGTGGACTTGTGAAGCGTCAGAAGGAAGAAGAAAAAAAAAGAAAAAACATGAAAAGGACAAACTGTAAATGTGATGTAAAGATGGACATGCAACCCACAAGATCCGCAACATCCCTCACCTTCCTCCTTAAACTATTCATTCACGGAAAAAAAAAAAAAAATGTTGGGGACAAAAAAAAAACAAAACAAAAAAACCATGGAAGGCCTGAGATCTGAGTCGCCCAGCTTTGGTGAACTTGCGGAAAGGAAATCGAGTTTCCTGTAAATATATTCTTGACATCGGAGATTGAAAATGACATTATTGTTATTGCATTGCTATGCAAGCCAAGTTCTGTTTCTGCGCTCTCCTCCCTCTTACGCTGTTGGTCGTTTGTACGATATGTGAATTGATGGGCTGTGGTGCCATAGAAATTATGTTGTCATCCATCATTTGTTAATACTTCTCATGAATTAATTGTTGTCATTATAATAATTATTATAATTAATTATTTTCTTTTGCACTGCAATTTTGGTGATAAGCACAATACCATAGCTCCTGCTGACATGAAGAATTGGAGGAAAAGAAATGTGAAGGGGAGTTTCTGTACTGTAACTAGAGATAAGAAAATATATAACCGTGTACAGAGATATATTAAGAGATGCCTGAGTCTATGCTGGCGGAAAGACTTACAGTTCTTACGAAACGAATTGCGAACTTTCAGCAGTGGGGTTCCTGCGAGAGGAACCAGACCCTCTCCATGCTGGAAATAGTCTGAGATAGGTTCGGAAACTGTTTGCAGGGAAATTTATTCTAAGTGGTTCTCTTTTCAACACATCCAACTACCCCTACTAGTTAATACTACTCAATCTAGTCCAATTGGAATATATTTAGGCCAGATCTTTGAACTACACTGGACTACAGGTACCAACTTTGCCTCTTCCGCCTGCTCACTGTTCGCCGCTTGCTTTTGTTTTGCATTTAGTATTTTGGTTATTTAATTTGGTCCATCTGAGCATAGCAAAATTAATAGACACCAACATGGCTAATGTTTGGAGGTGAATAGTTCTTTCACTTGCAAGATAATTGGGCTTTTTTTAATTTTTTGATCTCCACTCAAAATTTGATTACAAGCACTTGAAACCTGAGTAATTTAAAAGCCATATGAACAAGACTACAAGGTCCCTGCCTTCCCGTAAGGCTTCTGCCTTACTCTAGAGGTCTTGTAGACGTCAAGATCCCGTGCTTGTCTTGAGATTCTGCGTACGTCTCAGATCACGAGTGGAGAATCAAGTCAGGTAACTTAATTTAGATTTTTTTGTTGAGCACTTAATGTATCTTGTTTTTTATATTTCTGATGATGTCCCAAATCCTTGTTTTCAAGTTCTACTTTACCTATGCAGGGCACTGAATCACTAGGATCCATAAACAAATCCACATTCATTGGTATCTTGATTCAGATATTCGTCCTGTAATCACATGCGGAAGTCTCAAAATGACTGCATCGAGCTAAAGCCAATAACATTTTGCCTTTGCAAAAATACGGCAATATCTCTCACATGATCGCTAAGATTTTTCCACGTCCTCGGTGTGTGCTGTAAAACGTCAATCAGACCTCCAGAAAACGTTTCCACTGTCTTCGGCCACTACATACAGTACGTTTACCGAACAGTCCAGTTGGTTGTTTTTGCTTGATGAAATTTTACATTATATAAATATATTATTAAAAACAAAATGTACAAAAGGCTGCTCAAAAAAGGATATTTTTTACTGTGGAATCTTCAGGAGTTACTGGTGAAATGACTGTTTTCTTTCGTTATTTCCGTCTTCGTTTTTGTACAACGTTACTGAGGAGAGGTCTCCCAGACCGGGCCGACGTCCCGTCCACGTCTTTCTCTCGGAATTCACATCATTTCAACGCTAGTGTCCAGCTGTTTGGAATAATGAGGTGCGAACGAGTATCTCAGGTGATTTTACATCTATATCGGTGGTGTTGATGTGGGTGTATATAAATGTATATATTCATATGCATCCTCACGTAAGAGAGTTCATTCCATGTTCGCTATTGAAACGTTTCTCCACCCCTTGTACCTGATGGATTGCTATGCTCTCTCTTCCTTTTTGGCCCTGTCGACAGTGGATTTCCATTCCTTTTCTCTTCCATCTGAAAACGTGCCGGTACACTAAATGTCCATAAGACAAAGATGTCACTTACAGAACATACCAAAATTAATATTGATATTTCTAATGTCTAATGCATTTTAGTGTCTTTTTTAATACTTGTTTCTTTAAACATCACAGTGTTGTTGTTTTTTTGTATTTATTAAGATAATAAAGGTATATTGTGAAAAATGCATAAAAGCTTGTGGTGTGTTTCTCCTCGATTTCCTGCACACTTACTTCATTTCACACCAAGGTTTTGTTTTCACGGGCTGAATCGGCTGAATTTGAGATGCTCGGATCATTTTTTATCATTTGTATGCGCAACCTCCCGCTGCTTTCTCAACAGAAAGGCAACAAAAGGATGATAAATACAGAAACGGCGACAAAAGTCATCAATCCTTTCCAGAGATGGCACACATACTGTTTTTTAATACCATGTGCTCTTAGTCTGTCCCCCTTTCCATCTGTACTTTAATAGCCTACCTGTTTTTCCAGAAATATAGATTATGTACTATAAAAACTGGAAAGTTTTGAAGGAAATGTTCATTTGATATACAACCTGAATTTTGAATAAAATGAAAACTTAAAAGACTTTCAAATCACCAATATTTTATTCACAATAGAACATAGATAACATAACATAAATGTTTAAACTGAGAAATTTTACAATTTTATGCACAAAATGAGCTAATTTCAAATTTGGTGCCTGCTACAGGTCTCAAAATAGTTGGGACGGGGGCATGTTTACCATGGTGTAGCATCTCCTCTTCTTTTCAAAACAGTGGGAAGACGTCTGGGCATCGAGGTTATGAGTTTCTGGAGTTTTGGTGTTGGAATTTAGTCCCATTCTTGCCTGATATAGGTTTCCAGCTGCTTAAGAGTTTGTGGTTGTCTTTGACATATTTTTTGTTTAATGTTGCTCTAAAACCTTTATATACCTTTCAGCATTCATAGTGCCTTCCAAAACATGTAAGCTGCCCATACCGTATGCAATTATGCACCCCCATACCATCAGAGATGCTGGCCTTTGAACTGAATGCTGATAACACGCTGGAAGGTCTCCATCCTCTTTAGCCCGGAGGACACGGCATCCGTGATTTCCAACAAGAATGTCAAATTTGGACTCGTCTGACCATAGAACACTTTTCCACTTTGAAACCGTCCATTTTAAATGAGCCTTGGCCCACAGGACATGACAGCGCTTCTGGATCATGTTCACATATGGCTTCCTTTTTGCATGATAGAGCTTTAGTTGGCATCTGCAGATGGCACAGCGGATTGTGTTTACTGACAGTGGTTTCTGGAAGTATTCCTGGGCCCATTTAGTAATGTCATTGACACAATCATGCTGATGAGTGATGCAGTGTTGTCTGAGGGCCCGAAGACCATGAGCATGCAATAAAGGTCTTCAGCCTTGTCCCTTATGAACAGAGATTTCTCCAGTTTCTCTGAATCTTTTGATGATGTTATGCACTGTAGATGATGAGATTTGCAAAGCCTTTGCCATTTGACATTGAGGAACATTGTTTTTAAAGTATTCCACAATCTTTTTACGCACTCTTTCACAGACTGGAGACATCCCTCTAAGACATCCCTTATATAGCTAATAAAAATGATCAATTAACTTAATTAGTTGCTAGATGTTCTCCCAGCTAAGTCTTACCAAAATATCTTGCTTTTTTAGCCATTTGTTGCCCCGTGCCAATTTTTTTGAGACCTGTAGCAGGCATCAAATTTGAAATGAGCTCATTTTGTGCATAATATTGTAAAAATTTCTCAGTTTAAACATTTGTTACGTTATCTATGTTCTATTGTGAATAAAAGATTGGATCATGTGATTTGAAAGTCTTTTAGTTTTCATTTTATTCAAATGTAAAAAACGTCCCAACTTTTCCAGAATTCGGGTTGTATATTCTATACAGGGCCAGACAGACAGACAGATATATAGATCTAGTACTTAACTGGAGTCATTTAGACAGATATATTTAAGCAGTACGATCAGAGGTCTGATGAATGAGATTAAAAAATGACACATTCATCCTGCAAAATCCACTAAATTATCTGTGTAACTCGTGCAAATATGCAAATTCAGGTGACTAGACTTTGTTTCGATTGTGAGAACATGCTGTTCCCTGCATGGTAAAGGTTCAACCGAACCCTGCCAGCTTGGACTCCTCATTTTTCAAACAGGAAATTCCTCCAGGGTGTCTTTCGCTCCTAGGGTGCCCAAGATGGCGCACTCTCTCCAGCCTGAGGCATGCCAGTCCCCTCGTTCTGACTGCCTGGTTCTCGGTCCATGTTTAATATTTTCTGTGTCCACCTTTGTCTCCTCCTCCCCAACACCGTGATGACCCATTTAACACCACTCTGTGCTCGCAACCACTGCCCAGAAGCCGCACAGATCTTTCTTTGGTGCCCAAGATGGCACAATCTGCAATCCAGATGTCGAATGATCAAATCATTACAGGAAGTTGGTAAAAACAGATTCTATTTGTTGGTAATATTAAAGTAAATCCAAATGTACATTATCAAAGAATCTAAAGATGGTCTAAAACTAATAGGTCATCATTTCGCATTACTTTTTTTCTTTTGTATAACATAAAAGAAGTGTTTTTTATTAATTGCAATGACAAGGCGCAAACCAATGCTGTTTGGTGCCATATAAATGATGACACTTTTTGGTGTTTTTGAACACAAAGATGGGAGTGATGTTTTGTCATTTTCAGTTCTACATTTCAGAGATATCTTCAGACTATGAATGAAAAAAGGGACTGAAAATATGAGAAAAAGAAACAGTCAAAACCTGCCTTTGTTTTCACTGAAAAATGAGCATTTTTGTGTTTATGGCATAACCTGGCTTGTGTTTTCATTTAATCTGACCCTTTGAGTAAACTACGCACACACTGCTGTATAAGCCTGCAAGGCTGAAAAATAATGACTAGCCCTTTTATTTTGCCAGCAAAGCAACTTTTCCTCTCTCTCCCAATTTCATGGCTTTTTCCTTCTCATTTTTCACCTGCTTCACCTAAATCTATTTTCCCCTTTTTATCCATTTATTTGGGAAATGATTGCCTTCTACAGTTGCAACATTAACACCCCGTCTACGCCATTTTATCGCTGGTCCTCATGGTGATAAGAGATGAACTCGTGCTTAACTATTGACTTTTAATTGTGTGTACGGAGCATGACGTTTGGTGTTTGATTTCATTGTGTTGGTGCTGCATTTGAACCCACAACTGCAGCAGATAAATGCATGAGGGTGCTGCCATTTGTGGTTGTTGGAGAAGTGCTGGTATGTGGGTTAATTAAAGGAAACATCCCTGGCTGCTGTTGCTGTTTTTTCCTCTCTCTTTTTGTATTCTCTCTCACACACAGTAATGAGGAATGGAAGCTGAGGGGCTTGTGGTACCAGTACAGCACAATTCATCATTCATGTCATCCATACTAAAGCCAGCTGCTCGGAACAGACACAGAAAATTAGCATTTCACCCCCATCTCTTTTCTTTCTCTCTCGCTTTGAGTCGCTCTTCTTCATCAACCCCCTTTATGTCACTTCCTCACTGTTAATGGTCCTCTCTTCTTATCATTTAACTGGGAAACTAATTCCTGTCTTTGATTACTGTCAACCACAGCACAATGACCCATATCCGTCTCCTCTGGTTTTGCTGAAACTGCCGTTTCCCTGGATTGGATGTCAAGACAAAGTAATTATTCTCTTTTTAAACTTCTGGTTTGAGTTTCTGTCTTGGCTTGTCTTGCAATACATTTACATTTACATGTGAACAGAAATGTGAACTGGGCAAATGTTGTCTTTCATGACACATGAAGTGAACTCAGACCTGCAAATTTACATTGCAGACATTTGACCATTGGAGGCAGTAAATGTGGCAGATTGAACTCTGGGCTGAATTCAGTGAACTGGACCATGAACTTCTGGACCATGTTCACATATGGCTTCCTTTTTGCATGATAGAGCTTTAGTTGGCATCTGCAGATGGCACAGCGGATTGTGTTTACCGACAGTGGTTTCTGGAAGTATTCCTGGGCCCATTTAGTAATGTCATTGATACAATCATGCTGATGAGTGAAGCAGTGTCGTCTGAGGGCCCGAAGACCACGGGCATCCAATAAAGGTCTTCGACCTCGTCCCTTCCACACAGAGATTTCTCCAGTTTCTCTGAATCTTTTGATGATGATATGCACTGTCGATGATGAGATTTGCAAAGCCTTTGCAATTTGACATTGAGGAACATGTTTTTAAAGTATTCCACAATCTTCGCCACTCGTGGTTTTCAGAGTAGCAGAGACTTAAGTACTGCATTTCTGCTGCATATCAGAGCTGCAGTTCTACACAGAAAATAGTCCACCAAGACCAGCACATCCCACGGATGCTCAATTGGATTGAGATCTGGGGAGTTTGGAGGCCGGAGAAACACCTTGAACTCTTCACCATGTTCCTCGAACCATTGCTGAACAATGTGTGCAGTGTGGCAGAGTGTGTAATCCTGCTGAAATCATAGGCACTATGATTGGTCTGTAGCTGCGCAACCCCATACGCAGCAGAGTGTGATTCACAGTGTTGTGACACATTCCTTCCATAACCATCATTAAAATTTTGTGTGACTTTTGCCACAGTAGATGTTTTATAGCACGTCCTGATTTTGCTGAGTAAGACATGTTCCTGGACCAAGATATTTTGTTGATCCTTAAACAACAAAATGTCTGAAAATTCAGTCCTAAACATATCCCTAACCCTAAACCTAACCCTACCCATAAGTTATCCCTTATGATAGGTGAAAAACAGTGGTGCAGAAGCACCTAACCCTGGTTGTAAGCCTAAACTTGACATAAACTGTAAACTTGTCCCTCAAATCTGATTGGTTAATTGGAATGTTGCTCTAGGACCAACAAAGATGTTGATCCAGGAACATGTTGTACTTGGTGAAATCAGGTTCTGCCCTTCTAGACGGGATAGCTTTCATTGCCCTCATGCATCGATGAGCCTTGGGCGCCCAGCACCCTGTCTCCAGTTTGTAGTTTGTCTCTCCTTGGACCACTGTTGGTAAATTCTCAGTACTGCTGACCTGGGAACAACCCATAAGCCTTGCCGTTTCAGAGATATTCTGATCCAGACACTTGCCATAACAATTTGGCCCTTGTCAATGTCGCTCAGATCTTTATTCCTTCCCATTTCTCCAGCATCCAACTAATCAAATATACTTAGACCTTAATGTGTGGCCTTGTTAGGAGATGATGGTCATAATGTTTTGGCTCATCAGTGTTTTTTTTTTTTTTTTAATATTAAATAAAGGTTATTAGGCATTGGATATTGAGAATTCTTACAAAATTAGCATCATGAAGTTTAATTTACATGAGGGAAAGTGTCATATTTACATCCAAATGGTAATAACCTAAACTGAAAAGAACCCAAACTGTGGAATTTAAATATTCCTGTAGCTAGAACAGTAGTCACAGGTTTGATTCTGTGTAAGATAAATGAGCAACAGTGTGATATGGCTGTATATCAGCCATTTGGCCTTAATATTAAATAATTAACTTTAACATAGCCCAATTCAATTAGCTCAGGAACAAGTAATAGATTAATAAGATCAAAATTGCCCATTTTGTGTACCTAAAATGAATTATATCTCATGTTTAACCACTATAAGACACAGCAGCAAATCGCTGAAGCACTGGCCGAGATGAAGCTGTTCTCGGCGGGTACACGAGCACCTGAACGGACACTGACGGCCTGGAGCTCGCATCTCCAAAAACATCTAAACAAATTGTAAAATAGGCACTATGATTAAATATGAGTCACATATTTCAGGTCTAAACAAATACATTATCGCCTAAAAAACTCTTAAAACTACAGTTTGTGGTACAACAAGTGTAGTATTTGTAAAACATACGGTGGGTTTGCTTGGCCGCCATGACAGTCATTTCAAGTGGAGTGATACAAATGGTGAAAAGATAAGAGTGGTTATCACTACAATATCGCACGGCTCTCAGCCAATCAGATTCAAGAACCAGAAAGAACTGCTGTATAAAAATATATATCTTCAGTGCAATACATGATGCTTTGGATAACATCATCTGCCAAATACATGCGTCAGTGCAAATGTAAATACTGAAATCATCTGCATTCAGTCAGATTTACTGTGTGTTTGTGTATTTGCCACTGCATGTGGAACTTGAATCAATCTCGACAGACATTTTATTTCAACCAGTGGGTGGGTAGAGTTCATTCCAATATTTACAGAATATTATGTTGATAAATAAGTTTATAGTGTATTTTTGTATTTGCCGAGTTGCTAAGCAGCATTACTTTGCTTATGTGTGTGGTTAGAAACATCATGTTTTTATGGACCATGCCATCTGTACTGCAGTGAGGTCCAATCACTGTAAATTAATTTAACATTTATGCTTCCCAAACTGGTCAGTTCTTCCTTTTGTTTGAAAGCAGATAAATTGAAATGAGGTCTTTTCTTTTCATTTCACTTTTAACTCCTAGGTCTTGTTTTTCCTCTTATCTCACAGCTCTACCATCTTTTCATAGAGTCAGCTCGACTAGGCTCTCATTGCTGTCTTTATAAGCTATATCCTTCCAACGGATAGCTGAAGGACTGCTGTAATTAACCATGAACCTTTGCTGCAGCTTTTCCTTTTATCAGCCTAAAGAAACCAGAAGGCCAATCTCGGAGCGGCTGTGACATTATCTTCAGATTGAATAAAAGTTGAAGGAACTCTTTGTAAGAGAACATCTATTCAACCAAAGAATCAAAACGAAGAAGTTTTTCCAATCCTCACACTGGTTATCCACCTGCAAGTCCACCTGTTGGAGGTTTCGGAGACTGATTTGGTCCAAGCCTTGGCTTGTCTTCAGGTGGGATTTCCTTGATGAACATCTCTTAATCAAGCTGTAATTGTTTGAGCATGACCTTACTTGACTTGGTTAATGGGAAAGGCCCTGATTAACGATGTGTGCTCAGTCACACAGTGGGAGGCGCCGCCCACACCCACGAGCCATTGGTTCATTAATTAATTTATTAATTAAAGGGTAACAATGAGGCAGAAAACAAAGGACCAGCCAAAGGACAATGAGAAAGCAATAGTCTTCCTGTGGTTTGCTGTTAAAAATGATTTATGTTTATAAGCATGATGATTGATAATTGTAAAGCATCAAGCTATATCAAATTGCTCTCAGTTTTAAATTAAGCAAAGGAGGGTATAGAAGTGCTACATGTAATTTAATCATATTCCCTGAAGACTCCAACAGGAGAGGAATGGTGGCATAAATTAAACATCTATTATATATTTAATGGACAATGTTATAGTTGCAGTAAGATTAAAACAAAACTAATCTCTCTAATCCCTGAAAACCATTATTTCGCCAAGTATTCCTAACATTTTAGCGATCCTAGAACAAACAATCTTAACAAATATGTATAATACATAGAGATAACTATCTGTTAGCATTTTCATCTCATTTCAATGATAGTAAATGATTTGTTTATTTGAATTATAGTGCACAAATTGCATTAACTTTATGGTTCTGTAACGTTTTTTTTTTTTTATAGAAAGAAACAACTCCTTTTGTTCCATGAATCAAAGTCAAGGTTAGGAAATGAGAGTGAGTAAATGATGACAGATTATTTCTTTAATAGATATTAAAATGCAATATATTTGTTTTATTTATTTATTTTAAAATAAATGTAACTATAGCTTACCTAACCTGTGCTATACAGAACATTTGACTGCCCAGCCAGATACTAAACATTCATACACACGCTGATGTACATAAAGCAGGGACAATAAACATACACGCATATATTAATTGTGACTGTTTGATAAGCTTTAATGACATACACATTTGTTTGGTGAAGCAAATGTCATACTGAGTCACCGTTGTGTTCCAAATACCTTCTGTATTTGTTCACACTAATAATCGACAGATTTTTATTGACATTAAAATGTCAACATTGAATGAAAAAGTAGAAGATCCATTTCACAAACTTTGGTGATGTGACAGATCATATTCGCCTCACGTCCCGCAATCTTTAATGTGAGGAAAATGTCACTCCTTTTATGTTTGCATTTACTTCGGAACCAGAGTCAAAAGGAAAGGTTGGGGTCTTAAAGAGTTAGTTCACCCAAAAATGAAAATTCTGTCATTAATTACTCACCCTCATGTCATTCCACACCCGTAAGGACCTTTGTTCATCTTCAGAACACAAATTAAGATATTTTTGATGAAATCCGAGAGGTATATGACTCGTCCATAGACAGCAATATAACCACCACTTTCAAGGTCCAGAAAGATACTAAAGACATCATTAAAACAGTCAACGTGACTGCAGTGGTTCAACTTTAATTTTATGAAGCGATGAGAATACTTTTTGTGCTCAAAAACAAAACAAAAATAACAACTTTATTCAACAATCTCTTCTTTTCCCTGTCATTTTCCTTACGCAGGTGACGCAGTAAGCACAGTGAAGCCTTCCGTGTTTACATCTGAATGCCAGCTCAGTATTGGCCAAAGCTGCACACATGATGCAGGAGCCGGCCAATAATGAGCCCGTGTTCTGACGTAGAACCTGGAAGCGCTGGATTTAAACAATGTAGGAGACTGACACAGAGGAGAAGATATTGTTCAATAAAGTCATTATTTTTGTTTTGTTTTTGCCCACAAAAAGTATTCTCGTCGCTTCATAAAATGAAGGTTGAACCACTGCAGTCACGTCGACTGTTTTAACCAATGTCTTTAGTACTTTCTGGACCTTGAAAGTGTCCGTTATATTGCTGCCTATGGACGAGTCATATGCCTCTTACATATCAGTTCTTACGTGTGTGGAACGACATGAGGGTGAGTAAATAATGACAGAATTTTTCATTTTTGGGTGAATTTAAAAACCGCTTCCCCCAGGATTTTGTGAGGCTACCTAGCTCTGGTGTTTTAGGAAGCCAAACAATTAGAAAAATAATAATAATAACAGCTAATAATAATAATAATCATCATTTTATATAATTCCTATGACAGTAATAGCCATATATTTGTAAAACAAATGCACTGGAAAATTAATATTTCATAAGTATATTATTTTACTTTACGACACAGTAGCAAAATCACAGTACTTTTGTCATAATTTCTACACTTGCAAGAGACGAACCCTCGAGCTTTTATTTTGACGGAAAAACACCGGATCACGAGCTGATCACGTGCAGTGCATACTTCGCTTTGAAACACGCAGGCGCAAACAGTATACTTATTTAATTAAAACATTTTTATTTGATAAGTCCATAAGCCATTAGATTTTGGTTCATTTGACATGTACTTTGCCAAAGCAGTTTATCTTGTTTATGTCATTACGAGAAGTTTTAAAATATTTTCGGTTCATTGTGAATGTGAAACAGTGGCGGCACAGATTACAATATGGCGGCCGCCAGTCTGGTAACTGATGGGAAATACTGCATTTTAAAACGTCTCAGTATATATTTTGTGTAATTAATTCGTCAAGCTCACCATCGCATGGAGAAAAAGACAGTACTCTTGAAAAACTAACAACAAATATAATTAATTACTGAGTAAAAAAGAAATTAGCATCTTAAAATGTTTTAAGTGGCATTTGTTGCGCATGTGTATGTCACGGTGCTTAGCTCAGTTATCATTTGCTCAGGGAAACAAGCGAATAAAGATGTGTTGGTAATGTATTTGCCCTTTGTTTTTTTCTTAAAAAGGTACTTTCTGTTGTGTCTTTGAGACAGGAAAATGTCGATGTGAGTTACACCTGGAAGTTGAAACGCAGGAGAGCAACAAGACATCTCTCTCATCAGTTTTACCCGCAAAGACAGGTAGAAAGCTTCACAATCCCGTCTTGCATGTCTGGTAAATCCTCTGATTTAGGGACGCATAATAGTGAAGGTTATTTTTAATAATTTGAGTGGCACCTGAGCGTGTGACTCTGATGTGTTTTTTTGCGTGAAGGCGGCTGAAGTTATTAGACATGGCGCTTTCGATGTAGCGTCTCACTGAAGCAGCAAATTAACACAAAGACACGGCGACACATTAAGAAAGGGGGAAAGGGGGATAGAGAAAAGAAATATTCCTTTCCTGCTGTATCCTTCCACTCTCGCACCTCTCAATTTCCTTCACCGTTTAATCCCACAATCTGTTCCAGTGTTGACACATCCACGTGTGTAATGTGGAACCCATTAGATGTTGAGCAGGTAACTGAGAGCGGCGTACCTCAGGGGCACAACACTTCTGTATACAAAACACTCTTCTGAGAGCGGATGGAATGCAATCAGCTTGAAATTGCGTTCATAAATCCATAACAGCGCGATATTTTGTTGGCGCACTTTTAGTCTCTACGCAATTATTCTGTCTGCAGATGTGCAGTATTTAAAACAATGAGTCATAACTCTGTAGGCAACACTTTTCATTTAGTATTTCAATTAAACACAAACATCATCTGAGGCACATGTTCTCCTGAGGGCCAAATAGTGACACGGCAGTTCAATCAAGAGGGTTTACAGCTGGTTGGTTGAACACTGCGAGTATCTTGAAAAGGAAAATTAATAACGAAACATCCCCTTGCTGTTATTTTTTGTAGAGCAAAATACTCTAATTTTTTTTAATCCTCTGGTGCCCCTCATTTAGGAGTCACACTCATACTCCTCCTGAACACCTCAAATGTAACTTTTTTTTTTTCTCTCTCTCTCAGTAAAATCAGTGTAATAGTATAATATCATTTTTTCAATTAATTCCTGCATTGTGATGTATTGTACTCCCAAAAAAATTATATATATATATATATATATGTATATGTATAATTTCCCATTCATTTCTGTGGCAGTCATTTTCAATCAGGATGAGTACAAGTGTGAATATTTTTTTAGGACCATGCAGGACCTTTTCAAATGAAATCATGTCCACAATTTTTTTTTTGTGTGGTCACATAGCAAGAGCCACAAAAGTCATCAAGTATCATACCATTCCGATGAAGTAAAAAAAAAAAAAAAAAAAAAAAATCAAAAAGTAACATTTTTTGGTCAGTGACTGCAGGGCTCAATACTAATTTTTTCAAATTTTTACTTGTCCTTCCAGAGTGTTTACTGGCCCCACAACAAAAACATTAAAAATTAAAAAGTAAAAAAAAACAAAACAAAAAAAACAAATATATATATATATATATATATATATATATATATATATATATATATATATATATATATATATAAAATAATCCTACTTATTGTTTTTAATACATGTGAGGTTATGACACCAAAAGCTGTTTGATTAACTCACTTAAATGTTAAATATTGTTAAATAAGTAAACATTAAGTAATACGATAGGAACAAATCATCAAATTACAAGTAATAGCACAAATAAATACAACAGAACAAAACATAAATTAAATTGTGCTTTTCAGGTTTTTTTTTTTTTTATGTAGGCTAGAGGAGATTTTTCAGGTACAGAAATTGTAATCTAATGTATAGCCTAACTGTAAACTTTATTAAAGTTAATCAATCATGAGCGGTTACAGATGCATAAATAATGTTTTGAAATGTTGAAAATATAAAATGTTAAATACTGTTATTTGAAATTATTTATAAAATGAAAAGATAGTTTAAATGTGAAATTCAACCTGCCAGTAGGTGGCAGCAACTTCCTGTTAATGAGCGAGTCATTGAGATTCAACCGATTCATTCAAACGGCTGATTCATTCAGGAAGTGTTGCTCAGAGACGCAAAACAATTCTGTGGACTTTGTTTGGAACTATTTTTGTTGGCAAAATAGAGCGAAACATGCGATTTGGTGTCTAAAATGTAAGTCACTTAATATAAACTGCTTGTTTATTAAACTGTATGTTGTATTAAATCAGTATCACGTTTGTAATCATGCTTATGTGGATAAAAATGGCGCTCTTCGTGTAATATTGGTGAACTACATTAAATTATATAAAGACATACAGGGGTATTTTTGCTTTATCTTGAATTCTGTGGGCATTCTAATATTCTATATCTGTCTGATTTTAATAGACTAAATCACGCAGTGAAAGCGTACACTCTAAAAGTCACACGCGCACTCATCTAATCTACTAAACTACGTCACTTAGTGTATACGTGCACTCAATGGGTGTGTTTTGGTTTGGTTTTTGTAAAGTGAGGGACTTACTCAATAATGTCAGATCGTTAAATTAACAATCACAATATCATAGAAGATATATAACGCACGCCCCTACAGCACTGGCCCGATCGGGCAAGTCTAACTGTTCCAAGCGTCGTTCACACTAGCCATCGAGCAGTCCTCCTTATTGTCAAACATTTCTAAGAAATTAGCACTTGCATTTTGATCTACTTGTACTTTCATCTCAAATGTCATTGACCCTCATACTAGACATTGTAATATTTTGTTCTTTTGCGATATATATTGCGATATGGAGGAAAAAAAATCACCAGATGACTTGAACAGCTCTATTTGGAAAGAATTAATCATTCTAGAATGATTGGGGTGATTTTGTAGGGGATTGAATGTGCATAGAAAATAATTAACAAATTACAAGTACAGATGAATAGATACAAATGAAGGGTACAGAAATTGAATAATCAAATGCAAAATAACACTGCATAATCTTCACTCTGTAAATTAAATATAATTAATCTTTGCTAAAGCTACAAAAGTGATATTCTCTTTGTGTTTTGTTGTTTGATTAAAATTAATGACTCAGACTGCAGCAAGAATATTAGGCTGCTGTCACTTTAAGACAGAATGCACTCACCATAATGATACGCATCCGTTTTCTTTCTTGTTTATGTTCACATAAGCCATAAGCGACTGTGTTTACAAGAATACCCACCAAGACAGGCATTTTGACATAATTAGTGTGTGTATGTGTCCATTCAAGCACAAATAGAGCAAGAGGAAGAGAGTGTTCGGTATTCGCGTGCCTGTGTGTGTGCAAGTGTTCAGAATTGAGTTCTTTCGTGCCTTCTTGCACTCGAATGGTTTAAAATCTCTTGAATGTTTAAACTAACAGGACCAAAACGTGAAATCGTGCGTTTCGAGCAGTGGTGTTGGTCCATACGGGTCAACTATGATCCCAGTACTGGATCCCAATCGCATATGTGCACATCGCAATATCGATGCTAAAAGGATTGTGCAGCCCTACCTCATACATTTAAGTACATTTTAGTTAAACTGTATATACAATTTCACATTTCAGTCTTTAGATGTTCATATAATCTTTCAGAGCAATAAAGGTAAAAGTTTTGTCTTGCGCTGTCCTCAATGCAGTGGCGCGAGACCGGACTCTACGATTTTCAGACCGAATTCATTATAGAAATAAAGGTGCGGCTGGAGGATGGATGTCACTGTTGCCAAAGGAGTGAGGTATGCAGGCATATAGTATGAATTCATTGTTTTTTTTCCACTTAAGTATTGTGTGTAGAGTCCATAATGCAACAGCATGCAATAGTATTTTTAATTGTGCGGTCTTTACAACAAGTCTCTGTGGGTAAGCACTTCATTATTTATTTGAGTTTTATGCAAGTAAATTGCCATTTTATCAGTTTGCATCTTTCACAAACATAATGCAATTCCTCATAAAATGCTTGTAAATGAGGGCAACATATTTTACATTTCGGATTTTATCTGTATTTCAGCTTTTTACGCCCTGAAGCCACTTAATCTTTATTTCATTCAGACTGGTGACAGAACATACATTTGTCATACAGCATTGTAAAACAATCGTAAATACCTCTCCTTACACAAAGCCATTGTGTTTAATATTATCGTGGGTTTATAACCCCTTCACGTGGGATTTTATCACTAAGCCTGCTAAGCATTTGATCATAAATGTGTATGTGTGCGAGTAATAAAACGTTTGGAAATGTGCAGAGAACAGCATTGTTCTAATGGATGTGCAAATTCTGCCTCGGAGGGATAGAAACCACATCACGTTACCATCCAATTTGTGTTCCACTCACCAATTACTTTCATGCTCGGCTTCCCCCCATCTTAGACCGAAAAGAGATTATCTGTATTGCGTCTGAACGCTGCGGTTCCTAATTAAAAAAACACAAACGAGAGGCATGTGTGCTGATAACACAACTGTGAAAATACTTCGAACGTATAGGTCCTTATGACAATATTTACATGTTATGCAATTTTTTTTTTTTTTTTTTTTTTTTTTTCAAAAATGTGACCCTCTGTGGTTATGATGTTTGCTGATAATGCTAAAATCTTAACGGTATGATGCATCAGTATTAGCGTTTTCTGTCAACTGTTTTGTTTTGCTAGGTCAGGAATGTAACATGAAATATGACTCAAAATTGGTTGATGTTTATAGTATGTGAAAATGTATTCAATTTATATTTATAAATATTCCATTGATGCTAGTGAAGATTGAAGGAAGGTGTCCCTGTTAACCTATGTTTAGATAGTTTTTAGCTGCTGTTAGCATTGTAGCATTTGTTTACTGGTGAATTTTTGTTTTTGAGTTATCACAGATTTGACCTAAAGACCAGTAAAATTACTAATTTCAGTGTGACGTAAGTTTTCGAAAGTGTCCATATACATTTTAGGGAAGCTGTATACAATTTTACAATTTGAAAATGGTGATATAATCTTTTATGTTGATAAAGTTTAAACTGTTTTGTCTGTTCTTCCTCAATGCAGGTTCACAGGAGTGAGAGTAGACTTGACTCTACAGTACCCAGACCTAATTAAATAAAGAAGTAAAGGTGGAGTTGGAGGATGGATGCCAGAGGAATTGTCTAAGGAGTAAGGTATGCAGCCAGTCTGTGGATTTATGAATTCATTTATATTATTTTTCCCCTAAACCAGTTCAGTGCAAACTCCACTCTGCAGCCATTTCTAAAGCTTTCATTTGGCATGTTAATCACAGTTCTGAATTCCAAAAATGGGAAGTAACAAAGTACAAATACTTTGTTACTGTACTTAAGTTGATTTTTCTGGTATCAGTACTTTACTTAACTATTTATTTGTTTGACAACTTTTTTTACATGGTAATGCAATATGTTCAGTATTTTTCTATTTTTCAATTATTATTGCACATATTTTGACATTTAGGCAATTCAGAAAATACAGTTTTGTTAATTCTAGATTGTCATTTTAAAACAATAACACATGGTCATAAGGTGACACTTTAAATTTAGGTACAATAAATTTATATTATGTGCAAACAAATTACAATGAGGTGGTTGTTTTGCAACAAGGTGGAGACAGTTCTGTTCATAACAGTAGGCAAGCTGAAAAAGTGACAGGTACAAGAAAATGAGTAAAAATACACAGACAGACAGACTTGATGCATTCATTAGCTAACAACATTTGAAATGTACTTTTTTTTTTTTTTTTTTTTTAATTAATATGATGTGAGGTCCAGTTACCAAAATGACACTAAAACAGGTGGTAGTAATAGCTACTTTTTACTTAAGTGCATGTCAGAGCCCATACTTCTTTACTTTAACTTGAGTAAAAAAGTGTAGTCTGTAATTCAACTTTTACCAGTCTTTTTAAACAGTATATGTGAAGGATGTCTGTACTTTTTCCATCTCTGATGGATTTATGAATTAAATTATAGGTTTTGAATGCACAGTTTGTTTGGATGCTGTTTTCGCACATTTTTTTCTCTATATCAGTTCGCAGGCGCAAACTCCACCCCACAGCCAAAGCTTTCATTGGTCATTTTAATTACAGTGCTAAATGCCTATCCAATACTAAATCAATGCCAACCCTAACCTACACCCTAACCTTAACAAAAACATTTTTAATTTAACATTAAAAAAAAAAAAAAACACTTAAACACAAAAACACTTGTCTTAAATATACTTTTTTTCCAAAAGTATTTAAGTAAATTTTAATACAGTTTCATGGCTGGTAAGAAATATATATGGCTTTTTTTTTTTTTTTTTTTTTTTTTTTTTAATTGTCACTGAATGCTGTTTGAAATGCGTTCATCATCACAACATTACTGACAACCTGCTGTTGTCTTTTTTTTTTTTTTTTTTTTGAGAGAGAGAGAGAGAGAGAAGAGTGCAAGACTGTAAGGAATTGTTGCAATGGGGCTACTGATGCAAGATCTTGATCTTAGATTAGCATCCCTACTGCAAATACAAACTAAGATCCATACATCTGTGAAATGCTTTAGAAATACATACTCTACCCATCTGGCCTTATTTCTAAGTTTTTCTCAGAACTGAATGTGAAATTTCCCAGTGTAGAAATACCAATTTGTGTGTTTTTCTATTATGCATAGTTTGAAGCCATCTATTGGGTTTCTATTTTAAAGGATTAGTTATGCAGCACATTTATAAGAGCTTGTTGCACAAATGCATGAATGCACACACCAGGTAGCATCCCTCTACTTCTTCCCATCGGCCTAATGAAGATGGATTTATCCAATCTATTCCTTGACACCAGAACCAGAACAAGCCAACCCGTCCCCTGTGTGGTGTCATACTCCTCTTCTTCTTCTCATCCTTTTCTCTTCCGTTCCTCCGCTGTACGTTTCGCTCTGTACAACGGATCAGGCCTCCCCGGTGCGCCACCAGACCAAAAAGCGAAAAGGGCAAGAAATTTGTCATCCTCCCCAACAAGACCCTCACCAGACAAAAGAACAACGGCATTAATCATCTGACATTTCAATATTGTATTACCCTTTCTGGTGAAAATCAAGGGGGTCATTAAACTGGTAAAAGGAGACGGGGGTGCTGATCAATAGAACAAGCCTCGAACAGAACCTTGAGCTTTACTGCCGTCTGCAGATTCACAGCTGCTGTCAGTAGGTATGATAGGAGACGGCCTTAACTAATTGCCTCTACGTGAAGGGCATGAAGTGGCGTTCAATGCATTGATGGCGGCAGTGAAGAGAACACTTAATCAGCAGGCAATGAATATAAACAGGCAGAGACCACCAGAGGGGAGCTCCTTGTTTGTGGTGGCATTCGTAATGAGGATCACTGGTAGTGTGAGGTTTTGTCTCTGTAAAGCAGTAAAAATATACATTGTATATTTTTATAAAATATACAATATACATTATACAAATTATTTAATTCCCCAATGTATTAAATACATTGGGGAATTGCGAATGTTGAGTTTGAAATGTCATCATAGAAATGATTTTGACAAGGGTAGATTTTGAGAATATGAAGTTTGGGTTTGTGCCCTCAAAATGTTTTTATGTTCTGTTTTATAGTAGAGAGACAGGGAATGTTTTTCTTCAAGGATGAATTAAACGACTGACTAAGTCATTTCTCTTCGCTTTCACAAGTCTTTCCTGGCCGTTCACCTGTGTCTTCACCTATCATCATTCATCATGCTGCAATCGTGGTGTGTCTGTTCAGCAGGTCGTTTAACTACAAAAACATGCCAATTTAGTTGTTTGTGTGTCCACGGTCCTTTTCAAACGCTGTTTGATGTGGTCAGTCATCATCATGTTTTAGCTTGGTCAGAGTTCGGGTTTGTGATTGTGGAGCTCTTAAAGGGAACCCCTGGTGTTAAGACTTGTATGGCTTAATATAACAAATGATGTCTCTTACTGAAATATGTAGTAGAAAACCCATGAAAGATTTACGTTATTTAAAAAATCCATGACACATTTGGACAATGGGCGGCGCCATTTTGTTTGCATTTTATGTCGCTGACGTCAAATGGTTGCACTCACTGCTCACCAAAACATAAAGATAAAAAGCCTCAGTCATCAGGGCTAAAGTGAAGAGAACAAAGATGCAGTTAGGAAGTTTTATTCGTCCACATTCTTCACAACTTCCCATTCTTTTCTCCTCTTATCGCTAGTAAAGCAGTAAAGACATCACTTCTCTTGTGGCTTATCGACTGAAAATTACAACCAAAAGCTGCACAGTGTGGCATCGTACATTATATTCCGAGTTGTGTTGCGTTAAAAATAGCAATATGACAGTGTCAGTAGAGCAGTGAGTGCAACCATTTGACGTCATCGACATAGAACGCAAACAAAATGGCGCCGCCCATTGTCCAAATTGTTCCAGATATGTCAAGGATTTTTTAAATAACATAAATTTTTCATGGGGTTTCTACTACATATTTCAGTAAGAGACATCATTTACGTTATATTAAGCCATACAAGTCTTAACACCAGGGGTTCCCTTTAACAAAACAGTGATTAAGGCACAATATGTAAGATTTTTGGATTAAAATATCCAAGAACAATGTGTATATTTTGTTGACTTGTGTACTTACATTATCCCAAATGATTCCAAGAATATTTAAATCCAGAGAAATAAGCAATTTTAACCAGGACACGAATCGTGTCCTTGCGTCGTTTTTCAATGACATCATACCTGCGTTACCCTCGATTTCCGATTTTTATTTTGTAGAAACCATGGAAACCCCAAAGACGCTTTATGTGAGCAATTGTTTAGATACATTCATTGAGAGAAAACTAATCATTGTTATAGCTCAACACAGTAAGTCTTATTGTTTAAATCTTGTTTTCTTCATGTATCGCGATTACCATGTTTTACCATGACTAATATTGATCTAGCTTACTGCAGTGTGCAACAAGTGTCTCGTAGCCGCCGAGCGAATGCGCAGAGTAGCATTATAACAATTTTTAGCACACATATGTATCTAATATGGTAAAACAGCGCTGCTTTACCCCACATACACATGACCAGAAGAAGCGGACACGGTCGTTTGCGGCATAATAAAAGCTCCACTGCGCTCGAGCCGTGTGTCGCGCTTGTCTCTCATTAGCATTGCTCCAGTGGCCTCGTTCCACTCCAACGGCTTTCAGCCACACCCTGCTTCATGCTTCACAGTAATGTTAATAAATCTTTAATACATTAGCTCATCAATGAATATTATTTCTGCCTGAGTCCCATCAGGTTCTTTCCATCGGCTGTAGACGTAAAGACAACACCTCCCATGATTCTGCGAAATCAGGGCGTCTTCAAGCTACACCTTTGTTTTGAATAAGTGACCTCTAGTGGCATAAAATTGCATATTGTTCCTTTAAAGACTGAAAAGTGTTTCATCTTTTTTTTTTTTTTTTTTTTGTTAAAATATTTCCCCTTAATATGTCTTAATATGCAAAGAGGCATTCGTTGATATCATTTGATCACAAAAAAAAGTCTTTCGTTGGTTTATTTTCCATGAAAAGCACAAACACTTCGGCCTTCTGTTTGTTTGAACCTGTTTTTGCATTTCTGTTTAGTGATGGTTAGCAATAATGAGAGGGATAGATGAATCCAAGAATTAACAAATGCTTGAATGATTGTACCTGTGCAACTCCTTTTTACATATGAATGGTTCCATGAATTGCTTTTTGATAATTTACCTGTTTTTGCAGATCAGCGTACGGTTCACTGAAAGTCTTTTGGCTTTAACAGGTTCTAACGTTTACCATGTGGTATTGCACAGGTCTGTAAGGAATTGTGCCATTTATCAGCTTGGCATGTCATTTCTTTTAATCATTGGTTTATAGAGACATCTTGGTGCATAATTCATCCATTCATTTTCCTTTAAGATGGAATGTCTTTGTCAGCATCTGTTGATTGCTTCACACATTTACGGTCTTCCTGTCATCCACTGGTGATTTGGCTCGTTCCAGCGTTCTGCTTTTGGCAGGGAGATAGTTGCATAAATTTGACTAAACTTCTTCCTGACTATGTGAGCCTTATAATGTAATTGATGAAAACTAATAATAAAGTAGATGGAAAAACTGGCCGCGACTCGTTGGCTGATGGGACGCATGGGGTTACGTCAGCCTGTGAGATGTGCGGGACCGACTGCGGGGAGGAGAGGTGAAGTTCTTCCAGGTTAATTGTGAGGTCTGAACACGGATGGAGTGAGTTCTTCTGGAAGGACTTATTAAAATGGTGTTATTAAAAAAAACCCTGCAGTTTGGTAGCCAAGACACTCAGGGGAAGACCAACTCCACAGCTGAGAGAAAGATGATTGGAGAAAAGTTGGGCATCGATTTAATTGAATTCGACAAATTTGTTCAGAGAAGTTTTCCAGGGTGATGAGCTGTTGTTATTTTAAGTTCTCGTCTTATGAGAAGACATACTTTATTTGGAAAGAAAAAGAGGTGAAGGAATGGAGGAAGGGATGGAAAAGAAAGGAAGAAAATGAAATGAGATGAAGGAAGAAGTGTGTAAAGAGAGTGGGATGAATTAAAGATGAAAGGGAAAAGAAAGAAAGAAAATAAAATGATTCCAATCAAAATCCTGTCATCTAGGCTCCACAAAGAAAAGACATTGTAAATGAAATTCGGCTTCTCCTCTCGCGGTGATCGGGGTGAATGAGGGTGGTGGGTGAGCAGGTGGGATTGAGTCGACACTGGTCTCTGTGGGCAGCGGCAGACAGGAGGATGGCTTTTCTGACGGCATACAGCTGTTACTCTTAATTACCTCCCGTTATGCGTGTGGGGTTAATTAAACCAGTTTAGGTGAAAAATAAGACATGAATTTCCTAACAAAGGATATTAGGTTAAACCCTACACGTCAACAGAAAAACACTGAATTGAGCCTGTGTTAGCTCAGAATTTAGCGTCTCATTTAGCTAGCGAGCACTCATTAGCGCCACAACAACGTTAGCAGGAAGCAGATTGGATGTTTGGTTCATTTCCTTTTTCCTTGCATCCGTTTATGTTGTAAAAACAAAAAGCTTGCATTTTCTAGTCAAGCACATGCTGTTTTCAAACAAATTAGCTAGTTTCTTCTAGAGTTCTGTGAAGCTAACGGCTGTGTGTTTGATAGCAATGAGAGACTCAGAATTGACCCTGTGTCGCCAGGTACTGTATGTCGTCTTATAATAATGACCGAGATGTACTCATCTCTAGGCTACGTATATTCATAATATTTGCAGCAGAGTCAGTGTCTGCGTGTGTACTACCTTTAATCACCTGTGCCTCATTGTGCGCAGCATACACACCTTAGCTCATTAAAATGATGGATCGAGCCAGAGGGGAAGCTCTCGGTCGCTCCAGATTTGTTCTCGTTTAAAAGGTGTTTAATAGGGGAACACCTGTAGGGAACTGCTCTTGTTTTCTGACAGCAACCAAGACTGGTGGCAGATGCACAGGAGAAGGCATGCGTTTGACATTTTAGTTTCTGTATGTCCCAATATTTGTCTGTGGATTTTGAAATGAAGCGTGTATATAGTTGTCATAGTGCAGTGGCTCTCAATAGGGATGTTCTGAACACTATACGTTTTCAAAATCGACTTTGTCAGTGGGTTGCCTAAATGACTAATAGGCCTTAAAGAATCCAGATATAATTAGGCTGCTGTTGGGTTCTAATCAGACGCATTCATTATGGGCCTTTATATCTTGTTTAAAAAAAAAAAAAAATAGATTGAATGCAACAAAGTCGAATAGAACACGGACTTACTGTGCAGTGAAAAATGTGTAGCCTTGCATAGTTAGAATAGTAAACATAAATAGGCGTTTCTAGGTTTAAAAGGGCTGAGAAATGCTTCCCATATTGTTTGTTGTGAATGTCAAAGGCAGTATATCTAGCCACAAATTTATCTGTTATATGTAATATGGCTAATACATTATTTTTGTTCCATGTTTTAGGCTGGAAAATGACACTTGTGCTGTTTGTGCATTTATAAAATTTTCAATTTTTCCTTATGCAATTTATTGCAAGATTAGAAATGTTTTATTTTTAATTACATTTTTATTAGCTACCTTTCAGTTGATGTCCAATGTAAAAAGCTAAGAAAGGCTACATGGGCTACAGCTAGTGGTGTTTTTGGGCCTGTTTACACCTGGTCACTTCATGCGTTTCCTCTGATCAGATAGCTATCTGATTTATCAAAACGATTCCATTTACACTTAATAAATGTGTGTCCGCAAAACAGATACATTCGATCTTCAATTCTTGCATTATATGCAGATTTCAAGTCACTGAAAGCAACAAATATGAGCTGCATTTTATTGATCATCAGCTAATTTTAAAATCAAAGACCGCAATAGGAGAGAGAGCGTGGCAACAGCACTGGTAAGATCATTTAGTTTCATTACTTTTAATGAAGATGATTGCATGTTGTGCATCTGTGACTTGCTTTCAGTTTCATTTGCAGCAGTTTGCGCGTTGGCTTGCTGAAGAGATACTCAGCTGCTCATCTGTGGCGATGTGTGTAGATAGATGTTGGCTATAACATGTTATTTAGCCTACACGCTCTCACACGTTTATTTTTTTAGAGTTTTTGGGAGGAGTTACATTTATATATGTGGTTTCAACAACCAGATGCATTTAGACCTGTTCAGTTTTGACTGGTTCCAGACCATCCCCTGAAGTGGTTTGAGCAATTGGATTTAAATCCGTCTTGAAGGGCATTTACACCTGGTCTTTTCACGATCGGATAGCTATCTGATCAGAGAAAACGCATGAAGTGACCAGGTGTAAACAGGCCCGTTGATAGTACCAGTACTTGGGTCACTTTTTCAAAACTCTTCACACAGTTCTCCAATTCAACTTGACACATTGACACAGAAGTTAATTTCACAATCAAAATGCACTAAAACTACCAAAACACTTCATACATGTCTCAAATCAGGTCTTTTTTCTGTGACACTAGCAAAGGTTTTCAACCAGCAAACATACTTTGTCACTCGTAAAACAATGACCTAAAACACCAACAGCAGGTAGCATTATACAGTGTTTTCTGTTGTAAAGTTTCTTTACAAAACAAGATTGACATGCTACTGTTTATAATTCACTTTAGTTTCTGGTACGTGGTCTGTGTTTACATTACTGTACAAAATGATTGCTATGTCTTTCCCTTTTGTATAGATGGTAATGAAATTGAACTGTGTTGGTGTTCAGCTACTTCTAATTACTTTGGTGTTTAATTCAAGATTTGGAGTATATTTCAATATTACTGTAGAAATGTAGCAAATTGTGAGCTTAAACAGTTTTGAAAAGAGTGTGTAAACATGTTCAGATTGGCCTGTAGGTTCATAGAGGTGTTTGTTTCTAAGTGAGAAATGTATTCATGTCATTTGATTGATGTAGTCATTGAACGCGTTTAATTTTGTGCCAAAGCAATGATAAATGATCCACAGTTTATCCCAATAGACTGTTGTCACTGTGTGAAGAGTTTTGAAAAAGTGACCTAAGTATTGAGAAATGTGCCCTTGTGATTGTAAATTGAAAGGCTAATACCTGTGTGGGAATTTAGCTACATCTAATTGTTTTGAACTGAAGTTTAATGGTTTTGAAGAGAGTATGTAAACACGTGCAAACTGGCTTGTAGGTATATAGAGGTTTGGTGGTGGTTGTAGTAATGCATAAATAAGCCAAAAAACAAGCAGTCAGTTTCAGTATTTTGATTTATTTTTTTTCTTCGCTTTTTTTGTTTTAAGAAACAAATGCTTGCAGATGTCAAATGAATTAACACTCACATCCTCACCACTTTTAGAGCATGACTGACACAACCAACCCATGAGAGCCGGGCCCTCGGCCAGCCAATCACGACCACCCCAGATTCTCAAACCGACACCCACTTCCTGTTAAGTGCATATGTAAATCAAAAAAATGATTTCTCTTTTTAGTAACGAAAGTGCACAGGTGGAGCAATACTTTCGTAAGCATAACATCCCTGCATTATTCCTGTATCTTTTTCATTTTTGCAGGATGTCTTGAGCTGGAATGAGAATCTGGAAAAGACACCGAAGGTAAGGATGCAGGGATTCGTTTCCATTCATTCACTCGTTTGTAAACAGCTTATCCTTTTTTTCTTTTCTCATAACCCTACATCGACAGGTTTAACAAGGCCTTTTGTCGTACCGTCCGCGCTCCCCTCGCGTAAGACAAAGGTTAATCAATAACATGGTTTAAAATAAAGTTTAGTGATTGTGCTTTTAAAACCAAAGTCAAACATAGAACAACAAACATCAACAATGACAAAAGAATAACAGTGCATTACAAAAAACAAAAACGAACAAACAATAACCCTCAAAATGTGGCACGTTTCCTGGGGCAGTTTAAACACTATGACAATTTACAACCAGGATGATGGCTATAAAAAAAAAATTATATTAACTGGCGTAATTTAAAATTATTCAAATAAGTCAAGGAAGACAAATTTAATGTACCACAATGGATTATAAAAGACAGTTAGATATGTATACACGTGTATGTACATGTCAGTCAGTCCCTTTGTGCCTGGAGTTTCATTACAGTAACAGCTGACTGACAACCTTCTCGCCAAGGTGAACAAAGCCATAATCAGTTTCAGGAGCTAACGGACGCATCATATTGCATTGGAATCAAAACAAAACTGCTTTAGCCCCTCTCAAATGTACCCTTTGTTTTTTTTTTTTTGTCTATTTTTTTTTTTTGCTTCTGTATTTTTTTTCTTCTTTAAATGCACATTGAAATTAAGGTAAATAAATGAAGAATGGTTGGTCAGTTTTCCAAACGTGACTCTGGGTCGGTAGTTTCCAGTAAAGCACCGCCGAGATGGTCAAACTGCACTGAAGATGGTTGCTGAGGACATTTAGACAGCCATATGTTTTATCTTCAGCTCTCCACCATCTGAAAAATCAAGAAAACAAAATCAAACATCAAGGAAGAAAAAAAGTACTATCCAAAGAGGGATTAGGCACAGTAACAGTAATGAACTTAGTTTTTTAGTATTTCTATTTAGGATGTCTTCTGAGGATATATCAGGGGTGTCAAATTCTGTTCCTGCAAGGCCAATGTACTGCAGATTTTAGCTCTAACCTGCCCCAACACACTTGGCTAAGGCTGCATTTACACCGCAAGTCTTAATGCACAAATCTGATCTTTTGACCATATCCGATTTTTTGGCCAGTGTGTTTACATTCACTTTAGACGCGACTGGTATCCGATATCTGTGTTTACATTACTTCCTGCCCAAAAATGATTGTCATTAATAGTTTTACATGCACATAGCAGACCCTCGGGTTTTGAATGGCCGTGCTATTAAAATTATTTATATATTTCATGTCGAGTGGCCATGATTACCTGTCAGAATGGATAAGTTAACAGCTGTCAGTGTCATGGCTGTATTGCAGTGCGAATTCTGACTGAACGGATATAGACCGGAAAATAAAGGTAATTTGCGTTTGATATTTTATGTACAGTTATCAGTTTTAGAATTCCATTTTTTTTAATGAATTCGAGTGAGCTAGGGAGAGAGAGAGAGTAGCTACAGTGCTTTTGGCTTATAAGAAAAACAACAACATGGCGGTCGCTTTTAAATTAACCGGGCAAAGGTTGAAATTCAGCTGCTGAATGTATGTGTGTGCGTGCAATTTCTTTCTAGAAAAATAGATAATGTTAAACATATATCCCACCTCAATAAAGCTGCGAATTTTTAGTGCGAGTGCATACAAGCACGTCTGCTTCATAATGCAACATAAAAGCTACCTTTTAGTGAGCAAACGTGCCACCCTCGCCTTGTGATGGCTTGGAATTCCAATGGGAATCGGATATGCGTGTTTAGTCGCATGTCCAGAGATTGGATATGTATTGGATTTAAAACCACATTTGGAAGTGGCTCAGATCGGATGCGAAAAAAATCGGATCTCGTGTGAATTGTTGTGTTTACACGTGTGCAACTAATTCCGATCTGTGTCAGCAAAAGATAGGATTTTTTTGAGCAGGTGTAAACGCAGCCTAAGTTTCTTGTAATCCTGAACACCTTGATGGTTCAGGTGATTTAGATTAGGGTTGGAGCTCAACTCTGCAGGATAGTGGCCTTCCTGGAACATATATATGTATAGTTATATATAGAATATAAATATATATAGTTGACCACAGAATGTTATTGACCAATCAGATTGAAGTATTCATTTCCAGGAAGCGAGGACATACCTCAAGTTCCTCCCCTCCTGTCTGGAAGGCTCCTGTGGTGTTTAGCCCAACATCTGCAGGGTTTCTGCGGGCCCCTGGAGCCCCCTCACCTCTCCGCCGTCCACCAGACCCCCGAGAGGACAGTGAACTGGAGGAGCTGGGGTCCCTCTCTCCACGAGGACTGTGGACGGCTGGGAAAGATGGGCGACTATAAGGTAGGATGTCCTCTGAGCCTGAAACAGACAAGAAAATGCTAAAGATAGTAGGGCTGGGCGATATGGCAAAAAAAAAAACTGTTTAACTAGTCAACTTAAAACTTAACTATAATATGATTTAAGTAAAATTCTCTTTATTAACAATATAGTTAAATAAAGTTCCATTCCAAGTGCACCACACATGAAGTGATCAACATGGTGTAAATGTAAAACAATTTGTTAAATATCTTTGCAGAAATATGCCTGAAATATGAAGGCAAATGTTGTACAAACTTCTTAAACACATCCTATATACTCAGAAATAATATAAAATGCTAAATATTTCTTAGCCACAAATAACACCAGTAATAGACTATTATTAACAGCAAATGCTTTGTAAAAACAGAAAACAGCAGCTTTCAGCCTGTCACCATCATGCAAACATGAAATATCAAACAGGTTTACAGGTTTTTGCATTCCATTGCGCTATTTGTCCTATTGTTTTTATGTTTGGTGGACATGTTTAGGTGTTGCACTGGTGTCTCGCATCTTTTGCAGCATCTCACCCATGAAACGGCATTCTAAAAACACGGCGGTCAAGTTAAACTTGCATTTAATAACTTTGCCTTTTTTTCTCATTCCACTGCCTGCGTCTCATTTTTATAACGCATTTCTGAATGAACAGCCGCTTAAGAATAGTGATGTGTTCTACTTTCATAGAGCGTCACATGAGAGCGGTTAATCAGGCGCGCCGGCATGAGGTCGGATCATTTTCTTCTCCTAATACGGTTATCATTGCTGTATTGTCAACATGTCCAATTGTAACGCTTGCTAACATTATTCAACATCGTGATTTCTCGATTTAATAAAATCGAGGCAAAACATTAAATTTCAATTAATCGAAAAAAGCCCTAAAAGGTAGGTAACTTGACCGTTAATCAATTAAAAAAAATGTAACTAATCACACTTTTTTTTTGTGATTAATCACACCTAACATTAAAGTTTTTAATGTTGTAGTAATTTCACATTTAACCAAATTAATGTAGAAACAACATAAAAACAGTACATTGATCCAACAGGTAGGAAATATACAGAAATCGAATAAGATAAGTTATCAAACACTTCACAGCATAAATTAAATATAGATATATTTAATTTAATATTATATAAAAGTTATTCAGTCAAGAGCAGTGAGTAATTTTCTCTTTCTTTTGTTGTTTAACATTTGACATCACAGCAGCATTATTAGGCTGCTGTCACTTTAAGATCTGACACGCATTCCATTTCCTCACAACGCTAAGTTCATTTAAGACTATGCTTATGAGGATACTTAACGGGCATTTTGGCATAATTGTGTTGTTTTTTTTTTTTTGTTTGTTTTTTTTTGTCCAAGGGCAAAAGTTCTCTTGTGCTATAAAAAAGCATTTGCATGAATAAGAACATGATCATATAATGTAACGCTAGCTAAAGGTTGACAGAAAAAACAGATGCTGCGTTAATTGCTTGAAATATTTTTAACGTGTTACACTGGAAAAACTTAATTGCATGTGTTAACGCATTAATTTTGACAGGCATAATCATAGTATTTAATGTGAGACGACAAGAATGTAGTGCAGTACCTGGGTGCTGGCGGCTCTTCGGGGCTGCACTGGCATCTTGTTTGCTGCTTTTCCCGGTTCTTTGACCCCTCTGTATATCTTGGCCCTCCCGCCGTTCTGAAGAGCTGGTCCGGGTGTCCGAGCCATCCCGGGGCCTGGGTCCGCCCGAACCTGTTCGCTTGTCCTTGCCATCAGCAGAACTGGATCTGGGCGACATAGCCCCCCGTGGGCCCTCCGGGATAGTTTTGGCTGGGTGTGTTGGAGACTTCAGCATGGCTGGGGGAGGAATTGGAGGAGGGGGAAGATCTGTGAGGAAACAAATTAAAAAAGCATTAGTTTTGTGAATGTTTGATATCTTGTGTCAGTATACCAATGCTAGCGTTTACCATGCAAGATTATGTTTTAGCTCACTCAAGACACGCTATATTCGCACATGCTAGTGTCCTTCAGAACCAGACGTTCAACTAATTGACACCAGAACTCATTTGTCTGGCACCCAGAAGGTGCCATGGAAACACAGCTGTGCCGTTGCGTTGCAACCCTCCAAACAGCTGCACGCTGGAGCTCTTTCCCACCGAGGTGCTGCTAGTCAGTCGAAAAACTGTGAATGACGGTTCATCACTGTCACTGGATGTCTCAACGCTTCCCATGCCAGTTATTCAGGGTTGTTTACAATTGCTGTTCTTGTTAAATAGCATCGCCTAAAAAAAGTCTTCTGAGCTTCACGGATCCTGTAAACTTGTGCCAGGAACAATGAAATCTGAATAAATTTTGAATGCATATGAATGACCAGAGACACAAATATACCCGTTACGTAAACACTGCGTCACTAAGACGCTTAAAAAGTGCTAAAATTGTGCCTTGGTGCTGCGTCAACATTTTTACACATTCAAGGTCAAAGCACACCGAGCGCGTGTCTCGTTTTGTTGGGGAGAGCTTAGCTTCATCGCTGCTCTGGCACTCAGCAAAATACGAGAAGGATCAGTCGATCATGGACGTGGATGGGTTTTTTTTAAGTCCTGTGGTGTCTTGCAGTAAGTCAGGCAGCGGATCGATGCCAGGGTGAGAGAGATAGGGCACATTTCACAAGAGCAGAAGAACGCTGTTAGATTTACGAGGGGGATGAATGAGCGAGGGAGGGCTCAATGCTTTATTCAACAGCTAACGCTACTGTCCTTATTTGCTTGTGTGGTTTCTGCAAAACACGTGCTTCTTGCTTGGGTGAGGTTTGAATGACAGTGTTTAACTTTGTCATCACAGGAATAAATTAATTTTTAAGTTGTAATATTTCACAGAATTGCTGTTTTTCAGATCAAATAAATGACGCCTTAGTGAGCAGAAGAGACTTCTCTCAAAAACAAAAAAAATCTAATCAAACTTTTGAAAAGGTAGTGTATGTCTTTGCAAGTGCATTAGCTATTTATAAAATTGCCTTTTGCTTGAGATCAGATGGTAGTTTTAAATCAATCTGAGCTGCTTAACACACACTCCATTCGAGCAGAGGCATGAAACCTATTTCTACAGATTGTTTCTAATGTCTTCCTGTATTTTATTTTTACTTGGCTGCAGTGCAAAGAAGTCGAATGTTAACCAACTGAAACCTCTAGAATGTCAGCCATGTCAGCTTGGCTCATGAATAGCCAAACTGAAATCAGTCCTACAGCTGTTTGTAAAGTTCGAAAATGACTGTCAACCGGACAGGATTAGTTTTGGAGAGGTGGGGTAAAGTAATTATTACCCCGTCCGAATGCGAATGTCTGTGATTGCTGATGTTGTATTATCCTAATGCTTCTCATGTGTTTTGTGAGCTACCATTTGCACACCAATCTTCAGCATACTTTAATTTCATTTCAATAGCAATTCAAGACCCTCTGTCTAGAAAACACACATTCACCTCTGTAATAAACACAGAGATGTTAGTCCCGTCCAAATCGGTACACGAAATCACAGACAGAGTGATTTAAAAAATAAATAACATCGTTTGGAAAACTAGTCCCGTCCTCATAGGGCTTAAGAATATTCATCATTCAAAATCTAACAGACAATTTTGTCATTGTAATATTTGCATCATGAATTTATAGAATTTCTTGTATAAAATTCTAAAATATTTTTTTCTAGTTGTGCTCACTACCAAAAATGTCTGACATTCCTGTAGAAAACTTTTCTTGAAATCTGAATAGAAACATGCAAAAGAAGGAAAATAAGACAAAGAGAGGGAAGAACGTCTGGAAAAGACTGGCTCTTTTCTCTCCAGACAGAAGTGGAGGCAGATGAAAGGTTAACAGGGCCTTCTGGAGAGGAGTTGGAGGACGACGAGATAATAAGCCTGGTGTCACCCAAAGCACTGAGCAAACAAGAGCAAAATTAACAGAGGCGGGAGGGATTGCGTGTTTGACGCGTGGTATTTGGGGGGGTTGGTAGGCAATCTGTGTTTCAGATCATTTAGTTTTGAGTGTGTTTGTGTGAAATGCACTCAAACGACAACCTTCTTCTTCTCTGTGCGAAACACTGTATTTAACCCTCCCACACAGCGTAGCCCGACGAAGGCCTATCAAATCACACATTCAACAGAAACTTGAGCTGACACAGACTGATCAATCTGGGTCTCTTCAGCGGCCAACCGCGAACAAAGACGAGAGAGAGAGGGAAGGGAGAAGATTAGAAGAGGGGGAGGAAGAGATTACAGTGAAGGGAGGGAGCGAAGGACAGATGAGAAGAGCTAGTTGATCTGATAGAGCCGACCAAGGCCTGTGTGTGTCTGATATTAAATCTTAGTGTCAACACACAAGGACAACTGACTCAATGACGAGACGCAGCAGATGAGAACGTGTGCACAAATACACACTTGCACAAATGCGAGCAGAAATTTCGGATGCATTTGTAAGCACTTCCTTTTTCAGTTCCACACGCATCACACACATAACATGACCTTTCTGAAGGCTTCAGAGAGCTCTTCAAGCTTTGGAACCTGCTGCAATTTCATTAGAGACTCAATAGGAGTCCTTGCTTATGACACACTGTAGCTGGACGTCACTGTTCCACCAACCTCTCCATACCTTCTTGCTCTTCATAATATATAGAGTAGGTACTTTATGCATAATATACCCATTGACTTTTTAAGCAACATCAAGATTTTAGATTCAAATTTACTGTATATAAATGAATTATGTTCACCTCCAAATAATCTTTTTGTATTTCAGGCTCATGAGATGTTTTAATATTCTAATTTATTTCATTATATTTAAGTAAATTAAATATTAAAAACATTAAAATGTTATCAAAATAATATTAAAAAAAAAAAAAAAATGTATTTTTAAGGAACGCTGAAAACAAAACATTGTTACCAAAAATGTAATTTTTTTTAATGAATCTTCAAAGCTGTTTTTTACTTCTTAAAAATACTACAAATTCATAATGTAAATGTCTGGCGACACTTTGCTAACATGTTTAGTCCTTTGATAATATAATTATATTCTTTAAAAAAATATGTATAATATAAATCATATTTATAATGTAAATTATATGTTTGGCAACATTTTAATGTTCAGTTTTTATTAATTTTATTTAAAATTATAATTTAAATTATAATATTTTGGTTATATTTTAATGTTTCATTTTTATTATTTATTAATGATAAAAAGCAAAACATTGCATTTTTTCCAAAAAATAGTAAACAAGAATTTAGCATTCATGAATCCCATCTGTAATGATGGTGTACAGAAAGCAGAATTGTGTGTGTGTGCGTGAATGCGGACGTACCCTCTGTATAGGCCTCTCGTCGCTGGTAGCCTGTCTGAGCAGCTGGATGTTGTTTTTGCCTCTTTAGGGGCCTCCTCTGACCCGGGGCTGCGCTAACGTTACTGTCTGTGGACACTGGGCTGCCTGGACGATGGCCCGCAGGGAGGTTTTGGTATTTCCGTGCTGCTCGCAAATTAGAGGACAGAGAGTTTGCTTAGTTCAGCTCTATTAAAGGCTGTAGATTTGAATACAAATTAATTCACAAGGTGTAGAACATACAGTATTACAGTTGGTGTCTCCATTTAAAACCATTAGCATTTAAATTCCTGAGCAAACATTAACAACTTTTGGTGGAACACTTCCATATCTTCCATAATGTGGCATATCTCCAAGTGAAACAGAATATTTTGTGAAAATAATGCAGGCTGGGACTTAACTGTCCATAAAGAATTGATTCAGGAGTAGGTTTAAAATGTTAGGCCTTGGTTAGCAGAAAAGAAAGTAGCGCAATAACGTCAGGAATGTTTATTAATAAATTGTATACACATTCCATTACCTCCAGACACTGGAAGCTGATGGTGGCCTTTCCCAGGATGCTTTGCCACTCGTAGACCAGCATATTCGGCCGCAGCTGCCACGGCCTGAGCAAAATCAGCATCGGTAAAGAAAGATCCGTCTGATGAGCTGACGGCGCTGGAACGACCCGATGAGGCGTTGTCCTCCTCTGAAGCCGAGCCCCAGCCGTTGATCATAGATCCAGTGACGGAGCTCTCCAGGTCACAGGTGCTGGAGGCCGGGGTCTGTTCCAGGCCCCGCAGGAGAGCCCTCTGCTGGGGCAAGTGCTGCTGGTGAGGGTGGGTGTGGTGCTGGTGGACTCGAGCCACCTCTGCATCTGTCTCGTCACCCTCTTCCTCATCCTCTTCTTCCTCCAGGCCATCTGTGTCCAGACCCAAGGGGCTGGAGATGTAGCCGTACGTGTGCGGCGGGGAGAGGGGGCGTGGTGGAGGGGGTGGGCTCACCAAGAGTCGCCTAACAGACGTCAAATATATTGAAACTGTAAACTGGGCATAAATAGTTTAAAAAAGAAAAGCATCATCAAGCCGTTGCAGCTGGTGTACCTGCGCTCATGTAAGTCAGGGTTATCCTGCAGCATGGGATGCATCTCCTCCTGAGGGGACGGGGTGAGGGTCGCGGTGGACTGGTGACTGTAGGACACGGCAGCAGGTGAGGAAGCCGCTCCCCGTACAGGAGGTGTAGGTCCGCGCTCCAGCTCCACCTCTTCCTCCTCCTCTTCTAGCTCATCAGGTTGCAGATACATCCGAGATGGTGGTAAAGGACACTGCATGTCTGTGTCATAACTGAAGAGAGGACAAAAGAACATATGATCGCTTTAAAAAAACATAAATTAGAGACATTTTTATGTATTTTTCAAAGACATAACCCCATAAACACCATAAGTGAAAACCTGTCTGTGTGTTGACCTCACCTGTCGTCCATCGAGAGGGTGTATTCCTGACATGGTGGTGGATTAACCGGAGGAGGCGGCAACAGTTCGGTCCAATTCATTGTGTTCTGTTTGGCCTGTTTAGTTGTTCGCCCACCTTTTTTCTGCCCTTGACTTCCTGTAAAGCAAACAACCAAAAAATAAATAGTGGCAAACACAGCTATAGTAGTTCTCAGCCAACAATGCCATCTGAACTCTTAAATCAATTTGATTGCAAACTAAAATGTGTTTATAAGCTCTGGTTCATTTCTTTTTTGTTAGTTTGTTTGCTGAGCTTGATGCATGTGTGAAACAAATGGCACTTTTACACTCAGGAGAAGCAACATTAATGACACCCACACCATAATTTATGCGGTGTAAAACGCTTATGTGCATTATCTCTCTATTTGTAATTAACGCTGCACTCTCCATCAAAAATGAGTCATTTTTCAAAACTAACACTCTCCATTGCCCAGAGGAGAGGTAGAGTGAGAGAACATTAAAAAGAGAAACATTGGAGGCCAATTAACAGAAAGGAATTAAAATTCAGAGCCAATGAGCTGTGAGGACCTCCACGTACTCAGACCCTCTCTTTAATTACCTGAACTTCAAATACAATATAAAAATAGATACGACGCATTACGCCAGCAGCCTTGCATACGCCGCAGAATGGGGCTCATTTATCTTTGTCCCGCAACAAACACCAGCTTTCTGACAACATTATCCCCCCTTTCTTTGAGTCGGATGGATGAAAGCCGGAGTAATTAATGACGGTGGGGCGAAATGCAAAAAGGGAGGGGGGGGGGATATCCTCCCAATCAGAAACATCCCGGGAAAATGCGGCAGAAATCTGCAGGGAACATGGTTTAAACTAAAGGAATTAAGAAGGAGGAAGTGATTGTTGCTGCTGTGTTTAAGATATGCAGCCATGCACCTCAGAAATAGTAGGGAAGAATCACCCCCTTTTGTTCTGGCATAAACGTTTCTCTTTGTTCCCCGGAGTTTCTCAACAATGAGCGAGCGATTTGAAAATGTCCTGTTTTGCATATGATTTACTGCCCCTTAAAGTGATGAAAAGGCCCAGAAATAATGAAAATGAAAAGAAAATGGAATAATGGGTAAATTGCAACTGTTTAGTTAGTTATGTCTGCAGGTTTTAGGATGGATGGATGGAACAATAGATGGATGTCTTACCAGAGGTGCTGCTCCCCCTGTCTGAGCTGCTGTAGGTTCCTCCTGTGAGGGCGTCCTGGGCCTGGTTATAGGGGATGGTGACTGAGACAGGACCCTCACCTCGGTAGTGGTCTAACGGGGTTACAGTCAAGGCATTATAAAACAGGCTTTCATATACCAGAGTAACTGAAAAATTATTTTGTGAACTAGACAAATGAAAGCTCTTATAAAAGCAGACACTTTAAAAAAGAATGTTTCAGAGTGGAACATCAGACAGTCAAGTGGTAAAAGGTTACAAAAGGGTTTCAGTCATAAGCTGTTATGACTTGTTGGTGACTGGTTTCAATTGTCTACCAAGTGTGAAATATCACACCCACACACAGTTAAATTCATGCAAGTTGAGTAAGAAAGCAAACACAATGACCTTTTTAGTGGCACAATATGAAGCAGCAGATAATGGATAGCTTTGAGCTTGAGTTACATTCCCCCTTATTTGTACAGTAATCTAAGATCTCTGGCTTCACACTGTTCTGAGACATCCGACACTTCACAGCCTCCTCTTTACCTTCATCCCCATCCAAACAGTAAAACAACAGCTATAAATATGGATTAAGTTGACTAGCAGAGCATAGAGTTAAATTACACATATATGCAATACGAGCAGCCGTGACAGATATAAAAGTGGTTAGAAAGTGAAAGAGCCCCATGTAAAGGTGCCAGAGATGCTATTAAGAATCAAAATTGTGTAACACTTTTATTACGGTCTGAATATGAGACAGCTGAACAACAAAACCAGAAGAGCAGCAATTTGATGACGCACCTTTGTGGTAAACCGAGAAAACATGGTATGGGTTTCTTTGAAGAGTTTGAACTAGTCTTCACAATCAAATTTGAATATGAGGAGACAACTGAACAACAAGACCAGAAGAGCAGCAATTTGATGACACACCTTTGTGGTAAACCGAGAAAATGTGACATGGGTTTCTTTGAAGAGTTTGAACTAGTCTTCACAATCAAATTTGAATAAATCTGCTTTAACTTTTTGGGTACGCTCTGAATATGAAATGACAACTGAACAACAAGACAAGAAAAGCAGCAATTTGATGACACACCTCTGTTGTAAACCGAGAAAATGTGACATGTGTTTCTTTGAAGAGTTTGAACTAATCTTCACAATCAAATTTGAATAAATCTGCTTTAACTTTTTGGGGACTGCAAATAAATCCACAGAACTCACCCTTATTCAGTTTGTTTTGTTCCATGACATTATACTGCAGTGGTGTGTTGATGTCGGCCTGTTTTTGAGGCGTTCCCTGGCTGCTCTTCCAGCTCTGCTTCTCGTTAAGGTCGGCGCTTCCTCCTCCACTTCCACCACCACTGCTGTTCATGTTGTTGTTGGCCAGGCTGGACTGGATGAGCTGGGTGGTGGCATAGGGCGTGGGCTGACCACCGGGCCCCACGAAACGGCCATCCTTCAGGTTGGGGCTGTTGAAGGTCTTCATCTCATTGATCTTGTTGGAGAGGTCCACGTCACTGTAAAGGCCTGTGTCTGGAGCCAGCAGGTTGCTGGCCTTGTTGTCCATTTGGTTGCTATAGTTGGCAATGCAGTCGGCTGGACGATAGAAGAGGGGTAAGACATTTTAATAGCCAAAGGACTTAGTAGACTGTTTAGGGTCTATGGATAAACCTGGATTCTGATAAATTGATCACACTGAAGAGCATTTAAAAAAAAGTGAACATTTACATAAACTCATGGAGCGAAGACACTAGGTTGGTTGTAATAAATGCTGATTAGCTTTAAACCAAAAAGAACGATGTTTTCAGACAGAAAGGACACTTGAAACTACAAATTTCTAAGGTGATGTGGCATACCCAAAATTCCAATACTAAGATAAAACTTGTTTGTCAAAATCCCTGATACCGTACAATCTTTTTTCTCTATAGCTTCTCCCTCGTCCATGACACAAGCCAAGCGTGTCACTTTGAGTTTCCCAAGAAGCCGCGCGAAAGGCATCGCAGCTCATCAAGCGGGATGTTCCAACACGTCCAAATCAAAAGCCTCCAAAACGAGGAACGCTGTAAAAGACCATCCTCTGACAGATCCAATTTTCCCCGGCTCATAAAATATTCAAATCCTCCCTGGGATCTGAGCGAGAAGCTTGGCGCGTAAATACCGCGGCCTGCCATTGGACAGATTTCGAGCATAGCTCGTGTTTCCATATGAAGGAACGGCTCTGTACTTCAAAGGTTGACGTATCAATGAAAAAAAGATCCCATGGAATGAGACAAACTAAGTCGTCTTTCCAGAGAAGCCCTGTGGGTACTGATCCGGTTAATATCCTGGAGATTTTTAGTATTTGGCACACCAGGCAAGCGGGTGTCAAGCTTTTAAAATGTCATGCTGTGAGAATCACTCGACATTTATCCTTCATTCCTGCTTTGATGAAGGCGACATGGATAAAATCTGTTAGTGAAAACACTCCCAATAAACGGATATCAAAGGTAAAGCAAATCTTTTGTGGTAAAAAATAGCCCCGTCTATGGTTTCTGTGAATGGTATGAACAAACACAAAGCCTAATCCTCAGGTCTACCCATGAATATGGTGGCAAATTTCTTATATTCAATAGAAAGACATTTTCTAAAAGGATTGGATCCATTTAAGGGTTGTTATGATTGAAATACTCTTAGCCAATGGATTAGTTACACCAGCTGATATCTGAGAACAAAAAAGCTCTTGTAGTGACGTTTAAATATCATTAAATGATCAACAGTAACACTGCTTTCCAAACTAAGACTTGCTTTGTGAAAACTGGGTGACTGTGTATATTAACACCACTTTGTCACTTTCAGTGTGCATGTCTCTTTGGACTCATGAGTCAACCTGGTGTTCTTTTGTTTGTAAAGTAACTTGCTGACTCCTGAAATAAAGCCACCTGGAGGTGTTCCATCACTCCTTCTCTTTCCTCGCCCTCTCTTTTTCTCTCTCAGGTCTATTTTGACCTCTGCATCTACTCCTGGTTTTCTGAATAAGCGAGCACTTAGAGAAACTGCATTAAAAGGTTCTAACGGCGGTATGGAAATCAGGTGGCTGATTGGATTAGCTGGACTACAGCCTGCAGGGCCTTTTCAATATCGGGAGCTTTTATTTTCCCTAAAACGTCCACGTTCCAACAAATCACACACAGTTGTGTGTCAAAGGAAGGCCACAATACTTATGTTGCATTCCATTAAACTTGGAAATTTGGAATTTCCTGCTTGGAACGGTGCAATAGAAAGCCACTTCTTCCAAGTTGGAAACTTCAGTGGAAATTAACAAGCCGAAACTTCAATGAGATTTAGGAAAATGTCATTGCACGAACACGGTGGTATAAGGGGGAAATGAACACCGTTAATGGTAATTGGTTACTTTAAATCAAATAAAACACATAATTTAGTCACAGTTACCATAATAAAACCTGTTTAGCTAGTCGTTAGCAAGTCTTTTCCTCATTTATAAGTAACATACTCTTTTCCTCATTTGTCACTTCAGATAAAAATGCTTACTAAATATTGATAATCATAATTTTGTTTCTTTACACATCAGCTTCCATGAATTTTAAACTAAAATGCTACATCTTTGGAAGTGCAAGATGTTTGTACACTACAACAACTAGACTACTACACACAATCACACGCTTACCTGGGCGGCTGTAGGTAGCCAGGTTGCTGTCGCTGTTTCCGTTGCTCCCGGTGCAGCAGTTGATAGTGCAATCATTGTGATTGGAGCAGCTGTTGGGCCAGGTGTCTGCAAGCCAGGGCTGGGTTGCTGGTTCACCTATATTCAATAAACCTGGCCTGAAAAACACAGACACAATGCTATTTATTACTAAATTTAACTTAGAAATAGTAAATGTATAAGGTATGATTCATGATCAGAAATATTAAGTCCTGTTTTAATTTGAATTTTAGACTTTTGTCACTTTTATTGACAATACAGACAGGAATCATTTGAGGCCAACACAGTAACGTTGGAACAGCCAATAGCATAAGTTTTAGGGCTGGGCTGTTTGTCTGACCAATGGAAGGCAGAGGGAAAACTATTCCATTTGGTGGAGCAAAAAAGACACAATTCAGCTTTAAACAAGAAGCCCATCCCATCTTCTTCTATCCCAGTGCATCTCTCAGGGCATTAGGCTCTATCTGTGCTAAATGGATTGTGTTTGCTTGAGTTGCTCATGGCTGATGACACTGTTCCCTAAAGCCTCGTGACCGTTAGATCTCTGTGTGGATTACCCAAGTGCTGGAGAACATTGCTGCTCCAGCCTGGGAAAGAAAAACACAAATGAACCAAGCCATCGCTAAAAGAAGGACTTGGAGCTTCCAGCGCATGCCAGGGTGTCACAGTCAATCACCATGATCTCAAGAGCTGGAGAAGGCTCTGGATGAACTCGTATATGAACACACCCAGAGCCGTAGTAACCGTTTCAAGTCAGTGGTATGAGATATTTATATTTCAAAACACTGATTTTCATTAGATAATTAGCTATTGTGATAAAACAAGGTCACATTATAGTGATTTTGAGGAAACCGAGAGAAATAAAGGAGGGTTTTTTTTCAGGGACGTTCATCAAAGACAAAAAGAGCATCAAAGAAAGGGTTTTGTGCAATGAATCTTCAACATGATGCTTCAAAGTAAACGTAGCTTCCTCTTCACCCGGTGCGTGCCTTATCCCTGCAGCATAGTCTGTTAGTCTGTCTCTTTCTTGTATTTTTCTAACATACTCTTTAAGCTTCAAAAACGGCTTAAACCTTTCATTTAGGCAAGGGCAAAGACTTGCTCGATGAAAAGCTGGACTCCAAAAGACAACATAAAGGGAAAGACACACTAAGTATCGTCTGCAACTATTCAAACGAGGACAGAGATGTCACACATGCACAACTGCACGAGCATGGGTGCACCTACATGCACACAATGCACCAGTGTAAATGGTTAAATGAATTGAAATTATTGCATTAACATGGTAGAAATGAAGGGCTTTTGTCTCATCTGGGTTCTGCAGGACTCTGTCTGAACGTACAACCTCCAAAGGCCTCTTTGCAAAGACAAAAATGCCCCCTAGTGTCAATAAAATGCAACTACACTACAGTACACACCCTCCACATGGACATTGTTGGCTTCTGATGAATATTAACTGGAGTATTTTAAGGTGTAAAATAACGAAATGTGTATTTTTTCTGAACATCTCACCTTCCTGCACTGCTGACAGCCTCTCCTCCTCTCTGATAGGCCACTGGAGATAAAAGAAATTACATTAATGAAGAAAAAATAACATGGAAAACATCTAAACATTTAGCTGTTAAAGGCAAAGACAATTTCTTTAAAATATTTACTTTTGTGTTCCACAGTAGAAAACAAGTCATGGAAAAGTATGTGGATGAATAAATGATGGCAGATTTTTAATTTTTGGGTGAACTATTTCAAGCTAAGAATGCTCATCCAAGCTTGTATATTTTCTTTCATATCTCACAAGTCCTCATCAGTGTTGCCAAGTCCGCGGTTCTCCCGCAGAATTGGGCTACTTTTACACTGTTGCCGCGGGTTGTTTTTCATGTCCGCGGGTTCAAGCAACCCCAAATAACATGATATTTAGCCCCTGGAATGCGAATTTTACCAGGGGATCCCCCCAAAACACGATTGGGCTGGTTTTGGGCTAGTTTTGAGAAGCAATTGGGCAGGTTTTGTTGTGAAAACCTGGCAACCCTGGTGTTTCGTTTAAAGCCAGTAAACGTGTGAAAATAAAGCTTGCTTGGTTGCATTTGCTACTAAAAACAAGCATTCTCTTTCTCAATCCTTCCCACCCCTCTCGTCTCTCATCCCTTTAATAAAAAAAATCCCAAAACTAGGTGAGTCAACAGCGGTTACAGACAGATTGCACGAGATGAAAAATAATGAAAGGGTCTAAGTGTCTTTCTCTGGTATGTAAAAGTCATCTGAGTTCAATCCTCACGCTAGGCCAGTTCCTCTCTTTGTCTAATTGGCCACAAAACTTCTGATGTCACAGCTTCCTATCCAGCGTTAGGGTGGGTGCCTGCGCTTTGATCAGCTCCTTTGCCAGTTCTAACAGCCCTCTTTAGTCAAGCACTCTTCTCTTTAAGCATTTTTCTCCCTCTCTGTCTTTTATTTTTTACTTCTTTTTATGCTGACAAGTCCGTGCGACTGAAGTTCTCTTTGATTATCCATGTAAACCTCAGACTGGGGTTCCTTTCTTGTGGCGAGATGTATTTTTAAAGAGAGACCGTACCTCCCACACTTCGCCTGGTGTCATATTTGTTTCGAGTTCTGCTGGGCAAAACGAACGTGACTGAAGTGAGTGTTGAGGGACACTTCATTACACTGGCTGAAACACATTATACTGCAGTGCACTTTCCAACGCCAATGGGCAGGAAGTCGTCACACTCTAGGGATTGTGGGAATTATGGGCATATGTGCTGCGAGGAAGGTGTGATTACCTGTGGGGGTGAAGGTGAAGGAGGGCACTGCAGACACAGAACAAAGAGAAAGAAAAAGAATGCATTAATTATTCATCAGATTCATATTCAGAATTATTATTCGAAAATTAAATATTCATCATAGCAGAACTGTGCATTAAACTATGTATGCAGTTATTGGAAAAAGTTTTCAGTAAGGCATATTTTTACAGTCTCAGATGTAACAGGTCTGTTACCAATTACTCAGAACATTTAAACCTCATCATAAATAGAGTTAATTTCTTTCTCCTTGTCGTCTGAACTCTGTGGTTTTACAGTTGTGGGTTTCTGTGTTTGATTTGCTGCATATATCTATCCCAGAGAGAAGAAAATATTGATATCTAGATTTTAGGGAATTCAGAGTGGTCGCTTATACTCGCCAAAGTAAAAAGACTTACATATACATACACACACATACACACACATATAATATAATTAACAATATAACAATATATATATATATATATATATATATACACAGTATATACACACAACTATATTCTGGTTCCTATATGTGGCTTAATTGTAAATCTATAGAATTCCTCCTCAATTTTTATCATTCGATTCGATTACAGTATCAATAGTGATACTGATACAAAAGCTCCACTAAATGTAATTTAAGCATGATAATAAATCATAATATTTAATTTATATTATATAATATTATTATAGCAAATCATTTAAAATTATATTAATATTAATATAGTTAAATAATAATAAAAAATAAATATATAATTAAATAATTAAAGCAAGCATTCGTGCCAGGCTGCACTCTAACAGGGTAATTTATTAACTTTGACTTAAATCTATTATAACACATGGCCTCGATCTGATCTGAAATCTAGTTTCTTTCATGTTGATCAAAGGCTCCAATAAGCAGATGAACACGGCTGAATCAATCTGAGCGATATGGGGTCAGAATTCATAATAAACAGCCCATCAAAAACATCAAAGTATCCGTGCAGGAAGCTGTTGCGCGTGATGCCGTCAGGATTGTTCTTTGGCAGCGTTACACCGATACATCAGAATTCAACACCTGCTGTCTTCACCTTCTCATCTTCGCATATTTACGGGAAAACAACCTTTAAAATTGTCAGCCGCTGCCGTCCTTTTCAAATGTCACGTTTATCGGCTGCGCTCGTCTGGTTCTTGGCAGTGCTCTGAGAAAAGAGGAGTCTAATAGATTGGCCTGTTTTTTTGATGATTGTATCCTGTATGCATTGAGGTTTTGAAGCAGAAGTAGACTGATGCTTGGCAGGCCATATTCAGCATGGGAAAAAGAACATTTGATGGACGATAAGTAAATCAAAATCTAGGAGGTCTGGGGATGATCTGTGTATTTAAACAATTTATCACACATACACAGGTAAACGCACATACTTAGACAGACACACTGCAAGATTATACATCTCTCCCAGCCGCCCTGCCTGCATCACCCCGTTCCACCCGGAAAACAGATTACCACTTCATGTGTTTACTATTATCCACCTTTGCTCAAACACGTTCACGCTTAAGAAACTCGCAGCTACTGGTTCAAACATGGCAACCTGTGGATTCTTGTGGCTTACAGAGCAATACAGGAAGTGGGAAACCATGGCTAAAACCAATACAGAGGCCCATTGTGGTGCCAAAAGTCACTTGCGGGCACAAAGAGACACTTCTTTTTGACGTACCTTCTGCAAAACGTAAGTTTATACTATCATCCACAAATCAGGGTGGATGTGCTGGATGTGTACTGGGAAAAAAATATATATTCCCAAGCTTCCAATTCTATTGATTCTAAGCTTCCAAGACAGATAACATGGTTACAACTAACTTGACTAGGAGATGACTAGACTAAATAACATGTCTTATAACAAGTTTGCAAGTCATAAAAGCACATATCCACATGTAATCCTTAATGTTAAGCCTAACTAGTCTAAGATGTTTTATATAATTCCACTAACATTTAGAAAGAATGTCTCTTTAAAAGCTGCCTGTCAATCTCATGCAGTTGTTGAAACAAGATGTTGTCGAGTCATCCTGGTAAATGAATTCAGGTGCTCTCAACCTTGAAAAATGGACATATTCATTTTGGCTTTTTTGTGCTCTTGTGGTCGACACGTTCAATTAACTTGAATGCAGCCCAGCCTTGGGAGTCTATGAATGCTAACGCTAATGAATGGCTTGGATCTTTTCCTTTAGATTCCTGCCAATAAACATTCCATTAGCTTCATGTCCTTGAGACATGCTAGCTACCACACATCGGAAAAAAAAAACAGCATTGTTCCGTTCACCATCTCTGTCATCTCTTCAATGAAGGAGAAAACGGAAAGAAAGCAAAAGCTGCTCTGAATTCAGACTGTAAGGGATCTTTTGTGATTCATCAGGGTCGAAAGAGGAAACGGCCTTTTAAAATACCGGACCACAGAAAAAAAAAAAGAAAAAAAAATTCTATGGCAGTGAAGGGATCAGACTTATCTAATTTAAGAAAACTGGACTAAGTCACAAAACCTTGAGTATTTTCATACTAGCTTTAATAAAAGAGCCTGACGTTTGGGATTAAACCTGAGATTACAGAGAAAAACACAAGCAGCTGCACAGCTCAAGGCCAAACACTAAACCAGAGACATTACTAGAGAAAGAAAGAAAGAAAGAAAGAGTAGCTGATAGTGAAACATCTGCCTCTGACTAACACATGAACACACAAACTCTATATTAAAAGATCAGTTGGATTTCTTTTCTTTGAGACACATGTCACGCCTTCTTAATGAAAGCTCATGGACTCATAATTATTAGGTTGGAGTGACTAACTTCTTACTCATGTTATATTTTATCTATTTTTAAATCATTATATGTGAATAGACAGTAAAATCAGTAGTATAGTATTAACAGCGCTAAAAGAAAAATCAAGTTAACATCTGAACCTGTGTGACTGGACTGACCTTTGCGGATGCCGGCGTAGCTGGTGCTGAGCCCGTTTCTCTTCTTACGGTGGCGGTACAGCCAGATGCTGAAGACCATGAGGATGATCCAGCAGGCTGCGCCGATGCCTGCGATGAAAGCCGGCTGACGGACCACGTCTGAGATCTGCTGAGAAATCGTATTCTCATCGTCCAGCGGCGGTGGAAGAACACGACCTGATGAGTCTGAGATAAAGACAATGAGAAATGAGATATAGGATTGAGAGGTTCATAAAATATTTGATATAAACCATATCACTGATACAAAAACTAGAATATTCCAGGTTAAATACACCTGCGGCATGCTGTCAACTTCACAAGAAATGACTTGTACTTTTCAATCCAGTTCCAAAATAAATAAAAAAAAATGCATTGACAATTAAAGTTGATAAATTTAGTATTCAAGTCAAATAATATAATAGACAATTGAAGTCAATAAACAATATTTTTTTCCATGTCAGAACTTGTCTAACCCAGAATATAGTTTACGGATAATAATATTAACAACAATAATTATTATGAACAAAAGCCATAATTCAACTTTAAACATAAAACAACAACAAAAATGTTTTATTTAGTGCTGTTCATTTCTCTATAAATTCTATTTGAATTTTGCTAAAAATGGACTTTGAACTGGAATAAGAATTAGAATGGAATGTTCGGTGCTTTTATCTATTATGTAAAAAATAAATTATGAATGACAAGACACTGTCTGTCTGCAACCAAAAAAAGCAACTTCCCTTCTTTTTTTTTCTTTTCATTAAAGAGAAACTAGGGCTGTCGACCCAAAAGACATTTCATTCTGTTGACTTGTTTCTTTGTTTTCATCTTTTCCTCTTCCCCCCTGTTTCATGTGGGCATCACTTTCATCATTTTACTATGTTCAATTTTTTGTCTTCTTTTCCAGCCAGGGGCAAACAGGTTCCTCTGAAACCTAAGCATTTCTTCCTCATCCCTGCTCCGTTTTTGTTAGTCTGTCCTTTGTACTTCCTGTCTCTGAGGTTTGTTTGTTGTTTGGTTGTGACGGAGACTCTGCTGAGAAGCTAGGCCAGGACAGGTGCGTAGGATGCAGAGATGCAAGAAAGCCCACGGTGTGACACATGCTTTTGAGACCAGCATCCTCTGCTTCCAGTGGCCCTTTTATACCTCGGTGTAAGGCCACAGAAGCACACTCAGCAGGGGAATCGGCGGCGGTGAATGGAAGCAGATCAGTCACTCTGTTCGAGAGTTCATTCATCCCACACTGCACTTCAATGCAGGAGCAAACAGACTGTCTGAAAATCTACTGCGGATCTGTTTGTGAAGTTACAGTTCAACTCTGTACTAGCAAACAACTTTCAGTGTGGGACAAGTATTAGTGTTACCCAGAATGCAATGTAATGTTACTCTAAAACATGCAGACAACTATATAAACTACCATTCAAAATTTTGGGGTCAGTAAATTTTTTTTATGTTTTTGAAAGAAGTCTCTGCATTTTTTAGATAAAAAAAGCAGTAAAAACAGTAACATTGTGAAATATAATAATACGTCTTGTAATCCAGAGATGTCTCTATGGTTTTTTGCTCGAGTAATCCTGTGTTTGCGTTTGTTTTGGATTTACTACTACATGACATGCGTGAATCGGTGGGCGGGGCTAAAGAGGCAATGATGTAGAGGTAGGCGTCGATCTTCTTCTGCAGAGGCGGTCTTTTGTCACACTACTATATCATGCTGAGTAAAATCCGAAAGAAGTCATTTTTGGACTAATAAGGAAGTTTTGAGTTCTGAAACTTACAGGATATTTTATAGTAAAATTACCTCTTATTGGTCAAAAGGCTAAGGAAAATTTGATTTCTCAATTTATGACCCTTTAAAAATCAGCTCATTCTACAATTGAGAACAAGGCGATCAACTGTTTTTCTTAGTGTACTTTAATGTATGTGTCTCTCTGTGCATCCAGCAAGTTTTCAATATACTATTTAATCTCTTTCTGTCAAACATCTGACTGTAAATTAGTCTTTTAAGGCACTGTGATTGACATCTTATTAAAAACAGATTTACATAAAAGGATGGCCTATTATCCACCTGTATAAACTGGCACAACACCAGGCTGCGTCACAATCATTTCCATTTAGTGCAATTTAACTGCTTTCACCGATGTCCTGAGGCTGAACAAGTTAAAGCTGGTGAATTTATGAAGAAATAAGCTTTCAAAGCTATCAAAGGCTTTAAACTACACTTTACGTGACATCTCTTTTATTCTCGGATGAGAATGAGGACTCTGATAAGGTTGTTTTTGTAAATTACATACATTTTGGTGACTAACCACAAGGCAAGTTACAACCGTGCCATTCACAAGCGTAAACGGTACATTTTTTAAAGAGAGGGCTCAAATAATGGCCATTATCATAAACCTTTCCAGACATAACACAGCTGGGCATTAAAAAGGGCCGGTAGCTGTATTAGAGAGTTTGTTGTGTTTCAGTAACCCATTTTCAAGAGAATGAACTGTTTATTGTGCTCTTCTTTAGCTGCTAGTATTGAACAACAGCTGTCAGGCAGGGTCGAGCATCTTGGTTAACCAGAAACAACAACCCGGTCTGACTCACCTAGCTGAAAGGACGTAGCCTCGCTCTTCACCCCGGGACCGGCCCCGGTGCTGGCTGCCACCTCAACCTTGTACGTGATCCCTGCGACCAGGCCGGGAATCAGAACAGAGTATGTAAAACCATCCACAGTGCGGTTAATGTGGTATCGGCTTTCGTTACCAAGACACCAGATCTGAGGGAGGAAAAGTAAAGAAAACAGGATGGGAGACAAGTGTTTAGCACTTAATAAAAAATTATTTATGTTGAATAACAAGTCTGATCTGAACGAGAGAACCTTTTTAAGTGATACTAACACAGACTAACCAGTCAAAACTATAACTATTTTGCACATTTTTAATAAAACCCTTTAAAACTTTTACTTAAACTTATTGTTTTAATAACAAACAAAACTTTAATTAAACTTCTAATATGTAGGATTTATTATTATTATTTACTTTTAACAAATAACTAATTTAAAGCATTTAAGCACGTCTTTTGAACAAAATAATTTTACGTTCATTAGAAGAATTGTGTCCAAACATTTGTGTAAAATTATATTTTTTTAAATATAAAATATATTTATATTTTGTCTAAAAAAACAATTTCAAGCATTTAAAATGAGTCTTTAGAACAAAATATTTTAATATCAAGAGAAGCATAAATTCAGGCGTGTGTCCAAACCTTTGTGTAAAATTATTAATTTATTTTTAATATTCAGTCAAGTGTCCTATGTGTAATATTATTATTATATTTGTGTCTAAACACTAATCTCAAGCATTTAAACACATTTTGATCAAAATGTTTTTAAGATCATGAAAAGCATCAGTTCAGTTAAGTGTGTCCCAACTCTTGTTTATACAAACAGACATAACTTGTTTCACTAAATTACTAACTTTATCTGATGTTATATAAATATCTCTTGTCTGGAAATTATGACTGTCCTTAAAATAATACTAGTTTCCTCAAAGCTGATAAGTAAATCAATTTGAACATTACGTCAGCCAGCGTTGCCAAGTCTGCAATTTTCACGTAGAATTGGGCTACTTTTAAACTGTTGCCGTAGGTTGATTTACCCCCGTGGGTTAAAGGTTTGACATATTGCATAAATTATATTTGACTGAAATGTTTGTATTGAAAATTGTTATATTCTACCAATGATTACTATGTCTTGTGATCACTATGACATAGTGGTGTTTATTTTGCATAACAGTGACTATAAAATAAGTATTTTAGGTATTGGAATGGCATATTTTGAATTTTGATATTTGGACTATTTTTGATTGGCAATTGAGCTAGTTTTGTTATGCAGACCTGGCAACCCTGCCGTCCTGCATAAATTCACACGCTATCATGTAGCGCTAAAGTCGAAACGTGTCATGAAAACAAGATTCACCACCTACAATAACACTCCCTATCTGTGGTACAGACATTCCGTCTTCATGTCAAAGGCCTGTTTTTCCCTAACATGAAAATGCAGTTTTCTTTGTTTTGATTGCGCGCAGTGAACCCTGGCCTGTTTTCTCCTCTTGGGAAGCTCAGCCAGCCGTGCCGTCCAAATGAGCGTCAAAGTGTGTGTGCGACCCTGTGCGTGACCAGAGCTTGGATCACCCACCCTCACCCTAACACAATCACAGGCCCGGCAGGGGGCCCATTCACTGGAGTGAAATGTGATATAGCCCCCTCTCTGACCGCCTAACTTCCATCATAGGGTCACAGATCTACACTGAGCTCTACTGAATGACACAGAGAAAAAAGAAATGCATTTTTACATGTTTTTCAATGCTGACGTCCCGATTTTCAGAAACGCTAACCAGATTTAGATATCCCCGAAGGCTTCGAAAGGGAAAAAAGTGTAAAAAAAGAGAGAAAGTGAGGTAACCAGAAAAGACGTTCTGAGGGTTCTAAAGTTCTCCTGAGGCACAATGGGGCAGAAAAAAATAAGTGTGCAAGAAAAGTGATTAGCGAAAAATCCTCCTCCACCCAATTTAACAAGCATGAAATTACTCACTAGCTTCCTTTACACTGCCTGAAAACATTTACCTGGAAAATTAACTGGGACTGAACGACTCAAACCGCGCCTCTTCCCGTCAGCCGCGGCCTACGAACTAAATGCTGAAACGCCGCAAACCCATTAAAATTTGAGCGCTTGAGAGGAATATCGTATGAGATGGGCTCTGTTATCTTGTTTGGACAAGAAAAGCACATAAAGACATGCAGAAAGAGAATAAAGAATGAACGGTACGCTGGGAAATTGCTGCTGCAATTATAATTGTATGTCTAGTCATATTGCGATTGTACATACTAGCAAAACAGACACTAAAAGCCACAAAGCGACTACAAATAAAAATCTAATTTATATTCCTTAAACGAAATCATCTTAAGAAAAATAACGTAGCGTGTTCATAAGGGAACATTGTGGCACATTACTAATCAGTCAAAAGGATATTTTGTCAAAAAGACCACCAATAAAACATGGCAATTTTATAGTGTGTATATATATATATATATATATGCTTGTAAGGGAATGTTTTGACATATTGTTAACCGGGATATTGAAAGTACCCTATATGACCCTCTACCCTGTCTATGAGCACATCTGTCTGGCAAACATTGTGGTAACACCCCATTTTAACCACTAGGTGGCAGCATGTCACAACAACTAAATTCCCCTCAAAGAAAATCAAACCAATATCCTCTAAACTCTCTCCATTCATTCACCAGCACATCATAAAATGAATGGACTGTAACCCAGTAAATATAATTTCCTTTTCCACTTCCTACTTCCTTCCTCTACTTCCATCCTTCATTCTATTGTTTTTTTCACACTCTCTTTGTCTGCCTCTCTCATTGTCTGTTTCCTCTCGTTCGTACCTTATACTCCTGCACCACGCCGTTCTGCTCCTCCTCTGGGGGCGGTTGCCAGGATACCAGAATCGTTGTGCCGTTGTCTCCGCTTCCTGTTACAGTGACCCCCCTGGGAGCGGCGCTGGGCGCTGCGATAAGAGACACGAGCAGAATGTTACACACACAATATACACGTGTTCTTAACACCTTAAATTATGCAGATTTCACGCATCATACATGTACTTGTGTGCATTATGTACACATGCATATGGACTATACTGTACGTCTGCATGCAGTAGCTTGTGTATATGTGTGTGTTCTCCGAAACACATGTAAGCACTCATTTTAATAGTACATACTCAGCAGTATTAGTGCACTTAAATAATGAGCAGCGACTGCCAAGCAACATGATTCAGCCGCCCCACAGTGCCAGATGCCAGCAGAACGACTACTTGAGCTCAGAATGTTGTCACTGTACTTCACATAACTATTATCCACTTAATTCATACATGAATGTTAACACAAAGCCCTGGAGTGAAACATTTGTTTTGCGTTTGCCGTCATTTCAATTTGTGTTTCAAACAAAAACAGGCGCACAGACAGGAGAAGTTGGAGCAAACCAAATCGCTGCCGTTCTCCAGAGCCACAGACAGACACACCCTCAGAACAATTAGCACAGCAGTTGTTTGAGCTTTCGGTTTTTGGCTTCTCGTTGGCTGCTTGGCTTTCGTGAAGCTTTTTAAATGGACTGCTTTGCCCTTCCTCATGGGCCACAGACCACACGTTAACATAAATGAGAACTACTGAATGCAGGCGGACGTCTTTCTTACGCCAGACGTCTGCGTGGGCATGCGGGAAGCCAGAATGTAGCCTGTAAATGTGATCGAAACAACCCAAAAATAATACCAATGTCTATACATTTCACCTAGGTGCAAACGCAGGAAGCAAGAGTGTTCGAATTCGCCGAGTGAATATAAATATCATATATAAATATAAAAAAATATTTATAATAATTTATATTTATACAAAAAGAAATATATATATATATATATATATATATATATACACATATACATATATATATATACATATATACACATACACACAGTATATTATTAATTCATTTTTTATTTTATTCTTTAATTAAATAAATGTAAAAAATATATTATATTGTGTATTATAAACTTATGGAAGCTTGTTTCCACCACTGAATAAAAAAAGAAAAAAAAAAAGTAACTGTGACTTTTAATCTCACAATTCTGACTTTTTTTCCCCTCACAGTTCTGACTTTTTTTCTCAGAATTGTGTGATATAAACCCTCAACTGTGAGAAATAAAGACAGAATTGTGAGAAAAAAAAAGTCAGAATTGTGAGAAAGTTGCGAGTTAACGTCACAATTAGGACTTGTACGCAAGCCAAATATTCACACATGCAAGGCAACAAATGTTCTTCAAAACATCTAAGCAGTCATTTTAATAGCCAAGCAACTGCCAAAAATCTGACTCAAATTTTGTCTGCAAATCACATTTGTCATATCACATTTGACTTGTGTGAAGCGAATGAGAAAGGAATCATGGGACATTAAGCTATAAAGCACACAGAGCACATGGTCAGATGGGCGGAAAGCTCTCCTCACCTTCCTCGAGGGTCTTGCCCACTTTGATGTCGCTGTCGGTGCCTTGGAACTCGTTGAAGAAAGGTCGGACTTTGAACTCATAGGTCACGCCCTTCTTGAGCTGGGGGACGACTGCGCTGTGCTCCCCTGGGGTTCGAACCTCAGACATGGCCCATTCCACACGCTGCTGAGCACCCTCAGGGGACGGCCGGTACATCACCTTATAGCCCTGAATGTACTGAGACTGCTGCTCCACCTAGAGGAAAGAACATGAGAACATTTAAGGACAAAACCACTTGAATGTCTTTAAATGCCTGCTATTAATTAACATTAGCATTACCCATGACTAGGACACTAGGAAGCTCTAAAGAAAGCGAGTTTTTAGTTTTTGTGTATGGTTAGCTAAACTATGCTTTATTATCAGACATCTTTATCAACATAAAGTAGGTAAGTATTATAATTTACTATAACTTTGGTTACAATGAATGAAGATGAATATATACCATATTTTCCAGAACTTAAGTCACTTTATCGTCATCTAAAACATGCTGTGACTTGCTGGTAACTCAGTTTCATTTAAATAATAAATATTAAATTATTTAAATAAATTTGTTTAGGCATTTATAATAAACATTTTTGTAATGACTACCACTTATGTTCTATTCTGAATATCGATAAATTGAATTTGTTGTGGAGTAAGGGGAACTTATACTTATAATACATATTCTAGATTTAATGTGTAAAAATCAAATTTAAAGATTCAGATTTGACTTTTTATGTGAAGGTATTTTTATATGATTTTTATATCAGAGGTGTTCAGCACTGGGATCAGTCCATATGGCTGTGGAGGGAGGAGAATTGTACACGCTTGTAAAGATTTTAATCAATTCTTGATCCGCCCCAATAAAAGCAGATGTTGTTTCAGCTGTTTTTGATTAAATACGTATAAAGTGCAAACAACCCAAAATGCTAAAAACAAACATGCTGGGAATATTTCTGTTTGTGTGCATGTGTTTGTGACGTGAAAGTCAGTACGGATTTAACCGCAACTTCAGATGTTTGAACACATAATTAACGCTTCATTAATTTGTTCACTACCACAAAATACGTGAAATTTATGATTAAAATTAGATAAAAAGTCAGTGAGTTAAGAAAAATTAACTTCATTGAAGAATAATTCTCTTTAAATAAGTCTTACTATTGTACACAATTTTGATTCTCAAGTAAGCACTGTTTATCTTACTTTGAGGATGTTTACATACAGTATTTCACTGGAAAACAATAATAATAAAAAAAATTACTGAGAAACTGAATTTCATGTGCCAAGTTGTGACTCACCAGTTTTGGGGGTAACGCATTATAGGTAATGCAGATTACAAGTAATCAGATTACTTTTAAAAGTAACTAGTAAAGTAACACATTACTTTTAATTTTATAACAAAATATCTGAGTTACTTTTCCAAAAAAGTAATGCAAGTTACTATGTATTGACAGACAGCTCTCCTGTCCCCATATTGAGAGAAATCGTGAGTAAGTGCAGAGGTGTTGTGTGCACTGTGTGTAAACATGATGGTTATTGTAGTTCTAGACTAAATGTGAACATGCATTTACTCATTTCACTTGCATGAAAACAGATTCAGTATTCCTAAAAAGGAATAAAAACTATGAAATGAAAACTTTGTTAAATAACACAAATATACTTTATGTATTTAATCTCACTTTATTAACCAACGTAATTAGCAAAATTGACTTTAGATAAACATCACAATTCTGTTACTTTCTTTTTTTTATTGCTAAAGTAAGAGTGTTGAACTTTCTTCTCCTGCGTCCTATTCTTCTGCAATCCAGAATGGCAGCACAGCTAAAAGGTTTGTTTGAGCGGCGCCCTCTACTGTACAGGTGTGAATTTCCTTCAGCCTGAGACTTATTCATTTCAATTTTGGTGTGAAATGGCCTTTAAATTGACAAAAATAGGACTTTTTTATTTTATTAAAAATAAACAAGCAAGCCCAGCCCAGATGTGAAAAAGTAACGCAAAAGTAATGTAACATATTACTTTCTAGTTACTTATTAGTAACTAGCAAGTAATTAGTAACTTTTACATAACTGGTTTATTTTTAAGGAGTAATGCAATATTGTAACACATTACTTTTAAAAAGTATCTTTCCCCAACACTGATTGTGACAACTAAATTTACATTTTTGTGTGAACTGTCCCTTTAAAAGAAAATGTGGCGGCACTCACAGTCCACTGGACTCTGACAGAGGATGATGAGAGAATTGTGGGATTGTGGAGGTGAATGACAACATCTCCTAGTTCCCTCTGGATCTGGCCATGGTCCACTCCCTGACTGGTTGGTGGGATGTCTACTCGCATAAATACAAACCACACAAAAAATATATAGTACATGCATATACGTTTCTAAACACACAAGCATATATGCAAATCAAATACCCCAGAATACACAAAACAGCAATGAATTAATGTAAAAAAAAAAAAAAAAAAATGTAAAACACATGACAGGATACTTGTCTGTGAGGTCAAAGGTTAACAGACCTTGTGTTTTGACAGCGTCGCTGATGGGGCTGGGGTCGCTCAGGCCGTACGCATTGGCCGCTCTCACCAGGAACAGGTAGACAGCGCTGGGCTTCAGACCCTTTAGAACGAAGCTCTCTGTCTTCACGTGATCTGCAAGCGTCTGCCAGCTGCTGCCCGCCGCATGGCTGCCGTCCATACCACACAAATCAAACATGAGTATTTATCCTGCAAATTGCTGCAGCCCAAACTTTATATCGAAATATCGTTACTACAAACATTATACCAAACAACGAGGTTACCGCAAAACGCTCGGCTTACAGGAAAGCACGGACATGGGTATGATTATTTATGACATGCCGCAGCAAATGGACTTGGTATTTACACAACCCCCATTAGCTTGTGAACTGTATTTACAAATGCTTGTAAAACACAAGCTTGTACAACCAAACCAACCAATGACAAATAAGTATACTGTCAACACTGATGATGTCACCTGAAGGCCTCTATCACATAAGATGTGGGCGTGGCTCCAGCGTTCAGGTTGGGCTTCCAAGACAGAGACACCGAGGTGCGGCTGACGTCTGTGACCTCTGGTTTGGAAGGGGCACTGGGGATGAGGTTTGGATCTGTGGGTCGGCCAGGCTGAACTGGAGCGCCAAACTCTGAAAGAAAGCCACATACACACACATAAGCATGTCATCCTGTGCAACTGCTCTGGATTACACCAAAAAACAGAAATGTGATTACATTCATGTTCATAAATTGTTCATTTTATATATATATATATATATATATATATATATATATATATATATATATATATATATATATACACACACACACACACACACACACTAGCATATAAATGTATCTTGCTTTAAATATGTTCAGTTATTTATAGGACAACAAGACAAAAACACTGAAAAAGAAAATTATTATTTTTATAATTTTTTTTTTTTGGGCAGTGCAGCAGCTCAAGTTTACATCAAGAAACAATGAAAACCAATTACAGCCAGACGAAGGTTTAATTTCAAACTCAATTTAAAACTTAATTTCCTGCCGTTCGTTTCTCAGTGCCTTCCACTGTTATCTTACAGTCTGTCTCTCGGCCATACCTTGCACCTCCAGGTAAGCCTTCCACGACGCCTCTCCGCTGGGGGTGGACGCGGTGCAGGTGTACATGCCAGTGTCTCCCAGCTGAAAGAAAAAAAAACCTCTATGAATGCAAATATATGCATATACATTATTAATGCTTTTCCTACATTCAGCTCCAAAATAACTTATAGTTTGAAGCAATATTGTTTCATTTCACACAAAAACACACAATATGTGTACCTCATTGAGACGTTTATTCAATGTATCGTTTTTATATTGAAGATGCCTTTTTTGCTCACTTATTTGCCATACGTTGCTAAAATGTTAAAATGACATTCAGAAGATGTTTTCGCAATATTTACGATTTAGAATGTATGAAAAGCTGCTTTTTTAGAAGATTGTTAGATGGTTGTACACCAATATAATATTTAAAGGTGATGTGTGCAGTTTCTGCACCACCACTTCTGCACATTTGAAAAGAAAATTGGAGGACTTACTAGGTAACCTGAATAAATAAGTATTAACAGAAAGAAAGAAAATAAGGACAGACAGATATATAAGAACATCTACATGTATGTTCCTAGACATAGCTTTCTTGGAAAAGAGTGACAATAATAGTAATTGTATGATGTGGTGTTGGCGTATGCTAATATCTTAAGGAAAAAAAGGACACATTTAAGAACACGTCAACCGATCCGTCAGTCAGTTTTCACAGGCGGTATGAAAGTCCCCAGAAATAGACAGTCTATCTTGAGCTACTGGTGTGCATGTGTTCGCTTAATGACATGTTCATTAATGCGGACCGCCCGAAGCGCAACAGATAGAGACGCATCTCCTCGTTTCGCTTTATCTCTCCTCTATTCTTTAAAAGAAGCGAGACGTCGTCAAGTGAGACATCTACGTTAATTAAAGTCGCATTCTGACAGCCCACACTGCGGGGACCTTTGACCCCTGTGCAGGGGAACCCGGGTGTTCGTGTGTGTGTGTGTGTGTGTGTGCTGTGACAGGAAACGCTCCCCTCCCCCTCGCTCACGTTCGGAGGGTATGTGTAGCTCCACGCTGCTGATGGGGGGTGACAGCGGGAGTGTGTGTTCGCACATCAAAACCTGCAGGCTGACTGACGGCTCTGAACACTGGCCGTCTGTGTGTGAGATGATGTTTGTGCTGTAGTGAGGGATGAAAGGAAAGCCTGTCTTATGGAGCATAGCACACATGTATGTCTATGTTCACTCACACATGTACAAAAGCACAAACCTTCAAAGATGCAAAGATATTATGACTGTTTTGCAATCATTATCAAATTTTGATAATTAAAAGGTACACTATGCAACATTTGGCCCTCTAACAGTTAAAAAACAACGCATGCATTTTGCGGAAGAACATTGTTTTGGTTGTGCTTCGGCTCTGTGTGACTCTGTGGATGAATATGGTGATCCTACTGCTCATAAAACATTCACTACAAGGCTTAAGAGATATAACCAGTTTAGAGAGAAAGGATCTCAAGCTGACTAGCTGAATACGTTACTGTAGCTTTACCCATTATATACACGGTGCTTCCTTGAAAATAAATTCCAGCACAGCTCTACAACAACCATAATGAAATGACCCTTCACAATAAATAATGCTTTACAATGAACACTGTTAGAGAGCTACATATGGCAATTTATCTGTTCAATAAAATACCTTACTCACCTGTTGAGTAATACAAATGCCATCTCCTTTTATGACATTTTAAATCTCCAAAAAACCAAGCTAATGTTGGTTCTTGTTTTATTACGAGCTCTGTCGCGTTCTCTTTTTGCCATCAGACTCTCCTCTGTTCACTGGTTTTTAAAATGTGTGATTCCCTGAAGGTTGCAGATTTAGCTGCTCCATGTCAACCTTTCTCACTCGTTGTATCAACTAACCTCTGCCACACCCACACCAGACACGTGTCAAAGTAGCCGAAGCAACTTTTCTCTATTTATGACGAGACGCACGGGCGAGTGACGCATATATACGCAATTTCCCACGAAAACCATCCTGTCGAGTCTAAAATATAAACATTTGTAACAGGCTAACCATTTTGAATCAGGGTAAGACAAAAACACGTTTTGGAAGAAGGATTGATGTATTGATTCTTTATTTCAATTTTGTTAATTTTGAAAAAAAAGTTGCATAGTGTATTGTACCTTTAAGGAAGTTTAATAATATATCAATATAGTTGTATATTGCATCAATACTTTTAGACCCTTGTATCTGTATTTTTTTATTTATTTACAGTGAGGCCCAAAAGTACGAGACCACACTCAAAATATGGGATACAAAATCTAGTTTAAACCTGGAAACAAAGATTTAAGAAAAAAAAAAAAAAAAAGGCAGCAAATCAAAAAATAGTGTTTTTGTCTAGTTTTTTAAAGGATTAGTCCATTTTCACATAAAAATTACCCCAAGCTTTACTCACCCTCAAGCCATCCTAGGTGTATATGACTTTCTTCTTTCTGATGAAGACAATCAGAGAAATAATAAATATCCTGACGCATCCAAGCTTTATAGGGTGAGGGTGAGTAAAGCTTGGGCTAATTTTCATTTGAACATGAACTAATCCTTTAATAAAAACTATCTAAACATCCTTAAAACAAGATAAATTTACTTGAGAAGCAAAATGCTGTATGAAATATGATGTACTATATGAAATATTAATGAGATTTTAAAGGTGCAATAAGCAATTTCTGAGAAACGCTGTTGATATTTGAAATCACCAAAGCAAACACGCCCATACCCAAAAGTATCACACCCTGATATTTATAGCTCCTCCCCCAAATTCACAAACACGCTATGCAACACAGGCACCTCCCCCTAATGAGTGGACACGCCCCTTACTACTGATTGGCTACAAGTGTGTCCTGGTCCTGGGTCTGATCCACTTTTAACAGCATTTTTCAGAAATGGCTTACTGCACCATTAAGTCTTGTTTTCAGAGAAATTAGTGAGATTTATGCTTAAAAAATGCCAATAGGGTAAAAAAATAAACTTGTTTTTCCTCTGAATTATGTTTATTTTTTAGTTTATGAAAATGATCAAAATAAAATAAAACTATTTTCAATACTTAGTAATGAACTTGTGAATAAGGTTAATAAAAATAAGCTAATAAACAAATTAACTAATAAAAAGTCACATTGCCAACAGTTGGGACAATAATATGTGGTAAATCTGCGGAAATGTTACCCAAACATGTGCAAAAAGAATTCGAGAAACAGTATTTTTTTAAGGGAAGCTGTGATTTTTGATTCTGTCAGTGAATCCTGCAGTGCTGTCTCAGATATTCTGAATAAAACAGCTAACTGCTCAAAAAAAGATCTGCCAACTTCAGCTCAGAAAGAAACAGCAGTTAACCGCATCCGATAAACCATATTGCCGCATTCAGAAACCTCCATGAATAAAATATTAATAAAAGTAAAAAAGAGAGGCGCTGAGTCTGAGACGAGCGGCACAACACAACCGCTCACGATTCCCTGTAAATAGTTGTTCTGTGTGGTGTGCTTGGAATGGAAAATTCCATAAAAAAATCTGTTACTAAGGAAAACCGAACAAGGGAAACAGTACTTTACGAGAACAAGTTGGTTTGGTGCACCAAACGAACACATGCTCAAACCTCCATACGTGAGCCTTTTTAATGCATCATAGGGGTCAGAAAGGAGTTACAAAGCTATAAATCCATGAAAGGAAATGGTTCTCATGAACCGGAGTCATGTCCCCTGTTACTGTACATTAATCTGCATGATAAATATGTCAGGCTTTGATGTAGTCCCGACCCCTCAGAGCCACCGTACCTTAGCGTAGCGGATCTGCAGGGCTCCCGTGTCGAGTTGTTTGAGTCGAGAATCATGGGTGGACACCAGAACCCCATCTTTCCTCCACAGGATGGTGGGAGTCGGCGTGCCGGTGGCTTGGCATCCCAGGACCACCGTCCCATCCACAGCCACGGTTTGGTTGGTGGGACCCTGGCGGACGATGGGTGGAGGTCTGTCTGATATCACTGTGAAAGAGACAGACAGAAAGAGACACCCTCAGAAACCAATCACTGCCTTATTTAGGAATATAATAGTATGAGAGTATAAAAATAGTAACAAAATAATAGCATTCCTAATGTTCACTTATATTAAAATAAAATAAATCAGACGATTTCTGATAATCATTAAAAATTATGAAAATTTTTTCCTCTTCCTTTTTTCTTTTCATTGCCTTTATTTCTAAAATAAAATAAAAGAATAAAAAATAAAATCAATCACTTTAAGATGAATCGCTTTGTTGTATTTGTAAGTCTCTTAAAATAAAATAATAATATAATAATAAAATAATAGTAAAATAAAAAAAATAAATCAGTGTTGTAGTTTTTAATCATTAAAAAATATAAATAAAATAAAATATATCATTTTAAAATGAGTCATTTTGTTATATTTGTAAGTCACTTTGGATAAAAGCATCTGATAAAATAAAATAATAAAATAAAATGATTTTTTATGCATGCAGCTAAGCTACAAATGGTTTGGCACTATGAATGTAAATGATCTATCATGCCACTAAAATGCATTAAACTAAAAAACAAGAGAAAGACAGGATGAGACAAAGAGAAAGAGAGTGAGACAGAGCGAGACACAGACATATTGGTCTCATTTGAAGACAGAGTTTTAAAGCTGTCCCAGACCTACTAATATCATTATAATAACTATAATGAAACACTACTGTACTCCAAACCAAAATCCAAAATACCTCCTTCCACAATTTATAAGAGCCACAGAAGCGAGTGCGTGTACGGTCAGAGGTAAAGAGAACGAAGAACGCAAATAAAAATAAATGTAACCAAGGAAAAAGAGCATGTGAGAGTGGAATGTCTGGCAGCAAACGAGCTGAGTACATGTTTTAAGAACGAGAGAGAGAAATAGAGATGGAATCCAATTTTTTCAACTGGAAGCAATTTTCTAATCAGTCAACAGCAGTAGAAGAATGAAGCCAAACTAGAGACGAGCAATTAATACCGGCAGCATTTCAATAGCACTAAATCTCCCTCACACACCAGCCATCATCACCACACTAAAACACAGAAATACGCCACGTCTATTAAAATCACCCCCCGCGCGTCCTCTTCTCTCTCACAGAAGACCTAGGCTGCATGATAAATGCTGTGATGTTTACGTCCATATGATTGGGTTCGACACTGCTAGAAGCATTACTGCCATTTAAGCGGCTGCAATTTGCATAACCGCCACTACAGCGAATTTTCAAAGCTGTACTACACTTTTGTAAGGACCATCAAAGGCATGAATTATGCATCAGATGACATGCTCGCACATGCACGGATGTGTCCCCGCGTCGATGCTGTTGTAATTACTGAATCATCATGGCGGTGACCTGTAATTACGATCCGTGCCCACAGTAAGAGCGAGGCCAGAGAGCAGATAGGCGCTAAAATAACTGTTATTATTCTTTCTTTACCTCACTCTCCTTCTTTTTGTCTTGCTTTGGTGTTTTTTTAATAGACTCACAGGTGATTATATTGGATGAGATTGAACTGTCACTATTCTGTTGACGTGTCTTATTTACTATTTTGAGCATACAAAGTAGGGCTGGGCGATTTTTTCCGATTTTTTTTTTCGATTAATTCGAATTTAATGTTTTGCCTCGATTTAAATATTTTTTTATACGAGAAATCGCGATTTTGAATAAAAATGTTAGCAAACGTTACAATTAGACGTTGACAATACAGCAATGATAACCGTTAAGAGAAGAAAATGATCCGACCACATGATGGCGCCGGCGCGCCTGATTAACCGCTCTCATGTGACGCTCTATGAACGTAGAATGCATCACTAGTCTTGAGCGGCTGTTCACTCAGAAATGCTTTATTGTGTTGAAAAAATGAAAGGCGGGCAGTGGAATGGGAAAAGAGCAAAGTTATTAAAGGATTTTTTTATTTTAAATTATTTCTGAGTATATAGGATGTTTAAGATAAGTTTGTCATATTTAATGCATATTTTTAGAACTTTAACCAGATGGTTAATAAAGAAAATGTTACTTGAATCATATTGCAGTTAAGTTTTTAAGTTGAATAGTTAAACATTTAAAAAAAAAAAAAAAAAAAAAAAAAAATCAAAATCGGTCAATTGTTCTGAAAAAATCTAGATTTTATTTTTTAAATCGCCCAGCCCTAATACAAAGTAATCAATGTTGGGGTAACGCATGGATTTCTTTTAAAATTGTTGTTATTTGTGTTGCATATAGGATTTTGATTTAATAAGTTCTGTCATGATGGCGCAGGCTGATGACACCAACTCAACTGATATTTACATTGTTAAAGCGTTAGTTCAACCAAAAATGAAATTTCTGTTATTAAGTACTCACCCTTGTGACGTTCCACACCCGTAAGACCTTTGTTCATCTTTGGAACACAAATTAAGATATTTTTGATGAAATTCGAGAGGTTTTTTTTTTTTTTAATCACCCATAGAAAGCAATGAATTTAACACATTCAAGGTCTAGAAAAGTAGTAAAGACATCATTAAAACCGTCAACGTGACTACAGTGGTTTAACCTTAACGTTATGAAGCGACGAGAATACTTTTTGTGCGCAAAAACAAAACAAAAATAGTCACTTTATTCCATAAACATGGAAGTGCTGCACTGCATTCACTGCGTCAACTGCGTAGGAGACTGACAGGGTAGAGAAGAAATTGTTGAATAAAGTTGTTACTTTTGCTTTGTTTTTGCATACAAATTATACTTCTCTGGACCTTGAATGTGGTAATTTTGTTGCTTTCTATAGAAGATAAAAAAAAACCCTCAGATTTCATCAAAAATATCTTAATTTGTGTTCTGAAGATGAACGAAGGTCTTGCAGGTTTGAAACAACATGAGGGTGAGTAATTAATGACAGAAATTTTATTTTTGGGTGAACTAATCCTTTAACTACATAGCACAAGCTGATAGGTTCATGTCGCATCTGCAGCCAATGAGCTTGCAGCTCAACATTTAAATAGCTGGTTAGCATTCACTATAGAGTTTCTCTGAAACCCTCCCCCTTCCCCAGCTCCACCTGTATAGATCTGCTATGGGTAATTCTATATATGCTATTTGTCCAGCCACAAATATTAAACAGCTTTTAGCCCTTTATACAGTGCATGCTGCAAGTTTTTCTGCATGCAGCAATGTCTACTAAGCCAGTTTTATGAACTGGTTCTTTTTAATGTCTCAGTCAAAAACATTCATGAACTCGCTGCTGAGTCAGACTCTTTTAGTCAGCGAATCGTTCAGAGAAATTACTGAATTCACAACTGACATCCTTCATCACATACATCATGTATGATATTTACAAAAAAAGAATGTTACAATATTAAAATTTAAAATTAGTAAAATTAGTTATGAATACAAAATGTTCCTGGCGAATTACACCTCTTATTCTGTATTGTGCTGAAATAATCTGTTTAAGCATTTGTCATGGCTACACAAACCTAACAGCCAGAAATCTGAGTAGTGAAGGACAAATCTGTTTTTATCCTTATAATTCCCATATGGAAAAGGCTCTTTTGGGTTTTACAAATAAATAAAAGAAATATAATGAGTAATGCATTCACAGTGCAAAACTGAGCAATTCATATATTGCAATCAGAATAAAACAAAACAAAACAAAACAAAAATCAAAACAAAACTTTTGGGACTAACTTCCTCAAAACTAAGTAGCAAAAAAAAAAAAGGAAATATATGCACACAAATGTCTTTGCATTTACCATCTGTAACCTCCAGCAGGGCTTTGGTGATCACACTTCCAGCGATGTTTAGAGCCTGACAGCTGTAGTAGCCTCCGTCCGAACGCTCCACTGCCGTGATGGTCAGATCGCCCGTCTGAGAGACAGAGAATCGACTGGAGGGAGGAGGAGGTTGAGAGGAGAACAGGAGGTTCTGGAGAAGGAAAAAAGGAAAAGATGTATGAATAGAGAGGTAGTATTTGATAACAAAAATAGAACAAAATAAGTTCTAATTTATCCAAGAATATTCAGTATGTGAGAAATAAACATCTTGTCAGGACTTGCACATTTACACTTATTATTGGCACTGTGTGCCTGAATTCTTGAATGTGTGACGAGTGATATTGATCAAACCAAGATGACTTGAGGTGTGTTAGAGGTGTGGAGTGTTACAGAGCCCATTAGATGTGTGTAAATGTGCAGATGGCCTTATAAATCTACCAGCCTCATAAATCTGACTGACTTTAACGGGGGAGAGTGCCAAGCATGTGTTACTGTAAAAGTGTGCTCAGGAAATGCATCTTTGTATCACAAGCGAACATACACTGATACTCACCTGACTGCCTTCTTTCTGCCAAAATATGGCAGGCTGAGGACTTCCTGTGGCTTCGCACTGAAAGGTCACAGTGCGGCCCATCCCGGCTACTTGATTCCTGGGTCGCACCACAAACACTGGAGGAACTGCAGAAATAGGAGTTAAACAAATCAATTACCAAAGACAATATTTCGACTCTTGGATTGTAAAAAAAACAAACAACAACACATTTACATTAATGCATTTAAAATGGAAGTCTATGGAGCAACACAATAATACTCTTTAAAAGCCAATGTACAGTCTTTATTTTATATAGTAATTTGTATTTTATTAAATCGTCTTTCAATATATATAAAACAGTTGTGCTGCTAAATATTTTTGTGGAAATCATGCTTTTTTCAGGATTCTTTGATGAATGGAAAGTTCAAAAGAACAGCATTTATTTGAAATAATCTTTTGTAACATTATAAATGTCTTTACTGATTTTTTGATCAATTTTATGCATCCTTGCTGAATATATGTATCAATTTAAAATAAATAATAGAAATCAGTGAACATAATATATGCTACCCTATTCTAAAGTGTATATACACACACACACACACACATATATACATATATATATATATATATATACATATATATATATATATATATACATATATATATATATAGCCTATTTATTTATTACGCTTACATTGGAAGTGTAACTGTAAATGCAATTTTTATGGCTAATGAATTTCTTTAAGCAATGCTATAAAATGGCTTTTTATGCAGTTTTCAGTAACACTTTACTTAAAGCCTTTATGATAAACACATTATTCATAATGTAGGTTTTAATGCATTATCTTTTCATAAATAATTGTAACCAAAATTTAAAATGTATTATAATATTTGCAGATTCTTTGTTACATCTTAAACTGGTTGTTTGCTACGTGTTTTAATGCATTATACTTTCTAAAGGTGTAGCAATGAATAGATTAGTTTTATAATGTATTATAACTCTGGTTACAATTATTCATAAGAACAAAATGCATTATAAGGTGCATTACAAGTAGGGCTAGGCAAAAAAAAAAAAAAAAAAAATGTTTTTTAAAATGTGGTCAATTCGATATCGATTCTCAGAAGCCAGGAATTTATTTTTTTCGTATTTATTTCCGCAAACATTGAACTCAATATCTGATTGACCTTAATATTATCCTCTTAATTACCTTGCGTGATGTTACAGCGGGGACAGTTTCATTCATTCATTCAGGCCTCAACATGGCGGATGCACGCGCGCCTTTCAGCGTTAAAGATGTTCCGGACAGTTGAAGGAACTGTCAGTGTCCCGATCGGGCCAGCGCTGCATGGTCACTAAAGTTTATCATTTGCACTCGTTTTCAAGCCTTGCCAATTTAAGCACTGAAGTGAAAGAGAACTCGCGCGCGCTGTGTGAGAACTTTTGTGACACACCCGAAGCACTCACAGCTTGCGCGTCTCAGACCGTCTCTTTCACCTCTCCTTGCGTCTAAACGGACAAATTCACACAAATTTATCTCAAAATGTCCGCCTTTGCGAGTATCCAGGTAAACATAGTCGGTTACGGTAATGGTAAGCATTAGAGAAAGAACGCGCATTAGTCTTAAAGTGACAGCAACCGAATATTCCTGCAGCTGTCTGTGTTTTAATGTTAATCAAACTACAAAAGGCAAAGAGAAAACCACTTCCTGTTCTTCACTGAATAACGTTTTTGTAACTTTAATAAGGATGAACCTTTATTTAATTTGTACAGTGAAGATCATATGCAGTGTTATTTTACATTTGATTACTTTATTCAGTTTCTGTACCTGAAAACTACTGTTAGACCTACCTGAAAAACCTAAAAAGCACTGATTATTTCATTTGTATCTTTGTTCTATTGTATTTATTTGTGCTATTGCTTGTAGTTTAATCTTTTTTTTTTTTTTTTTTTAGTAAAGACTGTTTACTTGCCTTTAATAATATGAAATTTATATTAGTAGTTTTAGCTGTGTCTCAAATGGAATCGAGAATTGTTAAATTTCACTGGTATCTAAAATATTGGGTGTCATAACCTTATTTATTACAATACAAGGATACATGGGTCAAAAACAATAATTATTTTATTCATTTATTACTTTTTTGTGGTGGGGCCAGTGAAAATTTAATAATTGAATTCACTGAATCGAAAATCGAAAATATATCGAGAATCGCAATCGAATTGGGACATCTGAATCGATAATTGAAGTAAAGTGTTACCCAGGTTTTTTTTGTGTGTGTGTGTGTGTGTGTGTGTGTGTGTGTGTGTGTGTGTGTGTGTGTTGATATTTTCATATTTTTTCTTGAAACAGGAAGTTGGGTCAATAATCTTTTGTTTATGTTATAGGCACATTTGGACATACCATGAGTGAAAGATGAGTCATTAATAATTTTGGTCCTCGAAGAGAAAGACTGCATATTTTATATGTACATTTCTGCTAAAAAATTAATTCTGTCTACTATTACTAGCAAATTTCTCATTTTGATTTCAGGGGGACTTTGATATCAGCCAAATTTCTTGCATATAAAGAGCTCCAGCCTTTGGCGTCAAGTTAACGGCAGAGATAAAAGAGAGAGTCACACTGGTGTTTAATGGAAGGATATGCAGGTATGCTGGAACATAAAAACACATGTAGGCGCAATATAAAAATGGCATGACCGCCACGTCTGCTTCATTTGCATCGACAAGGGCACAAAGCAATAAAATTTACATGGAGATGGGGGGATAAATTTGGGCCATCTGTCCCGTACTGACACTCTTTAATGGCAACGGAATGCCATTTTTTCATGCATCTTAATGACTCGGAGTGGAGAGACGCTGATTCCTGACGCAAACTCCACTTCAGCTTGTAATAAGAATGAATATGTTCATAATATGTGATGTGACACAAAGTATGATCCCATAGTATGACGGCAAGCGCCACGTACACCAGCAGTGCCTCCTTCTACCAGTGAACCAATCTTAAACCTGTCAAATCTTACACTGCTATAATGCGTCCGGAGGAATAGAATTTTCAACTAAGTGAGAATAAAATGAGGCGAATTTGACGTTACCTTGTACGCTCAGAAAGAGCATTAGTTTTACCCAGGCCTGCTGTGCTGTCACTGTTGCCGGTGACAACCCAGACAAGCGTGCTGATTGGTGGGAGGATGGAAGGTGGATGGATGGTGGTTCTGACAACTTCCTGTTGCTGTCAATGCAGCAAAAATGGTGACGGGTGACATTTGCAACTTACCAGACACAACTGAAAGAGGAAAAAAAAAAATAGAAGCATGATAAAACACAGATGTGATAGATGTGCAAATTAACCGCACACGACATGAAGCAAAAATGACAGGAAATGCTTACTGAACAAAATCAGCGCAGTGATGTATTTATGAGCATAACACAAAACATACAAGAAACATTAGGTGTGGCAAGCACACACACACATTGTAAATATATCATGAGGCTGAAATATATAGCATAAACCACACAAAGAAACAGTTGTATCAGTATTGAGTTGTGAGTGCGAGGTATGAATGGAGGTTTTATTCTTCTGGTCTGGCCAAAGGTTTTATTAGGTGGACAATGTAACCTGGTGTGTGACCCTTTTAAAGCTGCAGTGTGTCATTTTTACACCACTAGCCTGACATAACAACACTGGCTCAGCCAATGGCATGAGTTTGTGGGCGGGACTACCTGCTTGTCTGAATCTTGGCAGACGATAATTTTATTTCTCAAATATCTTTATTTTTGCAAATTTGTTTATTTCTGCTAGTGTGTGGAAATTAGCTAAACTCTTTAAAGCTGCAGTCCGCAAGTTTTGCCTCTTTGTCGCCATCTCTGTTTGAAACCTGCAATTGCAGTTATTTGCGGATTTATCATGTTTACGTGGGTTGTGCATTGGCACAGCTCCTCAGCGCGGGTGAATCTAATGTTTGCTGTCAGTCACCATACCGATGTGGATACTATACTTTGGAATCACAGATTGTACTCTTTAAGTATGACCAAAATAAGAATTTTCACCAGAAAATGTCATCTGAAGACGTAAGTAACATGTCTGCCACTTTTGTTCTGACCAACTGAGGGGAAAAAAAGCATTACAATAAATCGCGCTGCCAATGGTGATTAAATCTAACGATCGCTTAGCTCATATAACATCAAACCGTGCAAATTATTATTATTGTTATACTATGTTCTCAAATTGTTAATGTTAACAACATCAGCATTGCGTAAATTGTGTATTCAGTGTTTAGCTTAACCTGTAGATTACAATTTCTGTAAATCTAATCTCTAACGTTAATTTGTCATACCATACAATACGCCATCCAAATGATAAATTTAATTATTGCAGCTGCTGTGAGAAAAAGCTATAAATGATCCGCCTCACATGTGATTTAGCCTACTAGCTGGGACTGTGACGCAATGATGAACGGCGACATGCTCGAATTTCCCGTGGCTAAGGTAAGGAGATAGTTTTGAACACTGGCTGGTTATGTACTTGCTCAAATTGATTTTGGATCATTTTTAACCAAAAAAAGTTACGGACAGCAGCTTTAAGCACAAATTCTTAAACATTTGAGCAGCGATTTAATATTTTAAGGAACCTAAAAGCCTGTTGCTGTGTAAAAACCCTCAATCTCCAGGACTTTTAATTTTGAAAAGTTGAAAATAACATGAAATGGCATTTAAAAAGCATTTAACATCTGTAAAGTGACATATTTCCAAATGAAACCTACTACTTTTAGTTTGAATAATGTCAGGTGGGAATTACATTCTGATGAAAGATTATATGAAAATAAGAATTTTCTGTAACACTTCATAATAAGGTTTCATTTGTTAACATTAGTTAACTACATTAGATAACATGAACTAACAATGAACAAGACTTCTACAGCATTTAATAATCTTTGTTAACTCTTTCCCCGTCAGTGTTTTTTTTTTTTTTTTTTTTTTGTTAAGCTGCCAGCCACTGCCAGAATTTTGGATAATTTTCCTAAAAATTTCATGGCCCCCAGAATATTTTGTTGTATGAATATCTGAACATGCAATATATCAAAAGAAAGAACAGAGCCTCTGCTTAAAAAAAAAAAAAAATATATATATATATATATATATATATATTTATTTATTTATTTTTATTTTTATTTTTTTTGAACAAAAAGCTGAGAAAATACTTTTTTGTTGTTGTTTTTCCCCCCCAAAGACTACAATGTTTAAAGGTGCAATATGTAGGATTTTCTGTCCGCTAGAGGTCACTAGAGGCCTATTCAAAACAAAGGCGTAGCTTGATGACGCCAAGTTTGAGCGTGGAATCTTGGGACATGTGGTCTTCACCTCACAGCCGGTGGAAAAGAATTGGGATAGGACTCGGAAGAAATCATGTTCATGGATGCGATTATTAACGTTACTGAAGTATGAAGCAGAGCAGGGCCGAGTGTTGTGGGAGCTGAACGAGGCCGCTGGAGCGATTGCGCAACACACACTGTGAGAAGCGGGACTTTTATTATGCCACAGTCGCCGCCGTTGCTTCCGCTTTTCCGGTCATAAGTATGAGGTAACACAGCTCTGTTTATCATATTAGATACATTTGAGTGTGTTGGCAATGATGTTATAACGTTACTCTGTGCGTTTGCTCGATGGCTGCTGCGAGACACTTGTTACACACTGCAGTAAGCTAGATCGATAATAGAATATCATATTAAATGCTGGATGGCTTGTGTTGATAAATGGCATGAAATTAATTTTAAAATGTACTGTATGATGGAGAAAATTCTGTATTACTGTTACTAAAAATAAAGCTGCATCTGATTATGCTATGTTAGCTACTTGACAAAATAGTGTTTTTCTCTGAGGCATGGTAAAGCATGGTACTCGCAAAAATCAAGAAAATTAGATTTAAACAATAAGACTAAACGTGTTGAGCTATATAACAATAATTAGTTTTCTGTCTATAAATATAACAAAACAGTTGTTCCCTTGTCTAATAAAACATAATATATTAAAGCGCCTTTGGTGTTTCCATGGTTTCTACAAAATAAAACCGGAAATCGAGGATAACGCGGGTATGACGCAATTGACAGGCGACTCCTCACACGTCCCGGAGCCTTGGTTAAAATTGCAATTTTCTCACGATTTACAAATAGTTGGAAACATTTGGGATATTGTAAGTACTCAAGTGAACAAAATATATAATACTGGCCTAGTGGTTTTTGGATATTTTACTGCAAAATTCTTACATATTGCACATTTAAGCAATGCTTCTATCGCTTGTTTTTACTCCTTTTTTGTCTGTGTTTTGATCTGGAGGTTTCAGAAGATGCATAATAGCACCCCCTTCCGTATAACAATGAAAATACGGAAAGCCTGGAAAATTCCGGCGATGGCGGAGAAAGAGTTAATGTTAACATTTAATAATTTAAAATTAATGATGAACTATTCCTTTATCATTAGTTAAAGGAATAGTTCATCCAAAAATGAAAATTCTGTCATCATTTACTCACCCTCAAGTTGTTCCAAACCTGTATGAGTTTCTTTCTTCTGCTTAACACAAAAGAAGATATTTTGAAGAATGTTGGTAACCAAACAGTTGATGTACTCCATTGACTTCCATAGTACTTTTTTTCCTACTATAGAAGTCAATGGGGTCCATCAACTGTTTGCTTAACCATATTCTTCAAAATATCTTCTTTTGTGTTTAGCAGAAGAAAGAAATTCATATACATTTGGAACAACTTGAGGGTGAGTAAATGATCACAGAATTTTCATTTTTGGGTGAACTATCCCTTTAATGCACTGTGAACTAACATGAACAAATAATGAACAACAGTATTTTTAACTAACATTAAGAAAAATTAATAAATTCTGTGTAACACATTGTTTATTGTTATTTCATGTTAACTAATGCATTAATTAATGTTAAAATATGAGACCTTACTGTAAAATGTTTCTGACTTTCCTTTAGAATAAAGATGAATCGCGCATAATAAAATCAAGGAAATTTGTTAAGCAAATACAGTAAATAAGCCAATTTTGAACTTAAAGTGCAATAACTCAGCCCATTTGGAGTCAATCCTATGAGATGGACAGAATAACACAAATGAAGGGTGAGAAATGAGGGAAAGCAGTAGATTTCAGAACAGCTGCTTAAAGAGAACTCGACTTGGACGGGGTCGTTTGCTCTTTTGGCAATGGTTGTGGCTCTCGGTCTACTTTGTTTCCATGGCCCCATTAGCGCAGCTACTCCTGGGACTCGCATGGCATTCTAGCACTTTCCTCAAATACATCAATACTAATGACTAAATCACCAGCTGAGAGAGGCCTCGTTTGTACCAAACATTATCTTTTCATGGCCTTTTAACAGAGAACTGACTCTTATTCGAAATTACTTATCTCGGAGAATGTGTGTTTGTGTGTACATGTGCGCTTGACTGTGTCTCAAATTCTTGGGAGCTGCATACCTAGATGACATTTACAAATTCAGAATTGACAAATGGTTTAATGAATGCACCTACAATGTCTAAACATGCTGTCTAGGTAGGCAGCTCACTAATGTAATTCCTTTAAAACACCAACCAGACAAAAGACATTCTATAATCGAAGTAATCATTTTGATGAATGTCATTCCTTGGCATCTGAAAAGCAATAGTGTGCCAAAGGCAAGTTTATTAATAAGTCCCTTCGCTGGATGGACTGGTTATTGAAGCAGACTTGTTTATAAGTCTGGTTCAAATGCTACTGGCCCGCTAAACACACATGTAAAATAATAATTCAGCAATTTCTGTAAGCAGTAAAAACCAGTAAAAGCAATAAGTGGCGCAACGAGGAGAAGGAGAAAACTGCTCAGGAGTGTCAGGAGACAATGTGGACATTATTCTCTAAAGAGTTGAGCCTTCAAGAGTGTGAAATACACTCAAGGGGACTTAAAATGAACAGGACGAAACAAAATGGACCTACTTCATGAGTAAAATAGATGTGTTCTTATGTATGGGTGTTTATTAAACCACTAAACCACCATTATGTCATAGTGATTGATGGTGTTTTTTTTATTAACTTACATTTTTTTTTAATTAAATTATTTCATTATAAATAAATTATAAATAATAATAATTTTTCTTTGTTAAATAAATATTATTGCTGTTTTATCTTTTAAAAAAACTGCTATTCTAAACCAAAAGAGTGACATAAACCTAAACCAATTCAATATTTACAACCCGAAGTCCAGAAAAGTTGGGACGCTTTTTAAATTTGAATAAAATGAAAACTAAAAGACTTTCAAATCACATGAGCCAATATTTTTATTCACAATGGAACATAGATAACAAAACAAATGTTTAAACGGAGAAATTTTACAATTTTATGCACAAAATGAGCTCTTTTCAAATTTGAAGACTGCTACAGGTCTAAAAATAGTTTAGGGAATGTTTACCATGGTGTAAGAGGGCATCTCCTCTTCTTTTCAAAACAGTTTAAAGGCGTCTGGGCATCGAGGTTGTGGGTTTCTGCAGTTTAGGTGTTGGAATTTGGTCCCATTCTTGTGTGATATAGGCTTCCAGCTGCTGAACAGTTCGTGGTTGTCTTTGATGTATTTTTCATTTAATGTTGCTCTAAAAACTTTATATAATTTTCAGCATTCATAGTGCCTTCCAAAACATGCATGCTGCCCATACCGTATGCACTTATGCACCCCCATACCATCAGAGATGCTGGCTTTTGAACTGAACGCTGATAACATGCAGGAAGGTCTCTCTCCTCTTTAGCCCGGAGGACACGGCATCCGTGATTTCGAACAAGAATATCAAATTTGGACTCGTCTGACCATAGAACACTTTTCCACTTTGAAACAGTCCATTTTAAATGAGCCTTGGCCCACATGACACAATGGTGCTTCTGGACCATGTTCACATATGGCTTCCTTTTTGCATGATTTATAGCTTTAGTTGGCATCTGCAGATGGCACGGCGGATTGTGTTTACCGACAGTGGTTTCTGGAAGTATTCCTGGGCCCATTTAGTAATGTCATTGATACAATCATGCTGATGAGTGAAGCAGTGTCGTCTGAGGGCCCGAAGACCACGGGCATCCAATAAAGGTCTTCGACCTCGTCCCTTCCACATAGAGATTTCTCCAGTTTCTCTGAATCTTTTGATGATGATATGCACTGTCGATGATGAGATTTGCAAAGCCTTTGCAATCTGATGTTGAGGAGCATTGTTTTTCAAGTATTTTTACGCACTCTTTCACAGATTGGAGAGCTTCTGCCCATCTTTACTTCTGAGAGACTCTGCCTCTCTAAGACAATCCTTTTATAGCTAATCATGTTACAGACCTGATATCAATTAACTTAATTAGTTGCTAGATTTTCTCCCAGCTAAATCTTTTCAAAATTTCTTGCTTTTTCAGCCATTTGTTGCCCCCGTGCCAACTTTTTTGAGACCTGTAGCAGGCATCAAATTTGAAATTAGCTAATTTTGTGCTAATTTGTTCATTTCTCACTTTAAACATTTGTTATGTTATCTATGTTCTATTGTGAATAAAATATTGCCTCATGTGATTTGAAAGTCTTTTAGTTTTCATTTTATTCAAATTTAAAAAACGTGCCAACTTTTCTGGAATTCTGGAATTCTGTTTATTGTGAAAAATTATTACTACACACACGGCATACAACTGTGCCTCAGTTGTAGCATATTAAGTAAAATAAACAAAATAATTTCCAATCAAGTTGGGAATTTTGACCAAAAAGTTGACCAAAAATGTTTTGTTTTGTGCAGTTAGGATGCAAAAAATACTAGCTTTGAATTTAACCCAAGCAAGACGAAGATGTCAGTGATTTTAAACATTTAAAAATGTAATTTACACCACAGGGTGTTATCAAACACAATAAATCATCTGAGATGTGGAAATGACAGTGTGGTGGGAATTATGCTTCAGAAAAAATGACAGAAATCATCCTGTGTCACTCACAGGATACAGAAAAATATGGTTTTCCAACAGCTAGGAAAAAAAATGGGAAGGAACATTCACAACGATCCAGCATCCATTCGGACAAAACAATCTGACAACCTGTCAAAGCTGCAAACGTCTGTCTAGAAACTAACAGCCGTGAATAAACAGGTCAAAACACACAAACACAGATTCCCGCCTATCAAAAGCATTGGTTATTTTAAATTATAGATTAGTGCTGACAGGATCAGAGCAGTTTGTCAAACAGCGTGAGATGAGTGACAGCGTGTGTTTGTGCATTCTTACCGTGGACGGTGAGGGTGGCGCTGGCCTCCGTCTTCCCCATCATGTTCTCCGCCTGACAGGTGTAAGTACCGGCATCTCCTGAAGTCAGTCTCTTCAGTTTGAGAGTGTGATCCTCCCAGATCTCATGCCTGAGAAGACAATACACAAACAAATATAGATGCCATTAAACAAGGCCATCCTGAGACAGTTCATGTACTCTTTCTTATCAGGAGGTTCTTTAAGACTTTAAAGGACAGAAAACACATTCCTCATCTGCATGTAATTGGCTTAATATAAGCTAACTAGACATTTTATCACTCATACCTTCCCTTGGGTAGCTCTCCGTCCTCTTTCCTCCAACGGATGGTGGGAACAGGGTCTCCTTGAGCTTCACACCTGAACTCAACACTCTGGTCCACCAGAACAGACTGACTGCTCGGCTTTCGCAAGAAGCTGGGCCTCTCTGCACACAAACACAGTGTATTATGTAATACAAGAAGTTTCCCAGTCTTCCCTATGAGATATTCCCTTCTCTGATCCGATTATGAACTTACAGTGAACTATATCTATTAAACTCTGACTTGTTGTTTTAACCTAAACTTTCATGCAGCTAATCCTAAAGTAAGCTTCCTATCTGATTTATTTATTTATTAAGATTATGTAACTTTTATGTTAGGATACTAATAATCTGTTACAGGGATAAGTCAACCAAAGATGAAAAACCATCATCATTTACTCACCCTCAAGCAGTGTTAATATTCAGAGCAAATTTTGATTTAGTTTTGGTCATAGTCTTTTGACTAAAATGCCTTTAAGTTTTAGTCATATTTTAGTCATCTGAATTGTTTTAGTTTTAGTCTAGTAGATTTAGTCGATTAAAATCTAATGGGTTTAGTTAAATTGTAATGCATCAATTAAGCATTTCTCTAAAATGTTCAAACTCATTATATACTCCTGGAGAAAACATCTATTAACCTGCAAATATGAATTATATTAAGGTCTAAACATGCAATACAGACAGATTTAACTAATGTGACATATAACGTCTTTATTTATATCTTAAAATTAAATAAAACCACTTCTCATAAAGAAACAAGAACATGGTCTTTTTAGTTAATGATATGCATTCTTTATAACAACTTGCATACAACATTCTTCATTCTTTTTCAGCAGACATAATTATTTGTATAAATTAAATATATATTAATACTTAAAGATATTAAAGTTATTCAGTCAAGAACATTGAGTGATCTTTTTCTTTTGTTGTTTGATTAATATTCACGGGGCTGCTGTCACTTTAAGGCAGAATGCACGGAAACAATTCACTGATACACATCCGATATTCTCCCAACTGTTTAAACACTTGTTTTATTTTTAATCATAAAACAAGTGTTTACATGAATACTCGCCAAAACTGACATTTTGACAATTTTGTGTGTATTTGTCCTTTTAAGTGCGAAAAGACGTGAAAGAGAGCTTGATTCAGTACTCGTATGCTGACGTCTGAGAGGCAGATTTCTGTGTGCGCACAAAAAAAACATACTGAATTGAGCTCTCTTTCACGTCGTCAAGATTTTTTTCAGATTTATTCATATGTCTGCTCTTCTCTTTTTCACAAACATTTATATTTTGGAATGTTTTATGAGACATGTAGCAAGTGGATGTCAACTTATGTCCTGTTGGGTAGATCAGCACATTACAATTTAAATGTGCGCATCTTCCACGTAGGACATCAGTTCTGACTGGATCTCATCCCAAATCGTCCCTCCGAAACATTGCCTCATTTTTATTCACCGACGAAAATGTCAATAGATTTTCGTCAATAGTTTTTGTCATTCAAATCCAGCTTTTATTTAGTTATAGTCTCATTTTCGTCAGTGAAAAAATGTCGTTGATGAAAATTATTTATCAACAAAATTAACAATGCCCTCAAGTTGTTCTAAAACTGTATGACTTTCTTTGCTCTGCTGGACACAAAAGAAGATATTTTGAAGACTGTTAGTAACCAAACAGTTTCTGGTCCCCACTGACCATAGTAATTTTTTATTTTTATTTTTTTCATACTATGGAAGTCAATGGGGACCAGCAGCTATCTCACTCTATAACATGATTAATTCGTACATATTTTACGAGGTGGCTAACTCGTAAGGATCTGTACGACGTCACTCATACGATTCATACGATTTGCCTAAACCCCAGTGGCGGGTAGGTTTAGGGGCAGGGTTAGGGTTAGGTCATTCGTACGAATTCAAACGAATTTGGAAACTCGTAAAATATGTACGATTTAGCAAAAAATGTACAAATTTGTACGAGTGAGGTCATACAAATTAACATCATATAAAATATCTTTTCTGTTTAAGAGAACAAAGAAATTCATACAGGTTTAGAACAAATTAAGGGTGAGTAAATGATGATATAATTTAAATTTTTGGTGGAACTATCCCTTTAAGATTAGGACTATCTAATGGACAACAATTAAAATCAGAAATGTTGCCTCGGTAGCAAACTGAAACAAATACCTTCAAGTTGAAGAACTAAAATGACTAAACCAATGGCATGAGTTGGGGGCGGGGCTATCTGTTTGAGCAACCAATGGCAGAGGGAAGAGTATTCAAAATCTGGTATAAAAGTCATTCATTTTGCCATTCTGTTTTGTGAGTCTACTGCCACTAAAGATGGCACACTTCACCTCTAAATTGAATCTGAGGAGATGTTTTTGGAGGAATTAGGTTTCGCTCCATTTCTTACACTTGATCTAAATTGAGAATGACAGTAATCTTGACTTGACGTGGCTGGTGACTTTCTCCCTGTAATGTGTAAATATGCAAGCAGACATTGAATAATGATGGTAATGAGGATGGCTGTGTTGCAGAGATTAAGGAGAGAAGGTCAAAGGTCACAACTCTGATGTGGAATAGTGTAAACTGATATGTTAGGGTGTTGGACACAATGTATATTTTTGTGTGTATGTGTGAATGAAGGGGTGTGTGAAGGGTGAGCTGGTATTTGTTTCATGGCAAACTCTGATGATAAGGTTTAAGGGTCCATGTCTCCTAAACGGGGTCAATGACACGCTGGAGTCTTCCTACAGCTAAGCACACAAACTCTAAACATCTGGACTCTCTCCTGCACTGCCTATAAACAAACACTTCATACAACGTGTGTGTGTTTAAGTGAATCCATCTGCATGCTTTTCACAATCAAATGCACCAGAGGTTTGTGTGGGAACCTGATTACATATACACATGTGCCTCTTAAGGAAGGCCGATCATATGCCCGAGTATTTGAGAATAAGACATCTGATTTACTGAAATACATAAATTAAAGCTGAAATATATTGAAAACGTACCGAGAACGGTCAACTCTGCGATCTCACTCTCTCGTTCCCCCATCATGTTGGTTCCCACGCACACGTATTTCCCTGCATCCGTTTTGCGGGTGTTGGTAATCATCAGTTTTCCTCCTCGTATCTGATGGAAAGAAAATATAAGAAAACATAAATATAACTATTTAAGGTCAAAACCCTTATGGTGGGAGGGTGGGAGGGTGGGGGGTATGTTTAAAGCCTCCTTAATTACACATATATATATATATATATATATATATATATATATATACATACACACACACACACACATACACATATATATATATATATATATAATATAATATAATATTATATTATATTTATAAATGAGCCACGTCTCCCTGAGAACATTAGCAGCTGTGTTTTTCACCCTTTTTGTCAGCTGGGTGTCCATCATAAAGTTATGTACATGTTTTTCGGCTTTAGTTAATTCCATTTTTTTTGCGACCACAGCGAGTACCAAAGCAGTGCATCCGGCACCCATGATGCCGGTTAGGAGACAGACCCCTTTCCCACAGTATGTATTAGGAACCATATCTCTTATACGTATGTAGTGTCTATTCTGGTGGCTTATAGTTTCCCAGGATCTGAGTACAGGCCAAAGGGGCCCTTTTTTTTTTGTTCTCAAGCAATTGCATGTGCAGCTGGGGGTTCTCATTCACCTGAGCACATCAAAATCACACACAACAAATCTGACCCCTGCATCAGGGGACCACACGGTGAGAGTCAATGAGGGGGAGCAGAATGTGGCCGCTCTCCTGCGGTCCCCTACCTGCCTGCACTTACACAGGTCAACATGTGGGTTCACTTTATAACAGATCATGTCATGTCTCATTGATTATCATTCACTGCGGTCAGTGTGCCGCAGAGTCCAGCGGCTGGATCTGACTGTGTTTAACATGTGGAATGTGTAAACAGAGTCTCAGTGATAAAGACCAGAGGCATTTGCTGTATATCCCATAATTTACAAATTAGATACAGTTATTACACTTATGAGACACAAATGCCACATACAATCTAGTCTGCACTAAAATGTGACACTGCAGCTCAAAATTTTGATGGATGGATGGATGGATGGAGTGCATGAAAATGTGACACTGCAGCTCAAAATTCCCAATAATTGATGGATGGATGGATGGATGGATGGATAGATGGAAAATTAGAGTTTTTATCTGATAGGTGTAAAATGAGAGTTTTTATCTGATTGATTTTTACAGTCATTTACATTTAAAGGACACCAAACATGTATGGATGGATGGATGGATGGATGGATGGAGTCTGCACTAAATTGTGACATTGCAGCTCAAAATTCACAATAATTGATGGATGGATGGATGTATGGATGGAAAATGAGAGTTTTCATCTGATAGGTGTAAAATTAGAGTTTTTATCTGATTGATTTTTACAGTCATTTACATTTAAAGGCCAGCAAACATGGATGGATGGATGGATGGATGGATGGATGGATCAAAAGGTGGATGGTTGATGATGAATGATGGAACCATGAAAGAAAAGCTGGATGATAATTTGTGGTAACGATGAAACGAAAGGTGGATGGAACTATGAAACAAAAGATGGATGATAGATGATGGGAAGATGAAACCAAATGTGGATGAAGAATTGATGGATGGATGGATGGATGGATGGAACAATGAAACAAAATATGGATGGATGGTTGATGGGTGAATTGATGGATAGAATGATGGATGGATGGATGGATGGATGGATAGAACAATAGACAGACAGACAGACAAACAGATGAAAATATGGAAAAGTATAGAAAGTATAAATGTAGTATCAATAAACATTAAAATGTAAATTTTTCATTTTCTGTTCACAAACACTCAGAGGTGTAAAATGAGAATTTTTATCTGATTGGTTTTTACAGTCATTTACATTTAAAGGACAGCAAGCATCTAAACAAAACATTCGCCAGGTCTCATGGGACGTCTCGGAGCACTTCCAAACCGGACACGTTCTAAAACTTTCTGAAGCATTCTTGAGCCCTGTCGCCTCTCCTAAATATTAATGGTGGAAAAGAGTCTTCAAACAAAGGAGAGGTAGGAGGGGAAAGGAAGGAGGGTGAGTTTATTTAAGGCACCCTATGGTGTTGGAGAGGGTTTGAAGTGTCATTATGTTACTGTTTGTTTGAGCAAGAGCTTAACGGCTGAAACGGCACAAGACTCACAAAGTAGACAAGGTCAGGTCAGACGTAGGAGTGAGTGTATGTGTGTGTGTGTCTACTGGGGAAATTATACAGTGAAGAGGCTGAAACCAAAGGAAAAGTGAGAATGTGCCTCAGGGAAAACTCAAGCTCCATTTCAAAAGATGAGCTGCTTGTTGCAATGAGGTGTGGTGTTGCCTTATCTGTTAATGAATACATGTAGCATAATCTAAAAGCATACCTATGAAACCTAAAAACTGTTGTCTAGATAGGAAGCTTGCCGTTACATAAAAAAAAATATGTAAGAGCTCTGCTAGACAGCCCCAAAACTCCTCTTCACATCCCAAGCACACGCAGACACATATTTGGAGTTCCATCACGGCAGGGCGGCTTCACTGTCGGCCCAGAGTCAATGAACCCACCTTCGCTCCCTCTGTCCTCGGCCTGCTGAGGATGCGATCAATCTGAGCATTGGGAGATTACTTTATTCGCATGCCTTTTGTCTCGTGTGGTTTGGCAGCGCTGCCTAAGCAGAAGTGCTCGTACAGGGCTCATGGTGTGGAGTCATTCAGCAGGCCAGATAATCACACACCAACTCAGAACAAAAAGCTGCAAAACAATATGGAGCACAAGCTTCAATCTGCTGCGCTGCTCCAGTTAATTTAAGCAGACTGCAGCAATTACTGCTGAAAAGCAATTAATGGCCACATTGGAGCTCTTTAATTTAGAGATAACAGTGGAATGCAAAACAAAAGTATAATGTTGATGCTCATTACTGTATGCAGAGCTGTAGTTGAGCCAATGTTTCAACAAAAATCAGTTCATTGCTGTGAACTGCATTTTGCCCCTAAACAAAAAACAAAGATGCTTCTTACAGGAACAAAACATGTTTACACTCTTTGCACAATTAAACCATTCTGTATTCTCATTTGCATAATGGCCACTCTCAAGTCTCATTGCTGTAATGCAATAAAAATTAAAAATTTAAATATAATATAATATTTTAAAATATATTATTTAATTACTCACTACATCCTGTTAGTATTGTTGTACCACTTTAAATTTATGATGTTAATTAAAAAAATCTTATATTCCATAGATATCCAGTAGGTAATCACAACGTGCTGATATACAGCCATATCACACGGCTACGAGTGTGATATTGCATTTATATAACAATTCGACAGCACGAGTGTGTAAATAAATAAGGACAACAACGGAGTGTCTTTAAAACCCTCTTTTGTGCAGAACTATTTCCTTCCGCCATGGATTCAAATCTCAAGTTGACAGTTCGACCAAGCCTCCATTACTAATTTTAAAACGTCACTTTAGAACTAGTAACAAAGGAATGTTGAGTCCCTCCATTGAAACTCACTGTATTTGTACAGTATTAGAGAGAGAGAGAGAGAGAGAGAGAGAGAGAGAGAGAGAGAGAGAGAGAAAGATATCGCCTGAGCGAGCATTACCTGTGTCTGGTATAACATTCATTCTTCAGGTCAATGTTCATAATAACTGTTTGAATGTCCGCTGAGGAAAACAATCTTTGTATTTGTCCTTTTTATGGTTAAGGGGATTTCCCATAACAGTGCAAAAACATCCTTTGTTTACAAAATTCCCATTCAATTTAAAAGTCTCTTGCGACTGACTCATAAATATAGCCTTAATATTAAATTATTAAACTTAACATAGCCCAATTCGATTTGCTCAGGAACAAGTAATAGATTAATACGATTTTATTTACCCAAAATTAATTATATCTCATGTTTAACCACTATAAGGGGGCAAATCCCCGAAGCACTAGCCGAGATGAAGCTGTTCTCGGCGGGTACACAAGCACTGAATGGCCACTGATGGCCTGGAGCTCGCATCTCTGAAAAAGTCTAAAAAAATTGTAAAATAGGCACTATGATTAAATATGAGTCACAAATTTCAGGTCTAAACAACTACATTCTTGCCTAAAAAAAACTCTTAAAACTACAGTTCGAGGTAAAACAAGTGTAGTTTTTGTAGTATTTGTTTTTGAAGTACCCATAAAACATGGAAACCAGTGTGTATGTGTGTGTGTGTGTGTGTACTGGTTTGACTTACGTTATAAGGACCCTTATATTTTAATGTGTATTCAGGTTTCAGGCCACGCCCCCTACAGTATGAGTACATGCCGATGTCTTCATAATTCAAATTGCTAACTGAACATACTAAACTCTTTTTTTTTTTATTAAAAATGTAAAAGAAAGATTTCTGTGATGGGTAGGTTTAGTGGTAGGGTTATGGCCTAGAAAATGTCATTAGCTCAGTATAAAAACCATTATGCCTATGCAATGTCCTCATAATGATAAGTGTATCAATGTGTGTGTGTGTGTCTGTGTGTGTGTGTGTGTGTGTGTGTGTGTCTGTGTGTGTTTGAGATGACCATACAGTTTAATGTCTACAAAATTGTAGACTGCAGACTGGAGATAAGCTAAACACACATCCACCACCACCACCACTAACATCAACAACAAACTTGATCTTGTTTGATTCAGCTTCATCCTAATCAGCACAATCACAACAACATCATAGTTACATGTTGTCGGATCTTTGGAATGCGTAACACATTCCTTCATTGCCTTTATAGTCAGTGCTAAGCACTAAATTGCTATTCTCAAAGACCCTGTCTACGGTTTGATTAAAAATAACAAAACCCCCCAAACCACCTTTAGCCTTATTCTACACAAATAAGCCACATGGAAAACGAGCAGCAGCGTGCACATCAAAGTCACTCTTTTAACGACAAAAGAGGCCTGATTGATCCCGTTACTTAATTTCCCACACATTTAATTAGAAAAACCTAATTGGTGGCCCTGGTTTAAAGACTGCATTAAATCAGCAGAGAGAGAGAGTTTTCGGCTCGTGAACGCTAGCGAAGGCAAACTTTCATTCCCACATGCCCTTCCAATCAGATGAATGGGCTCCATTAATTTTCCCTGACAGAGTCGGCCACGACGCAGTTTAAACACTCATCAGCAGTGCCCTAATCGGCCTTCATTTGCTTGAAAAATGCAGCAGAAGCAATTGTTATCCACATGCATTAAATAAAGGAACTTCTTTTCGCTGTGTCTTTTTATTAACGAATCAGCAGGGTTTCGTTAGCAACTCTAAAATGAAAATTAGGAAGGGACCTGGTTTAATTTGCAAACACAAGGCCGGACGTGAAGCTTACAACAGTAAGTCATCCATAAAAAATGTGTAATTTGAGCACTAAATTGGTTCAAGTCATCAGTTTTGCAGTGGGACTACTGTTTTAGGTGGATACATTTTAAGTGGATAGTTTTTCATATTATCCAACAAATCCTCTCATCTGAGCTTTAAGTGTAACTTTGCCGATTTTCACCCTGCTTTATATGGTTACAATGTCGGTAGTTAATGTAAATGAACAATGTTTATTCTTTCTCCGTGTTACATGGACCGAGAAATTCACGTATATTTCTCAGCAAAAGTCCGCTGGATGACGCATTTTGCGATGTCTCTGACTTTTGACAGCTACAGATTATACTTCTGAATTTTTGTATCCCATCCACGGACAGTCGGACCGGCAGAGGGTTATTAACAGAACAGTTTTTATCACTGAAAATTGTATTTGTACTTTGTCTACTCTTTAAACAGTATTATGGTGAAAATGGAACACTATGGCAACAGGTTTCTTACCTGAACTCGACGGCGTTTTCCTTTGGGAAGAAAGAATGGCAGTTTGACCTAAAACACTGTGTTTGAAATCATCCAGCTTGAATGATGTTGACTACAAATAGTGAGGCTCTTCAGATTTTCTGTCGCGGCATTCTCTCCATATTTACGATTCTTTGCAGCCTTTAGCCGCTGTCTACAACACGCTGGATCCTTCACTGGAAACTAAAAGTAACTCACGTTCCACTAAATGTTTACTCTTTAAAATCTTGCACCCAGGAACAATACAAGCCGACACTATTAAAAGATTAAAAATTTAATAAGAAGTATTTCCTACTAAAGCAAAGTATTTGACTCTGGTAAGCGTATCCATAGCAGACTGGTAGGAGTGGCCTTGGACGGCAACCTAGTGCATTATGGGTGTTGAAGTTTTCCTACCTATTTGGCAACAGCCATTTTTCTCTGTTTTCTCTAGTCAGGCTTTATTGAAAGCCCATTTTGTAAGCAGTGAAGTACCCCTTTAACCAGCCAGTGTAAAACGCTCTTCCACCAGCTAGATGAGCAGCACTAACCAGCTGGTCTTTTCAACAGGAAACATTATCAGATATGCTTACCGTTATTCTCTCATCTCTGTCGTCGATGGTGACTCCATCTTTCTTCCAGGAGATGGTGGGTTCGGGGTGTCCGCGGGGCGGCTGGCACTCCATGACCGCTGGCTCACCCGCTGCCACCATCACGTCCACAGGGTTCTGTCTGAAATCATCTCGAAGAACTGATAAAAAAGAGAGAAGGAAAAAGAGGGATTTTAGAAACCCGTACAGCATTTCTATCAGGAAACTACTCATGCTAACATTTAAAGGAGAGGAATAACAAATTAGAAACCACGAGAGGAACATCTTTCTACTCTTGCCCAGTGCAAACCACCTCTAATCTATTTCAAACATACAAAGATTAAACCTAAAACTCCTGTTTACATTAGCTAAAAAGGCACAAAAGAGGGTTTGAAATATAAAGTGCTCTTCCTGCATGGAAGTGGAAGTGATATTAATGTGGGACACAAGTGAGCAGTGAAGATTGAACATTCATCTAGACCACTGCTGAAGTGTGCAATAATGCCTGAACCCAAAAACACACTGTATATTTGAGAGTATAAGCATGTTAGTTGACCCTGTTACCCTTCTGATGGATCTGCTTAAAGCATTCCCATTAATCCGAGACAGCATTCCTTTCAGTGTCAAGTAGATACTGTACAGCAGCACATTAGATTAGTCCAATGTTTTAAATTATACACACATGACATGGGAAAAGCACATGTGGTGAAACACGACAACTTGACATGAGATATTTTCCAAAACCCAGCGAGCTGCCAACCATATTTGCTTTTGCAAAGCACATTTCTGATCTTATTACACATCGTTTCACACATTATTACAAAGAAAATTAATGTTAGACTTGGTAATCTTTTTGGAAACATTACAAATTTTTTATGTTTTTGAAAGAAGTCTCTTATGCTTACCAAGGCTGCATTTATTTAATCAAAAATATAGTAAAAACAGTAATATTGTGAAATATTATTACAATTTAAACTATTAGTTTTTTAGTTTAACATATTTTAAAATTAAATTTATTCCTATGATGACAAAACTGAATTTTCAGTATCATTACTCCAGGTCTTCAGTGTCACATGATCCTTCAGAAATCATTCTAATATGATGATTTGCTGCTCAAGAAACATTATTTATTATTACATAATTATAACATTTATTATTGTTATTACTATTATTTATTAAAAGGTTACCAAGGTGAACATGTGTATATAATATTTTAATATATATATATATATATATATATATATATATAAAAATATTATATATATATATATATATATATATATATATATATATATATATATATATATATACACACACATATATTTTAATATATATATATATATATTATTATTTTTTTTTTATTTTTTTTTTTTGTATTTGTTGAAAGAATAAATATTATATAAATAATTAAGCACATATCAGTAATTCCTTTTTCATAAAAGTACTTGCAAGTCAACAGAAACGCAAACTTCTTTTGGCTCTCACGCCCCTGAACGTGTTCCTGTCAGCACGATTACCCTCAGCGCTAGATCAAAGTGAGATGCTCAAGGTAACCTGAACTCCTGACTGCCTCCAAATTCCTTTAAGACTTTAAGCACTTAATTGGCCATATGATTCCAGTTTCTACTGCTTGTAATGTCACAGCAGGTAAAAGTCCTCCTTTACCCCACTGAAAAGTCCAAGAGGAGGTGATTCGCTGAAAGAAATGGAAATAATTTCTTCTCCTCCTCTCTCACTCTCTTTTTCCATCGTTTCTCTGTAACAATCTCTCAAGCATATCATTCCTTCCAGCCAAGGATTTCAACAGGCGTCTCGTTTTCCTCGACTGGCTTAATTAGGCAGTCTATAGAGGAAAGATACACATGTACACCAGAAGATCACTGGCCAGTGGAGAGAGAGATGAGGGTCAGTGTCTAATGTGAACTGTGTTCGCTGTCCGTGGATCAGCTCAGGGATTCTGATTTTCGCAGCGGACCAACAAACTTGGATTGAGTTTGCACAGTTGTGTGAAACCAACCCACGCTTGATTTGCACCCTAAGCTGAGAAACTTGATAACATGGTTGCTTTCTAACAGGGCCTTGTGGGGAAAGTTGTGTCTGTGTGTGTGTGTGTGTACAGATGTCAAGTTCTGAACATGTGTCTACAAAATGGGAATAGTCCTGGAAATGATATAAACCGCTGAAGTGAGACAGAAAGAGTGATGGTAAGAGAGAGAACCTAAGCCTGTCTCTTTAAAGTGACAGTCCACCCAAAAAAGTAATTTAACCTACTTTCTTCTATGAAACTTTTGAAGAGCATCGAATAGTCATATTAATTACTTTTATTCTGCATTTGTATCATATTTGCAGCTTGAAAGCATCAATCCATATTCAGTGTAATTGTATGAAAAATGAGCTACCAGTATAATGTTCAAATTTTTTTTCTTTTTTGTGCTCACAGAAGAAATAAAGTCATATTGGATTGAAATGACACAAAGGTGAATATAGAGTATGACAGCATAATTTTCATTGAGAATTTTGCCTTTAAACCTTCTAATCAAAATTTATATTGAATGAAAACAGCAAATAAATAACCACAATAAGCATATCCCCAGTAATTCTATGACTTCATTTTTGTATTAATTACAAAATATAGGCCATATCATTTTTTGGATGAGCTTTGGATGAGCAGACCAACTTCTAATGATCCATCTATGTGTAAAAAAAAGTATCAAATCTGTACACAAAGTACTGTATGCTCAGTCTCTTCACTGCCATCCAAATCCTCACTTCGTAATGTGGCAACCAAAAAAGTGGTTGTTCAGTTTCTAGAACTTTTTATTTCACAGAAATTTGAAACAGATGTGGTAACGTCAAATTAAAATGAGATTTGTGTTGATATGCCTCCGACATTAATGAAATGAATATTTAATACCACACACGGGTTACAGAGGGATGATAGTACGAGCTCTGCTGGGCGGAAATGAAATGGATTTTGCTGAGCCACCACTGAGGGTTTCTGGAGTGTTCTACTGGAGCCATTGGGGAACTGGAGATTTGCTAAAAAAAGCACTTCAAAAACCCAGAGCTGGCAAAGACGCAGGGAGATTTGTCAGGAACAGGATTGTGGGCCTTGAAGAGAAACCATGGGGAACGACCAAAATACAGCAGTTACAGAAGAATAAATATGTATTATAATCACGATGTCTATCTGCTTAGAAGTTTCCTAAACATTATCATCCTGAAAAGCCCAGCCTATGGTGTGTTTTGGATGTTGGTGTGCTGGTTCGTCCCCACCAGACTGCCTAACCTCAACTAGCATAGCACTTTTAAACCAAAAATTCACAATAATTGTAAAAGCAAGATCCTGGTTCTTCACTAGCTTAGTCAGCAATGTGTTCACCAAACTAGCACTAACCTAACTTGGTAGGTTTCAAACCATGGGGAATTCTGCTATAGAAACGGAAAGGAACTGTCATCATCATCATGTTTCATCACAAACAATCCATAACTTCCAGCATCTGTCCAATCCAGTATCACGTACAAAGTGAAATGTCATTGGGACGAGATTGCAGAATCGTGAGAATATTTGAAGAAATCAGAACATGTACGTCAGGTTTGCGAGAACAAGTCCACATGAACAATGTGCATATGTGAATGCAATCGTTCCCAGATGTGAACCCATGGAACACCACCGCACATTCCCTCTCCTCCAGATCATCTGTCCACATGGTGCCTGCTAAACATAATACAAAAATGGAGGGATGACAAATTAGAGCGAGACCTCATTTAGAACGCTCTCCGCACCCTGGGTCACCGCGCCATTGCAGGTCAGACTAAAGCTGGAGTCATGCCAGTCGCTGGTTATCCAACACTGAAGACCACCCGCTAAAAGAATCAGTTCTGAAGAATGGAAAAGAGGTAGGAAAAGCAAAGTGTGCGTCTGCCATTACAAAAACTACTGTGGCGGCACCATGGAATAGTGACAGCAAAAAGCAATACCACAGTACTCTTGATATATGGGTCAGTGACGTGACGGTTCATTTTTTTTTTTTTTTGTCCAAAGGCCTTAATAATAATTAACAAAGATATGACATCCAAAGTATGTAAGGTAGTACAACTAGATCTCCAAAAGGTTTTGATTTCATTTAGCTACATATTAATGTATTTTAAAGATTCTGAAGTGTCAAAAGGTCATTCGGTTTAACCGTCCAAAGGTCAACACAGCCAATTCATTTGTGATTAAAATATCTTAAAATGTAATAAACATATATATTGTTTATTCTGGCATAATTTTATAACATCATATATCAACATAGTGCAAAATGGTATTAAAATTATGTGTAGAAGTCATTGCTTTGTTATGAGAAAGAATGTCCAGAAAAATGAGTTTCACTGATGTAATTCGGAGTAACCAATATAAAGGGTCCATTTTGGATCAAGCCATGAGGTCAGTATCATGTGACAGGATGTGACATCATTCAGACACCTGCAAAGGACCACATGGTCTTGAAGCAAAGTAACTAACTCTCTCTTAACTACTTGAAAAATTCATTTTTTCACTTTCCGTCATACGCATGTCCCGAAACATCAGGTCATTCGGTTCAACCGCTATAAAACATGGAAAATGTTGTAATATTTTAAAAACTTCTACTAAATATAAAATGTTTGATTGTCCTTTTGCTAGCAAGCTAACTAGCTAGCTAGATATCAGCCTGTTAGCATTGTTTGAAAATATCGTCATTCTGTATAACCAAAAGTGGTTTGGTAAATCAAAATTTTGGTTAAACCAAATGACTTTTTTGGTAACAAATTTTGTCCATCTTGTAAAAAATGACAAAAGCAGTGTTAATGATTATAAAAACCACATAATCTCATTGTAAACATTTAATAAAACTTCCAAATTAATTATATCTCCATTATGTTTTTTTACACTTGTTGATGGAGTTTTTTTTTTTTTTTTTTACACCTTATTCATCAATGACCCATATACCATGGTACCATAATTTTAAATGTAAAATTCTAGCTGGTAAAAATGATAATTATTGTTAGACTATAAATGGCAGATATTAAAATTCTATATTATTTATATTATGTCTAAATAAAAAAACATCTGAATACTACAATTAAAAGGCTAGACCGCCTTCCGTATTCAACTAACAAAGAAAGTGTACAACTTTTGCAGTTCAAAATGCTTATACTACTTACACTGCCATTATAAAGCTTGAATGTGTCAGGATATTTAATAATATAACTCAGATTGTGTTCATCAGAAAGAAGAAAGTCAAATACACCTAGGATGGCTTGAGGGTGAGTAAAGCTTTGGGTAATTTACATTTTAAAGTGAACTAATCTTTTAAATATCCATTATCACCCGACTCAGTTTACTTTATTAATGGACAACATTCCAAAGGAAAAAAAAAAAGAAAAAAGAAAAAAGAAAAAAGTCTTTTTTTGTGAAATTATGCTATTTAGCTATTTAGGCAATTTAGCTATCACAATTACTAAATTGTGAATTTTTTCTTTTTTTTTTTTTCTTATTGAATACAATTTTTAACTCAAATTACTGAGGTAAAATGGACTATAAAAGCAAAATTTACTAGCTAGTCAAACATCTAGAGGACAAGCTTACTTTCACCTCAACAAATGCCTCTTCCACTCTTCCTCCCTCCATTATTTTCCACCAAACCATCATGAGTGCCAACCTCATTCATCACTGCCTGATGCTTGAACCCTCTCTGCTGTCTGTAGGGTCTCCAGGGCTGGTGAGGGCCAGAACTTGCCGCTGGAAATGCACACTTTAGAGAGGACATACTATACCTGCCTAGAGTCTCAAAGAGCGGATCGATACGCTGCTCTCATTAGCAGCAGAGAGCTGGGAGGAGATGGGGGGATACAACCCCGCAAGTGCATTCACAGCAAGCTAACCCTGCCTGGAGCTGCGGCGTCCACTGGGGTTTACAACTCTCTTTCGCTCTCCGCAGCTGATACCGCTCTCCTGGTGAGTCTCGACTTCAAAGGAAGGCCCCCAGCTATGGTGCGTTAACCCCCTGCTCCTGCGCCCATGTGGCGGCACGGTCAAGGTCTGGTGTGTGCGCGGATAAGGTGTCTCTGAGGAGACGAGACGTAACGCGCGATCTCAAAGGTAACAAAGTAATCTTTGGCACATTCTCCAATAAAGAACTGCCCCTCTCTGAGCCTAGTTTCTCCCAAGTTTTTTTTTTCCTCCCCTCCCTCTGTCACCTGATGGAGTTAGGTTCTTTGCCACTGTCGCCTTTGACTTGCTTAGTTGGGGTTTGAAAGACACTTAATATTTAGTAATATAGACCTTAGTCAGGTTAGGCGCTATATTGAATTTAAAGGTGCAATAGGTGATTCTCTACAGAGACATTTTTTGTTATACTGGCTGAAAGTCTCCTCATATCCTGATAGCAATGTTAAACGGTCTAAATGTATTTTAATAAATGTATATTGTCTGTGGAAGGCGTAGGACCATAAAATGTTCATCCAATCATTAAATTCAGTCCGAATGAAATAATACGATGTCCTACCTGCCTGTCAACGTATGTTTTTTTTTTTTTTTTTTTACATTTCGCGGACCCTGTTTGTGCAGACATCATACGTCATCAGTGTGTTTCATGCCATGCAGAGTTTATGTAGACAGACGTCAGTCACGGAGCACCACAAACAAACAGCAGCCACCTTTTACAGTTCCTACCGAATCAAAACAACGAGCTTATGCTAACTACCATAATTAAGAGATGGTAACCCGCGACATTCTAACTGGAGCTGTTCGTGTCCTCAGACTCGGAATTATGCATTTTCATGTCAACAATATCAACACCAAAATGAATCTGCAGCAGTCAAGTGGTACAGGTCAGTGCTCTTTAAAGTTGTTTACATTCATTATTATTTGTAATGTTATGTGCTTTGAGACATGAGGTAGTTTAATGCCTTCTCGTGGCACTTTGCCGAAAGCAGCTGTGTGCGCACACACGTTCATGTGTTTTGAAGGAGGCGTGGCTTTGGAGACGCTCTGAAGGAAGGGTGGGATGTTATGATTTGAAAGTTAGCTTGCTATAGCTAGCCTCTCCGAAAATGTCCTATTGCACCTTTAACACAGATAAAAACAAGGCTGTGAGGGATAGGCTTACAGTCTTTACTATGGCAAGCATTATCTAAGTCCAAGAGTCACAACTTTCAACACTGTTTTATGGAGTTTTTGTCTACTGAATTTTTTTTTTCTTTTTTTCGGAAAGACATTTCGTTAGCTGAACAATCGGTATGCTATTAAACAACAGTACAATCCATTAAACACACTGTACTTGTATTTACGATCCTGTCAGTAATTAAATATGGCACTCGATTAAGGTCTTTTATATCAATTAAGGTCTATTGATTTGATTGTACTGACACTATTGAATGAGAACAAAAAATGAACTGCTTTATAGCTGAATCGAATAGATAATTGATTAATTTTGCAACATCGACACAGTTATTGAACTGAACCCACAATGAACTGACTCGAGGTGATGAACGACACTATTGCCTTCTGTAGAGCTGCTTGTAGCTGAATTGGACTCATTTCATAATTGATGAACTTTACACAGTTATTTAACTGAACTGAATCAACACTGAACTGACTTGATCTGAATAATGACACTATTGTCGTCTGAATTTGTCTTATATCTGATGAAGTTTGAATCATTGATTCTGTTATTTCCCTGTTTTCCTCTTGAAACTATCGGTTTTACATAAAGTGCTGTATAGGTAAAGGTGACTTGGCTTGACTTTAAACCAAATATCAGCACTTTAAACCAATAAGACTCATATTGAGCATGTGCAAGAGTGTGTACGGCATCTGGCGATGAGGTAAACAGTGGTGTACGCTTCAGCTATGCAGAAATAAACAGACAGTATGTGAACGGCAACCAACAAACTAACGCTTGAGAAGAGGCACCCGTCACACTTAACCAACACACCTGACAGTGGCGTTTCAGATTAAATCTCCCCTATCGCTCTCGCAATGACCTCAAAACGAGGCTCGTGCTCTGATGTGCCTCAATGTGTGTGTGGAAATAAAGGCTTCTTTTCAACCCCTCCACGGTCTGTTAGTCTTCAGGGGGCCTGTGGAAATGAAACAGCAGGCACATGATTTTACTGCCATATGCTTTGCTTGGCACTGATGAAGGACAAGTCCTCCCTTAACTATTCAATTACCTAGTGACCTGTTTTTTTTAGGGGTGGCAGACACGGTACAGGACATGTAGTGTACTTCAGTGGGGTGATTTAGAGGGTCTTATAACTCATTTGGGAGCGCTAAAGAGTGTTAACATAGAGGGGGGAAAAAGTTACATTAGGACGAGAGTTGGGAGACTTTTCCTAACTCGCCCAACCAGCCGGTTCCAGCAAGAAGGGATTACGAGAGGAAAAAAGAGGAAACTCTAATCAAGAGATTTAAACAATGACGCTACAATCAATAAACAAATATGAGGGAAACATCATTTCAGTGGCCGTCAGGAATTCAAACTTGGCCTAACTGGCTACGATTATGAAAACATTTAACAAGTCGCTGGAGATGCCAAACGAAAGCGAAGTTGGAATCGAATGGAAACCGTTTCGGTTGATTAATAGTACTTGTCAGGTTTTAGTGACCTGTTATTTTAGGGTGGCGGACTAAGAAAAAGGCTAATTCATCAAGTCTAGTGGAAGAGGACCTGAAAGGAAACAGCTATTGATAGGAGTCCCTGCCTCATTCAGAAAGGCGACACTAAAAAGCACAGGAGACAGAGAGCCTATTCACTATATCTGTTTATTAACATGGTCAAAGCTGTTTGTAGGTGCTTGAAGAACGTCAGGAGCTTACCAAACCAGGTTTAGGTTTAGGTCACATTTAGCATGCCATGCAGCAAGGCAGACTGGGAAAATGTAGCTCTTTTAAATGAATAATTCACCCAAAATGAAAATTCTGTCATTGACACACCCTCATGTAATTCCTAATCAGAACACTTTCTTTCTTCTGTGGTCGTTTGGACCCCATTGACTTTCAAAATATCTTCATACAGATTTGGAACAGCATGAGCGTGAGCAAATGATAACAGAATTTCATTTTTGGGTGAGCTATTATCCCTCAGTTTCAGCACTACATCATTTATCACATACCACGTGCCTGTTTTTGGAAACACCGTTATCAGAGTCACAAATCGTTTTTTCTTTTAACCTCAGAGGCAAAGGAAACACAAAGTAGCTATTAGTTTGATCAAGCCTTTGTCACGATTCACACAGTGCTCAGCTTCCGCTGTCATTAACAGAAGCGCCGTGGGGCGTCCGTTCACAATCGCCATCAAACAGCAACAGGGTTGCAATGATGGCGAGGGGGGTGTAATAATAACAAAAGCTTTCAAATATACTGTCCAAACAAGTCATATCGGCCCACTTGAGTGGTGATGTTGTTTTGTGTGGAGGGTTTTTTGTCAAGAGCAGAGCAGCAGAGCGTTTGACAGGTCCTCATGTAGCTACGTGGGTTAAATTGCCACAGCGGAGAGCAGCTGAACGATGGTTTAAATTAGCGGACAGCAAGAATAAAATGAGTCTCACTGAAAACCGAAGACAAATAGGACTAGATTTTAACATTTTCTGAGCATAATAATGAGAGGCGTCTATGCAAAAGCCACTAGTGTGCTATGGATGGTTGCTATGTGGTTGATAGGTTGTTACTTACAGGCCTAAATAAAAAAGTCCCTCTTTATACAAAAGTCACACTCTCTCTCTTTCTCTATATATATATGGGTCAATGACGAATAAGGTTTTTAAAAAGGTTTTTTAAAGTGTTAAACAGTTTTAAAGTGTCATTCGGTTTAACCAAAATTTCAGTTTTACCAAATGACACTTGGTTATACCATATGACGATATTTTTAAACAATGCTGAAAGGCTGATATCTAGCTAGCTAGCTAGTTAGCTTGCTAGCTAGCTAACAAAAGGACAATCAAACATTTTATATTTAGTAGAAGTTTTTAAAATATTATAACATTTTTCATGTTTTATAGCGGTTGTACCAAATGACCTGATGATTCCGGACATGAGCAAGTGAAAACATGAATTTTTCAAATAGTTAAGAGAGAGTTAGTTACTTTGCTTCACGACCATGTGGTCCTTTGCAGGTGTCTGAATGATGTCACATCCTGTCACATGATATTGACCGCATGACTTGATCCAAAATGGTCCCTTTATATTGGTTACTCCGAATGACATCAATGAAATTCATTTTTCCGGACATTCTTTCTCATAACAAAGTAATGACTTCTACACATAATTTTAATACCATTTTGCACTATGTTGATATATGATGTTATAAAATCATGCCAGAATAAAAAAAAACATACGTTTATTATATTTTACATTTTTATTTTAGTCACAAATGAAAAAGCTGTATTGGCCTTTGGACGGTTAAACTGAATGACCTTCTGACACTTCAAAATGTTTAAAATACCTTTATATGTAGCAAAATATAATTAAAACCTTTTGATTCAATAAAAGAGATCTAGTTGTACTACCTTACATACTTTGGATGTCATATCTTTGTTTTTATTATTATTAAAGCCTTTGGACTTGAAAAGAAAAAAAAAAAGACCCGTCACATCATTGACCCATATATATATATATATATATATATATATATATGCTCAACAAGTCACATGATAAAATAAAATAAAAATATTAGCTTTGAAAAATTATGAACATTATTTTTATCTCTTCTTTTTTTCCTTTTATTTCTAAAATAAAATGTGAAAAAATAATAATCAATAAATGAATCACTTTAATATGAATCGCTTTGTTGTATTTGTAAGTCACTTTGAATAAAAGCATCTGCTAAATAAAATAAAATAAAATAAAATAAAATAAAATAAAATAAAATAAAATAAAATAAAATAAAATAAAATAAAATAAAATAAAATAAAATAAAATAAAATAAAATAAAGCCATTAGCCAGTAACAGTAAAAGGCAACAAAAAATTTGGAAAGGCATAACATTTGTAATGACATGTTGTGGGAAACTTAATCAACGATAAACCAAACAAATTTTGCAGCTACATTTGGGCTCTTGTTAGACCTCTTCAAGTCAAACATTTATCTTCAGTTTCTACTTGCACAATTAGTGGTTGAACAAATGTATGATTTGTTTAGAAAACTACAGTTGAGCAAATGAAAGCTCTTGTCAGTGTGAACACACAGACATGCTATTGTCTGCTCTAGCTATTTCTCTTCAAAATGAAGCATAAATGCAGCACGCAGACACTGCTTAGGGCACGGCGAGCAGGACGACCTCCAGAGCGCACGCAGAGGGGCATCGAGCCCCGGGGGCCGTAACATAAGCCTGAGGTCTTCAGAAACACACACTCACACAGCACACCACATACTACTCTACAAGTACAAGTTTTCCTCTGTGGTTAGATAATGGTGTAGACACGGGTCAGAACTACCAGTGTTTGGTTTTCTTTTGTTTGGAATGAAAATTGTATTGTTTATTGGCTTGATTTGGAGCTTTATTCTTATGCTTTGCACCGAAATTGTGATTTGCCGCATACATAAACGATCTGATTTTCATGCGTAAACAAACTGACGAAATCAGACAAAAGGATTAGATGCTAGAAGCTTTGGGCAACCATCTCCACATATTTGCAACCAAGAGTAACAAGCAGAAATGAATGTGTGCGTGTGTGAAAGATTGGAGCAGGAAGCGTGCCAAGAAAACTCAACAGCTGGAGTAGTTATCTAGCCTGTGTGCTGTTTCCATCGTCTTACATACAGATACACATTTTCGTTTTCTGGGAGCCAAAGCCATAAACACCAAACACATCTTCATAAATCCACATAAAACGAACATAAATAAGTATACAAAAGTAGATCGTGCGGCCCACAGCAGCAGGAGAGCGGGTTAATCCAGCTCTACTTCAACTGTGTTCTGGTTTCCCGTCAAAAGACTCTGGAGACGTGGGTCTGGAGATCAGGGACTGCGGTGAGCTGCGAGTACAAATGTATTATTTATTCTTAAGGCCAATACTGAGTCTTGGCAGTGTGACGGGTAAAGTGATATATCAGGACATTAAGTTACAGCGCGATCGCTAAGAAAGGATCAGTGGTTTCGACTAAGTGCTGGTTACCACTTTGGTTTGTTTTTCTTTTCTTTTTTTTTTGGGTTTGTTCAGCAGAAATATCCCAAGTACCTCAAGAAAATCAGGCAGTGAGATCTTAAAGGTGCATGTACTCCATCATTTAAAACGTTTTACACAAATAAAAAGTTTAAAATATGCATTTTAGTCAAATCAGTAGCTTAATAAAAGCTGTTATATTCAACAAAGAGTTCACCAGTCACATGACCAACACCACTCGCTTTAGGTCAGTTTCAACATCCCTACTACAAAACAAATCATGGCTGACAGCAAATAGCACATTTCTACAATGCCGTTGGGAACCAAAAACTATTGGATTTATGTCATAAATGTTCATACTCTCAAATCGTTCACTGGCAATAATAATTCACATTTGAGTTCACATCAAAATATCAGAGGTTTTTCTGTTCTGTGCAGTTTAACGCCTCATTTTCTAAATAATAAAATAAAATACAATATATATATATATATATATATATATATATATATATTGTAAACACCTAATTTTCTCATATTAGTGTACAAAATGTTCAAAAAGAATTGTCATTATTCCAGCAGAGAGTTCTGGGAAGATGAGGTATAGTATAAAATATTGTAAAGCCAGTTGGTGGAAAAAATGAAGCTGGTTTTGAGATTTTAGTTTGTTGAGATCATTTGTGTCCATTTGGCAATGTATATCTGTAACTAATTATTTTGCAAGCTGTTTTCTGAAATGTCGAACAGTCTGTGTACGAGAGAGTGAGAGAGAACTGGAGAGAGTGGGTGACAGACCGTAATGTGCTGAATAGAATGAGAAACTGGGATTACGTCAGTCACATGAGGAGGAAACATAATACAGGCTGTTTTACTGTCATAAAACACTGTCAGACAAAGAGAGAAAAGAGAGAGAGTGACAAATAGCGAGAAGGTTACAGTAAAGACAGACACTGATATTCACTCAGGCTATGTTGGGAATGGAATACTAGCCTACTACTTACTGAAAACTGTGCAGTTTACAATGTATACTGCATATTAGCTTTTAAAAATAGTATGTGAAACAGTAGCCATTATTCTATTGCTCAGTGTTTCAAAACATTTTTTGTTTTCTACATTGTTGTCACATGACTTCATCTTGAGAGTCCAGTTATCATGATAGTTTTGTGTAACAGTGTCTCACATTTGGCAGTCTGATCACATAATGAGTCAAGAAATTGTGTAATTTATTTTATCACACTGAAAATGGAAGTTGAGCACATTGCATTGTGGGATACCTAGGGCCAGATTTACTAAACAGGGCAAATTAGCATGAGACAGCAATCCCATAAAATCCCATCCCATCTCATTACAATAGTTTTGCAAGAAAAATATCCATATTTAACACATTATAAAGTAAAATAATGCCTTCCATATTCAACTTCGCAGTTTAAAACGCTTACGCGACGTCAGTTACGCTTTCTTCCTAAGCTAAATATGGAAGGCGGTCTGGCAGAACCTAGTTATTTTAATTTATAACGTGTTAAATATGGATATTTTTCTTACACAAACCCATCACTTTGCTTCAGAAGGCCTTTATTAACCTCCCTGAGCCGTGTGGAGTACGTTTATGATGGATGGATGCACTTTTTTGAGTTTCAAACGGGTGGTTTCTGTGCACTGCCATTATAAAGCTTAGGAGCATCAGGGTGATTATTAATATACCTCAGATTGTGTTCATCAGAAAGAAGAAAGTCATATACACCTAGGATGGCTTGAGGGTGAGTAAATCATGGGGAATTTTTTTATTTTAAAGTGAACTAATCCTTTAAGTGTTACCAAGATATCTTCTTATGTGTTCCATAATGAACAAAAGTCTTATGGGTTTGGAACAAATTAATTTTCATTTTTGGGTGAACAAATGTCCTTTAAGTCATGCTTTTTAAATAGTGGCGCAAATACCGTAAATTGACTAGCGCAAACCTTAGTAAGGTTTAGCAAGGCTTAGCAAGGTCAGCCGCAAAAATAATCGTGTCCAAGCCTTTTCATTGCTAATTTTTCACTGTGTGTCTTTAGCAAATCCTGACAGCAGTTTTTTAACGCCAAAAAAAGGGTTTGTGATGGCGCAAGCTGTCAGTAGATCTGGCCCCTAGTGTGCACATTTTAGCAAACAACAGCAAGATAGTAAGAGAATGGCAATAGTAAGAGTATTAATACTATACTAAGCTTACTCAAACTCCGTTTTTATTCACAATTCAGCAGATGAAGACACTGCAAATGCTGCGACCGACTGTCTGAAACAATCTGACTGGCCGTTGGATAATCACAGCTTCTTCCAATAGCAATTTTACAAAAGCATCCTCAGCAAACCCCTCCAACAAAGAGTGAGAGACAGAGAGAATACAGAGGAAAGAGAGAGAGATGGGGGTAATTGGAGGGGGAATGAGAGAATGAGAGGGGTAGGAATGTTAAAGAAAGCGAGACAGAGCAAATAAGGGTCCCGGGATTCAAACATGTGCAGCAGTAGATCCAGAGGGGCACATCTTTCTCTGATCAGCCCGGGTCCTCAGTCCAATGGCTTCCACATGCCTGCTAACCTCTACCAGATGAGCCCGGGGAAGATGAAACAGCGCTCATATCCCCTATCTTTAAAAAGAATCTAAGAGGATGGCTACGGAATAAGAGGGAGAGGGAGAGAGAGATAGAGAGAGACAAAGCAATGTGGAAAGAGATAGAAATTGCAGTGCTGGTGGCGTTGCAAACATTCTTGAGAAAAGGACAAAAAAAAATGCTTTTGAAGAATTTGGGAATGACAGATAATTAATGAATTATGTATTTAAGTAGAAACAGTATTTCCTGTCTTGTTTTCCAATGTAAAACTTGAGAAGAAAAAGATATTAAGAAGATATTCAGATTTACGCAATTATGCGTCTCAAGTAAACAAGGATGTTGCTTTAATATTACAACATTCCTTACAATATTCCCAGAGCACCAAAACAAAGCCAAACAGTGTCGAAAGACTGTGGAAAACTGGGTCGGAGGTAATCTCAGACTCTGCCACCGAGGAAAGCCATAGATTTCTCCTGCTCTCGTTTTACGGCCGACTCTGCTACTGTTCACCGTAAAGACATTCAACTGTATGATCTACGATTCCTTTTCCCCTCAGGCACAACAGAACGCTGCCAAAATGTAGGACTACTAAAATCCAGAATATTCCCTAAAAATATATGGTGCTGAGCCAGGCTTTTCCCCTGATATGGTTCCTTGTTTTCTCCTTCGAAACAAAGGAAACACATGGGAGATTACTGAAGCACAAGAATATTTAAATACATCTCCCCATCGATCGCTCTTTTGCATTATTGAGGCACAAGTCAGACTAGAATCTGAATATTGCTGAAGGCAACAGATTTACTGTTCATAACAAGCTCAAACACATCAACAAGCTTTTCCACTCACACTTAGACTGTCATTTTAATTGATTTGTTTGCGCTTAAACAAAACATTAAACCTGCCAATTGAATAAAAATGCTTCAAATATTTTAAAATTGTCATAATAACCAAAATGCTGTATATGCTGATTACATAATCCGATAGTTATCTTTTACAGCCTGTTCACAATCAGAATGGGTGATTGCAGATGTCTTGGATCTTCTTTGTGCAGGTGGTTTAAAGCGGAAGGGAATACCTCTGCATCACCTGTTCATTTCCAGGAAGAAAAAACAAAACAAAACAGAAGCGATAAAACACAAATGCCACTGTAAGGCTACAGCGAAACACAGACTGCTAATATGCAGTGTACAGTGACTGGTTAGGGGATGACATCTGGAAAGCAAAAGAAAAAGGAGGAGGAAATTAAACGAATGTAAGATGAATGGAGAGAGAAAGAGAGCGACAGATGTTAGAAAATCCTTTGCCAAAGTAAAGTAGCTGACTATTTGTTCCAGCGGCCTGTGTAAGCCTGGTGTCAGCGGACAGTCTCGAGCACTGGTGCCTTTTATCAAGCGAACGGAACAAAGTAAGACAGGAAGAGAGAAACAGAGAACGCATGAGCATAAAACATGTGCTTTCGTACAAACATTAGTCTGATATTTAGTCTGATATTCTGGGAAAATATGTGGATCATTCTACAAAACGGAACCATTTGTGTGAGTTTAACAATGACGTGCTGATGACAAGTTGAACCATATTTTAATATAAATATACATTTATATATTACTCAACACACTGACAAGAACTAGTAACTTCATATTTGTTCTCTTTCTTTCATCTTCAAATATGCTTTTTTGGACTGTTCCCAACCCAATGTCTCCATGCTGTATTAGCAAATATGCACATTTTGAAGAAAATAAAGCTAGCATTTTAATCTTTTTCTCTCCATCTATATAATTGTATATTTTAGTCGACATTATGCTTATTAAAAATGTGTCACCAGGTTATGCGGCAACCCAGTTCCAATCAAATTTTCCTTTTTAAAGTAATTAAACATTTTATTAAAAAAAAAAAAAAAAAAAAAAAGTCAATCAGTGTTAGGGTAACGCATTACAAGAAACTTGAGTTATGTAATCAGATTACTTTTTTCAAGTAACTAGTAAAGTAACATTACTTTTAAATTTACAACAGTTACTTTTTCAAATAATTAACTCAAGTTACTTTGTTTTTCCATTTATTGACTAAAGGCTCTCCTGTCCCCATGTTGAGAGAAATTGTGAGTAAGTGCAGAGGTGTTGTGTGTGACATGATGGTTATTGTAGTTTTAGAATAAATGTGAGCATGCATTTACTCATCTCACTCGCAAAAAAAAAAAAAAAAAAGGAAACACATGGGATGTTTTATTTTAATGTGCTATTTTAATGTTTTATTTTAATGTTTTTCAGTAGGGAATGATCTTAAAATGTCAACTCAAGCAATTGATTGATCATTGGAAAGTGGATTTTTGTAGAAATATCAGCATTAAATGGCCTTATAGTTTTACTACACGCAAAGTTTGTCAAATGAACATATACTAAACTATTAAAAACATTGGTAACACTTTACAATAAGGTTTCATTTGTTAACATCAGTTAACTACATAAATTAACATGAACTAACAATGAACAATACCTCTACGCCATTTATTAATCTTATTATTCTTAACCTGCGCAATCAATCAATCAATCGATCGATCGATCAATCAATCAATCAATCAATCATCGATCGATCAATAAATCAATCAATCAATCGATCCATCAATCAATCAATCAATTTTAATAATCAAAAGTATTAATATAACTTGAGATGGCAGAATGCAATTAAAGTTGGTCAGCTAGACAGGAAGTACAAGTATGATTTTTTTTTATCCATATATTGTAATATTTATGCCTAATTTAACAGTCCAATGAAGAACCACCCAAAGACAGTTTCACCAAAAGGCTATTCAGATCAGGTAGAACAAACAATGTGTGATGGGAGGAAGAGATAAACGCTTCTGCGTTCCACACGCTGCAAAGATAAGACCATGATTTCAACCAAGACCAAAACAGTCAGTTCAAGCACCCCACCGTTTCATGTATAAATTCAAAAGATGCACCAAAATATGACAACAAATAACAGATAGTGCATCAGCGAGCTAAAACGCTACATTGTATTCTGCTGTGAACCTCGTCTTTCAGCTAGAGGATGTGACAGGACACGCTCAAGCAGGGCAGATTCAACATTCGCTATCTCTAAAAGCAGGGAGAAAAAAAAAAGAAAAAAGAAAAAATCAAGCCCACACTGCAGACAGGAAAATGCGGGCAAAAAACGCTCCATGGGGGCAACGGTCCCGACTCAACAAACCTCCCAGATCCCAGCTGCTCTACCTTCCCAAAGCAAGATAAAACCAAATCTCCAGCCACAGGCAAAATCTGTTGTTAAATATTTAACACTAAGCCCAAAACGTCAGTCCACACGTTATATTTCAGGCCCCAAACACCTGAACCTCTCCTGTTGCCTATGAATGCCCCAAGGGGGAAGATGTTCCTCTTGTCAAGCCCGGAACTGGGAGCTGTACATCTGCCGGAGAAGAGCAGCACACCTGCACGGCACAAAAGGAGACGACAATACGAAGCAGCCCATTGACGTTCACCTTTGATGTGTGAATAGCTGAGCGAATAGGCCCTCAGAACCTCTCCACCATCCTTCAGCCACAATCGTGTGGTTTCATCTCTGCCTTTGAGCACGGAATGCTTTTGAGACTCGGCAAGGGGACGTTTTTGAGGTCACAGGAGAGGCTGAGCCGACCGCAGACCACGTGAGATTGCGAACATTTGATCGCACCCTCTTTAAAGCATTGTTTAAGTTTAGAGGCCGGCTCTTCAAATAGGACCTATCAATGTCACAACGTTTCCACAGTAGGAACTTTTGTTTCGGTCATGGTACGTCTGGTTCGAGAACTTTTGGGACACTATTCTGAGTGCATTCTGGCACTGTCTAAATCCAAACCAATTCATTTTAAGCTTCATACGCTACAGAATATCTTACTCACCAAGGCCACGTAAAACGCTTTTAACTGATTTTGAGGCTGATTAACGCGGGCTATAAAAGTGGAACTGGCAAAAACTCACAGGCGCCGGAGGTCACCGGCAGTTTTGTTTGTGTTGGCTGATGAGTGTGCTGCTCTTAGCGGGACACAAAGTGAAGATGACTTCACTTCTGTTTGTATTGGCATACGCAAGGCAGTCGGGATCTCGAACGCTCTACATGAGTAGGATTTACTCTTGTAGGTTCCCCCCTCCCGCTCCTAAACGTTGCCCAGCCATGAAAAATCGCATAATAAAGAGCTACGGTTTTTGATTATACATAACCCGTGCATTATTCAGCCCAAATAGTGGACTCTTCCTAACATCATTCCCATGTTGTTCTGACCACCCAGAATCTGAATGTTGAATGAAAAATGGCGTCTCTGATTTCTACTTCTGAACGGATTGTGGAGATGAGGGCAGGAGATGACAACCTGAAGTCCTTGTAAATAAGGCCAGTGTGTTGGTTGATAGATATCTGTTCAAATAAAGATTAAGAAAAACCTAAATAAGTGCACACGAGTCTTTCATCTGGGCTATAGTAAAGCCATGACATACTCTATGACCTCAGCACTTCTTTGTCTCTTCAAAAAGTACACAAAATGGACAAAAAGCCGTCAAAGCTTTTGACACTTTTTGTGCCACACTGCAACAACAGTGTTAACTTATCAACAGAATTACATACAAAAATGTTTGAGACTGTTTGACACTGCAGAGAAGCTTAGGAGTTTTGCATGCGTAACTCAATTTCTAAAGTCTGTTGACAGTTATTAGCACGTCATCTATCTGCTGGTTACCGGCTGGCAGCTTCACTTTGTTCTGAATGGCTCTCAGTCGGACCACCATGTCTCTGTCTCCACAAAATCACAGCCTTTCAATTCTGACCAGCTCTTAAGCAAACACAAACACTATTCGTCTGCCTGCCCTGTGGAAGTCCACACATAACCCGTCAGCGCCGCTCATTCACACTTCCATCATATCTCACGCTCCTCACAGTGGGCGAGACCGAGGCGGTCTGGGATTCATCATAGTCTCGAGATCTGTTTCCTTTTGGGGTGAGGAGGTCAAAAATTCAAGCTACTCCATCACTGAACTTTGTTGATTGGTCTGAAGGAGAGAAAGAGACAGCGGCAAAAGAAAAAGAGGGCGAGAGAGACTGGTAGGATAAAAACATGAGAAGCTAATTTCCTGACCTGAAGTGTTTTTCTTTTTCAATGCAATAACTACAGTAATGGAGAGAAAATGAAATAACTCAGGAAGATGGATGGAGCATGACATTCATTCAAAAAACATGTGCATGTAGGTAGAGACACACACACTCACGCATAAGGTTCATTCGCTGGCAGTACTGCTAAATGTGCGATATCACCTCCTGAACATCCTTCTCATGTGCGTTCCTGTGCCAAGAGAGCCGTGATAATGCCCCATTTACAGTCGATCACCAGAGACACGCTGTAATATTTCACTTAAAGGTGAAGTGTGTCGTTTTTCCAATGTTATAATACTGTCTCCTATTCCAGCTTAATATGCAGAGACTCAATTTGACTCTAGAAGCACAGAAATGATGCACTTCTGCCAAGCTAACCTGCAGAAATCAGGAGAATGAGTTAGGAGAATACATTTTCACATTGTCAGGGCATGAGAGAAGCTTTAAATGAAATGTGACTTGAACATAACAGATCTATAAGAAAATTGAATGTTGTATTAGTTTTGATGTTTCGCGATACTGAAAATTTATATGCACATTATTAGCAGCATTAATGCAAACTGCATTACTACTAATGTTCATACAATAAGTTTAATACACAGGATTTTTGTCTAAACCTGTCTTACAAACCTGCGTTATTACTTTTCTAAGCAATTCAGGCCTGCAATTTTTATCTGACATTTATCTGAATACAACATATTATTTATATAAAATAATATTTATTGAACAACAATATTTAAATTAATAATAATAGCCATTATAAATGACAACAGGAAATAAACAATTGTACAAGTCACACATACAAAAGCAGTGCTCTACAGGGTGGAAGTTAAATATAGCCTTAATATTAAATTATTAAATTTAACATAGCCCAATTCAATTTGCTCAGGAAAAAGTAATAAATTAATAAGACAAAAGATTGCCTGTTTTATGTAACCAAAATGAATTATATCTCATGTTTAACCACTATAAGAGCCAGTGGCAAATCCCCGAAGAACTGGCCGAGATGAAGCTGTTCTCGGCGGGTACACGAGCACTGAATGGCCGCTGACAGCCTGGAGCTCGCATCTCCGAAAACGTCTAAACAAATTGTAAAATAGCCACTATGATTAAATATGAGTCACATATTTCAGGTCTAAACAAATACATTATCGCCTAAAAAACTCTTAAAACTACAGTTCGTGTAGCATTTGTAAAAAATACAGTGGATTTGCTCGGCTGCCATGACAGTCGCTTCCAGCGGTGTAATACAAACGGTGAAAGGGTAGGAGTGCTGTTATCGCTAGAATATCAAATGGCTCTCAGCCAATCAGATTCAAGAACTAGAAAGAAGTGTTGTATAATATGTATATAACATCTTAAATATTTCACCAACTTAAACTATCAACACTGACTTGCACATTGATGGTCAAACAAAAGAAACTATACTCTCTTAAAAATAAAGGTTCTCTATTGGCATTAATGGTTCAATGAAGAACCTTTAACATTCACGGAACCTTCTTGAAAATGCACAAAAGGCTCTTTATGGAAAACGTATCTTGATTATTAAAATGTTCTTCACACAAAGAAGAAAATGGTTCTTGTAAGAACTGTTCACTGAAAGGTTCCAGAAATGGTTCTCCACTGTGAAACCTCTCTTTTGGAACCTTTATTTTTAAGAGTGAAGCACTCAGTCCAAGTGCAGCTCCAGCATGGGCTTATTAGCTTCTTCATGCTCTTGTTCTCAAGTTCAATGAAAGCCAGATGGACCAGTGTAGTTCCGGTGATTGACCCCTGAGCCTTTGGCCGGCAGCCCGACGGCTGAGACAGAACAGTGACCCGCACCAGGGATGTGACCGTGGCCTTATCAGTGTTTCTAAGACAACCACAAAGACTCAAGAGCCGAAGGTGACTCAAGACCCAACTTCTCTGATGACAAGCCAATTTCCAAAGAGACTGTGTCTCTCATTAAGAATCAGAAAACCTTAAAAAAAATCACGTATTCAGATTTACATACTCAAAAAAAGAGAGAGAGAAAAAAAAGTTCTGTTTTAGTGACAGAGATTGAAACTTAAGGGCCTTTAGTAACTGTAACTCATTTGATTTCAGAACAAAGTTCCTTTTGTTTCCTTCATATGACATTTATACAGGAAACAATCCAGTGCTTGTTTATCCATTCCTTTCATTGTCCATTTTACATGTTTATGTTGGTCTGTTCCCTCAAATTAAGGACTTCCACACTCAATAGTCTTGCTGTTGTCTTGAGGAGTGTTCCCAAGTGCTTCTCCGCAGATAACATCTGCAGAGATACAGCTCAGGGAGGGGAAGACATCTAATTGGCCTTAAATTAAAGCAATTGCCCTCTAATTTACTCACTTCCTGCATCAGTGTAAAAGGAGGGATTGAAGGAGAATATTCTCATGGAAGCAACCGAGGGAAGCGCCAACAATGCCAGCTGAGAGAATCTGACGGTGATCGAGTGGTTTGTCAGTGGACAGTTAATGCCGCGTGTCACACGTCAAAGTCTGAAGATCTTCGATGTCAGATGTTACAAATGCATGTTGACAAGAGGCTAATTGTGATAGACACTAATATAAATTCAGTGTTTAGTGATGTTATTCAAATGTTCATTCAAAAGTGTCCCAGATATGAAAAGTAGATTACTAGGATGTCAATACAAAGTGTATGTTTTCACCTGGAAGATGAAGTCATTGGAGCACTTTCTCATTTAGTAAATTCTCACTGATGTTTTTGCAGTGTTCTTAAAGATTTAAGATTAAATTTTTATAAAATGTTTGCAGACAACTGTGATGCTTTAACATGAAATAGCATTCATAACCCATTTTACTCCAATAATGTGACATATTTCCAAATGAAAAAAGATATTCTAGGACAAAGGTGAGAAAAACTACAAAAATGTGAGCGGGACTTAATTTTATCAATTGGGAATTGCTTGGATTGTGAAAAGTCCATGTTTCTGTCTTTGGTTTTTGGCCTAAAATTAATGTTTTTTGTTTTTGTTTTTTTTAGAATGTTTTACTTCATTGGAATGGTATGAAACTTTGTAAAGGTTTTGGCACTTACTATGTGAACATACATACAAAAAACAATAAAAAAAAAAATCATGGACAGGATTTGAAAAGGTCAAAAATGACTGCACTGGAAATAAATTTCATCTAGTGGACATGTTTGGTACTGCGACCAAACAAAATCTTACTGAAAGCTAATTTTTTGAGAAATCACCATCAAATTTGGAACACAACTTGTTGATAATTATGGCTTTGATTTTCTTTTTGGGCATTTTTCATAACAATAAACTATTTTTAAGTGAAATTTAAGTGAAAGACACTTTTTTTCCCACTTCAGCAATAATCTGCCAAGTGTCTTTAAAAAGAGACCAAACTGGAAATTTCATTTTCAGCTCCTCAAAAAGTGATTAACAAATAAATGGATTATAACTACTGCATAAATATAATTTACTACCATAAAATCCACTAAAAATACAAAATATTACATAAAAACATTATCGAACTAAAATATAGTCCATTCATTTCATTAAAAAAATTAAAATAAAAATCTGTCATGGCGCAAGAAGCACCCAGAGGGTTAAAATGTGATTAATACAGAACTACTGTATCAAAGGAATAACTACATCTATTCTACGGACGTGGCTAAATCAACAGCATGCCTTGTGGTTTTTACCTCAGCCAAACCATTCCCAGCATCCACTCAGTGTCTAAGAACCCTCCTCTTAAACTGAAGCAGCGTGAGGGCTTGTTTTGTGTAAACTCTCCAATAAAAGAGGCTCTGAGGTATCACATGAGCAGTGGAGGGTAAGAAGTGGATATACCAGATTACATTAAAGACATTCCGATGCAGCCGTGGTCATCCTCAGCACCGGCTCGGGAACACAATCCATCGGTGTTGTGAATCCCCCACGCCAGACAGATGCCAGAGTCATTGTTTCCCAGGCTTGGAACCCGACACCCCATGACTGCGGGTGTCACCACGAGACCCTCTCCTCTCCCTAAGTCATCCGATCCGTCCTCTCCTCCGCTCAGGAATGCTTTCTTTTTGCCTTTTCAGCTCTCCAGCATCACCGCTGGTCTCCAAGCTGTGTGGAGAACTTCAGTCTCTCTGAGCCCTTGATAAAGAAACTCTATCCCTCTCTGTGAACAGATCTGGACGGTGTCAATCACGAGGTGCTCTGGTCACCGTCAGGGTGAAGTGTAGAGGAAGGGAGGACCGCCGAGGACTAATTAGTCATGTCAAACAAGTCTGCAGCGCAGTAAGCGTTAGATCAAGTGCCAGGGTTATACTCACAGAATATTGAGGTCATATATTTAGACTGCTCACATATGCTTGGAACAACTAAAAATTGAACTACCCTGCCAAAATACAGAAGGTACTAAAGTTTACTGTAAAATCATTTTAAATTAATAAGATCTATCTGTCTATCTAGCCTTTGTCTGTCTGTCTGTCTATCTATCTATTAGGGGTGTGACGAGATAGTTAGCTCATGAGACGAGACACGAGATTTAGTTCACGAGAACGAGACGAGATTTTTTAAGTATTTAAGAAATCCTCAATGACAAAATACATGACTAGAAAAATAGTCTCCAGGTTATTTGCTTTGACCAAGCATCTTGTAATGAATGTCATTTCAGTCCTACATTTGAATTTACACTAGCGTTTTACTTTCGCGATCGCGCATACTCTGTGAACAGGGAGCGCCGGTGCTGAGCACGAATTCTACAATATAAGACATTTATCAGACGCTTAGGCTCTGTCGTGCAACGACTCCTCCGCCATGGTCTTGTCAGTCATCTCGTCATTTACTCTCGTCACATGATCAGTGAACTCTGATTCCTGCTGCACTATGTACAGCTCTGCTGCTCGTGTTGGATGAGATGGACGGAATTGAAGCGACCGTTATCCAACTGAATTAAATGGTTTTTATTTTTATAAAAAGCCATATGAAAGTGGAGGCGTAATGTAAATGTAGTGGTGGCATATTCTACCCTAATTTCACCCTCACGCTCTGTCATGACAATATCTATCTATCTATCTATCTATCTATCTATCTATCTATCTATCTGTCCGTTCGTACCTCCGTCTGTCTGTCCGTCCGTCTAACGTTATATCTGTCTATCTATCTATCTATGGTGCTCCAAGGTGCTTTGGTTACTATGGTCTAAAATTAAAAAAACACAGTAGCACCACAGTACTATTCAGCACTTTTTTGTTAGAAAGGGCTATTTAAAAAAATCTGAAATTCATAGTTAATTTTTGGGTGTTTCAAAATGTTGCAAACACTAGCAAATCAGTAGTCAAATGGTCAATAAAATAGTGAGAACAGACATACTTCTAGTTCAACAGCACTGTTTGAGAAATGCCTCAGAGACTAAAAACCAACACTAACACTTCTATCTCCATCTCTGTCCTTATCCGAGCTCTCATATTAGCATAATCCACCACAGTGCATGTAATTTGTGTAGAATTAATTCACTCCTGCTTCATTATGAAGCATAGCCATTAAAAACAACAGAATTACCATTTCAATGAGCTCTACATAACGCTTTGTGTTGCAAGTGTTTCACACAGTAATTGGCTCTATTAAGCCAAGAGAAATGACACTTGTGTACACGCGTGCGTGTGTGTTTATGCTGATCAGAGGGACTTTAATTGGGTCGGGTCATGTGTTATCGTGCGTACATCTGTCATGGGAGTAATCCAGAGAAACTACTTCCTGTATGTTACTAGGATTTATGTACATATACTGTGAAAACAAGACAAGAATTACCTCAAGAAAGAAAGTAAAATATACAAAGTGTAGGATTCAAAAAAAAAAAAAAGAAGAAAAAAAAACAAAAAAAAGAAATCTTATGTATATCAGCACACCAACATTTCTTCCTCAACGTTCCTGTAACAGAAGGAGGGAATTTGCTTCAGACCTCAGATTTTGATAAATCTGGTCATTGGCTCAGAATGTGATTCAATTCACCCCAGCCTGATGAAATGAGGGGAAAACACCAATGATGTCCTTGAATCACACGACAGCACACATTTGTTTTTATTCCACCCTGCTGTGGGTGTGTTCCTCTAAACAGCTGTGTTTGTGTGTCTGAACCAGCTGAATCCCATCATAAACTCCCTAATTATGTGCTTTTTCATTATCAAAGCTCACTTTATTGTCATGCAAACATGCAAAACTGTCTGGAATGAATTCAATGCTGCAATGTTTAATGTTTCTGCCACATTTTCCCTCCTGCTTCCTTTCTCCTCTGGACTACATTTCCAATCGCAGTATTATCGGATGTACGATTATTCAAAATCAAGTGTGTATATACATATGCACCAGAATCAAATAAACTTTTCTTTGTAGCTAAATATATAACCAAATGCTGTTTATCAATGTTTTAGACTCAATTATAGTGTCTTTTAGCCTAATTAGCTGTATTTAGTTCAAATTTAGCTAAATATAGCTAAATATTTAGCCAAATGGTGCTGCTTACCACTGTTTTCGACTCAATTATAGTGTCTTCCAGCCTCACTGGTTGTATTTAGAGTAAATGCATCTATTCAAAATGCTGAGATCCTCATTGTGCCTGATAAACCCTGCTCTAAAACGGGGCGCATGTTTCAAGGTAGTTTCCCCAACAGTGCACATGAGTTTGTAGGCCAAACCCATCATTCTGCACCCCCACCCCCACCCCATTCCTACACTGCCCCCTTCCCCCATTCACCATTCGGGCTTGATTAACAACCTTCACTCTTTTATTTCCTCATTCCTCTCTTCATTACACCTCCCCTTCCATTCTCTCCATCCATTAGGTGCTCAAGGTTAAAGGGCTACTCTGACATTTTATTTAGCGGGTGAGGGAGACCAATAAAGCAGACAGAGAGAGGGATGAAACAAAGAGAAATCAAGAGATTTCAGACACCTTTTAACCCTGTTCACTGTAAATGGAACAGGGCGTTGCATGGCAGTCAATGGAAAGCCAGTGTTTCATAATTGTTGCTGGCATTTCAGATATAGAGGATGCTGCATTTCCTCTCAATTAGTGTCTGATGTGTATGTATGTAGCTGCAGCTTCACATGACCCACAGGTCTCTGTTCCATTTGACTACGGGCAAAACACATCTGCAGGTGTGATAAGGGTAAAAGAAAAAAAAACTGAATAAATGGTGTTAAAAGGAAAAAATACAAATAGACAGTGCTGTTTAAAGAGCTACAGTAAAGGAGAAAATGCACTCAAATGTGGCTATTTTTTGCAAACTTACGATGATAAAAAAAGATATGATTTTATGCCCCAGTCAAATATTTTCTCAAAAACCACAGTTGTTCCATAACAGTGAGTAAAAGGTGTACATTTTTGTACGTTTTGAAAACTGTCAAAATTAATTACGTTTAACTTTTAAAATAAAACTGATTTTTGGGAAAATAAATCAAAATGAAAATCAATTCATAAAAATAATTAATAAATTATTAATAAAATACATTTTAATGAAAATTGAGTGCATTTTCTCAAGCAACAAGTAACATTTCTAAGAGAGCAAGTATGAAAAGCGTTGTCTCATAAATGACGGAAAATTGTGTCAATGGTGGGGAAGCGTTGTCTCATAAATGACGGAAAATGTCGTCAATGGCGGGGAAGCGTTGTCTCATAAATGACGGAAAATTGTGTCAATGGTGGGGAAGCGTTGTCTCATAAATGACGGAAAATTGTCAATGGTGGGGAAGCGTTGTCTCAAATGACGGAAAATGTTGTCAATGACGGGGAGCGTTGTCTCATAAATGATGGAAAATTCTGTCAATGGTGGGGAATCATTGTCTAATGAATGACGAAAAATGCTGTCAATGGCGGGGAAGCGTTGTCTAATAAATGACAGGAAATTCTGTCAATGGCGGGGAAGCGTTTTCTCATAAATGACGGAAAATGCTGTCAATGGCGGGGAAGCGTTTTCTCATAAATTACGGAAAATGCTGTCAATGGCGGGGAAGCGTTGTCTCATAAATGACGGAAAATGCTGTCAATGGCAGGGAAGCGTTGTCTCATAAATGACGGAAAATGCTGTCAATGGCGGGGAAGCGTTTTCTCATAAATGACGGAAAATGCTGTCAATGGCGGGGAAGCGTTTTCTCATAAATGACGGAAAATGCTGTCAATGGCAGGGAAGCGTTGTCTCATAAATGACGGAAAATTGTGTCAATGGTGGGGAAGCGTTGTCTCATAAATGACGGAAAATTGTGTCAATGGCGGGGAAGCGTTGTCTCAAATGACGGAAAATGCTGTCAATGGTGGGGAAGCGTTGTCTCATAAATGACGGAAAATTGTGTCAATGGTGGGGAAGCGTTGTCTCATAAATGACGGAAAATGCTGTCAATGGTGGGGAAGCGTTGTCTTATAAATGACGGAAAATTGTGTCAATGGTGGGGAAGCGTTGTCTCATAAATGACGGAAAATGTCGTCAATGGCGGGGAAGTGTGTCTCATAAATGACGGAAAATTGTGTCAATGGCGGGGAAGCGTTGTCTCATAAATGACGGAAAATGTCGTCAATGGCGGGGAAGCGTTGTCTCATAAATGACGGAAAATTGTGTCAATGGCGAGGAAAGAGTTAAATGTTATTCTGACCAAATCACCAACTTGGCTAGTGAGAAACAAGAGTTTGACTGATGTTGTTGTGATTTGTTTGTTTGCTTTAATGAGTCATTAGGTAACGCGTGCGTCCCTCTCAGTGAACCGCAGCAGGTGGGCTCAGCAGTGGCCGTATCGCTGCTCTGAGAGCTACAAGCACTGAGGTCAAGTCTGTTTTCTTTCTTCTAAAAGGAGACCGCACACTTTTCGTGAAGCACGTCATGAGCTTTAATCTCGTCACTGAGGTATTCCAGCATGTGGTGCAGAACAGGACGGGGCTGGTCTGTCTAATCTCCCGGAGGACAACAGTCTTCCTGGGACCATGACCTCATTTGTTCCAAATGCGAATGCGACGATGACAGGACTTGACTGTCTCTCAGTTTCTTTAGGTCTGGATTAGTCAACGAGTCCCTTGCGACACTGAAGTGGTGTGTTTAGACTGCACACACTGATATGTGGTAGAGATATGCAAAGAGAGTGTGTGTGTAAAACCAGGATACAGTTCATATTTGTGGTGCATAAACACATTGAAATGATTTCTGAAATGGCCTGTAAATGCACTGATTTTAATTAAAACCAAGTCGGCTACCTGGGCGGTATAGTTAACAAGCGAAATAATTCGTATCCCTGGTGATTCACAGGAGTCTTTTTTAGTTTGCTCGCTCACACTCCCTGCTTCTTCTCGGCTACTGCTATCTCGTGGGAACACCTTGACACCAGTGATTGTCTAAAACAATGATAGGCCGGACAAGGCAACTTACACACATCTGGTTTGGATGACTGGACTCTGTGTCCTCCTGAGATGATTCCTGCTTATTTGCCTTTCATTTTGAGGCTTGTCCTCAGGTCTCCTCCCTATCGGAGTGGGAGACATCTTCGAACTCACTTCACTAGCTCTGCAAACAGGAGTTAATTGACCCACTACCACAAACAGACCCTTGTCACCCCGACACAATGGGGCAGGTGTGTCTGCCGGCTGCCGCTCAGTGAAATGAAAGCTAAAGTAAACTATAACAAATCATACAGGAACCCAAACAGTTATCTGAGGCCCCATCCACATGAAGCCAGATCTTTTTTTTTTTCTTGTCTCAAGAAATATCTGCGTACACACGAAACCACTGAAACGACTCAAAACGATGTAGTATACATGCCAGACCAGTATGTGGCGCTGTAATTCTGCCACAGAGATGGACTAAAAACAGAGAAAAAGACTTGGAGCATGCGCATAAACCTTGCGCGCTGTATACAAACTTTAGTAAAGCTTAGAAATAACACTTTATTTTGGCTCGGTAGCTTCTGCAGCACCAACACAAGCATTTGTTGTTGTTGCTGCTGCTGTTTTGTGCTGTTAGCGGTGTCTGACTAGGGTCGACATGTGGGGTGATGACATCATCGTTTCACAAAATGTACGGATAGGCTGTACACACCAAAACGCAAGTGCTTCGTTTTCAGATTTATCCACTATGGGACCCGGTTTCAAAAAATATCGGATTCATCTTCTAAAAATGCCGGATTCGTCTGGACGAAACGCCTATCCGATACAACATTTTTGCGTATTCACCTAAACGCGTCTCCGTGTGGACGGGGCCTGAGGCTTGGACAGCAGTGTGAGGAGCAGTAACATATGGCTGGACATAAGAGATGATTGATCGTGTGTATAGATAGAAAGAGAGTAAGAAAGAAGAGATAATCTAGAACTGTGTTACAAAATAAAGTTATATTTATGTTGGAAAAAAAAATATGAATTTTTTGCTTTTATCATATATTTTTTGTATATTTTTTATTAAGTATATATATATAAAAAAAAAATTAAATCAAAGGTATGAGAAACTTTCGGAATCCATCCATCTATCTATCTATCTATCTATCTATCTATCTATCTATCTATCTATCTATCTATCTATCTATCAGTCTGTTCATCTATCTGTCTGTTCATCTATCTATCTATCTATCTATCTATCTATCTATCTATCTATCTATCTGTCTATCTATCTATCTATCTATCTATCTATCTATCTATGTATCATCAATCTATCCATACGTCCATCCGTCCGTCCGGATCTATCTATCTATCTATCTATCTATCTATCTATCTATCTATCTATCATCTATCTATCTATCTATCCATTTATCATCAATCTATCCATCCATCCGTCCATTTATCATCTATCTGTCCGTCCGTCCGTCCGTCCGTCCGTCTGTCTATCTATCTATCTATCTATCTATCTATCTATCTATCTATCTATCTATCTGTCTGTTCATCTATCTGTCTGTTCATCTATCTAGCTACTGTATCTGTCTATCTATCAGTCTGTCTCTCTATCTATCCATCCATTTATCATCAATCTATCTATTCATCTGTCCATTTATCATCTATCTATCTGTCCATCCATCTGTCCACCCGTCCATCCGTCTATCTATCTATCTATCTATCTATCTATCTATCTATCTGTCTGTCCATCCGTCCATCTGATATTGTACTCCCTTTCTCTAGTTTATATCATATATTATATATGAATTTGTACTTCATATGATATACCGTACTTCATATAATATACTGTATATAGTATATATATTCTAAATATATAAATAACGATAATAATTTGAATCAACGTCACATTGACAGTAATTCACTTACATTTTTTTGTAAATTTATATATTAGTATATTGTTAATTTAGTGTGTGTATATATATATATCCAGTATATTATATTTCTATCTTACATATGTAGTTTTTATTATTATTATTATTATTATTATTATTATTTTAAGCTTAGCAAAAATACTATCATCAAACTCTGTCTTAGAAAGCAGCTGCTTGTGTTGTGTAGACTGCTCACTAGAAAAGAGCAAATGTATATACATATATATTTCAGGTATGTGTGTGTGTTGGGGGAAGGGATGTTTCACACAGGTTGAAAAAGCACCTCCAGCCTCCAGTTGGTTTGTTTTGCATTTCTTGTAATCACATGCAACCAAGCATGCGGCGTGTTCGCAATAGAGCTGTTCTACAACAGAACATGACATTCTGACATCATCAGTTAGTCTGTGACTGCCCACGCCAAACACAGAGGTCAACAGTGTCAAAACTAGAAGATTCCTCCCAAGAACTGACCCTAAACAGACACAGAAACACCTTTCTGTCATGCTTTCCTCCCCCTCTTTCGCTCTTATTGAGGATCTGGTCTTTCCTCATGCTCATTTACTGCACAAAATCCGTCTAACGTGACGGATGAGGCCTGTTCGCTTTTTAGTGCAGAAGATGAATGGACGAAATATGCTGATTCTCCTCTGGAAAAATGAATAATTCCCATCCGGACCGCTCCTGAAATAACTGCATGTTCTGCCCTCAGGGGACGGGTGTAGTTTCGTCTTTCTTTGTCTGAAACGGAGGATGCAAACAAACTATGAAATGCCTGAAAAGCAAATCAAAATGAATAATATCTGTGCTGCATTCCTCGATTCGTTCTGCTGGTCGTTTGCCAAGCAGTATTGTGGAAAGAGATGAAAATCACTGCTAAATTTGTTGGTTTTAATTGCATGGCAGAGGGAGAGAAATTTTGCAGGTCAACCCAAACAAACAAATGCAGCAGCTGGAGGAGTGTAATTTAGTGCAACGAACCAGTACAAAGGTGAAAACTATCCAACAACATCTCCTCTGTGGAATATATAAATGCATTTTACAGCTTTTCATCTGTCATCCCCACATTAAACATATTCCCATTTGAGAGTCTGAGGTTTGCTGTAATTATCTCCAGCTCTAGTATGAACTTTTACATGAATATGACAAGTATGACAAGATATTTGAAGACATTTATGAAGCTCCCAAGGCCAAGAACCTCTTCTAATATTTAGTGTTGACTACAAGTTAAACTTTATTGATAGCATCTTAACAGCAAAATAATTCTGATTTTTACTTCAGTTTGTAAAATTAAACCAAGAAAAGTGTAAATGCGTTACTGTCAACCCATCTTTTATGACTTGTGTGTCAAAGGTGTTAGTCTAGTAAAGATACAGTAGCAAAAAAAGCCTATTTAATTCTAAAGGTCGAAAGAGATTAGTTTCACATGACCATTTTCTAAATTGCGACTCTTTCAGTGCAAAAAACCTTGATTAGCAGTGGACTTCAGGGGAATAAATTACAGCAAAAGAGTAGAATATGGCATTTTTGACAGCTGGTACATTCAAAATATGTCTTTCAAACTCATTTTGCAGGGAAAGGTGGATTGCCAATCATAACAGAAGTAATTGACATAAAAGTTTTAAAGGTACAGTCTTTAAGGTTTTACTGTAACTCAGAAAAGGTGGAAAATGATCATGTAAAACTAAATTACAGCTGTTGTGCAAGAGACCTTGAATAATGCTATAAAAATACCTCAGTGAAAAAAATGAATAAAATGCTGTGAAAGTGAAGAAAATAACCCCTTTAAAAGCTGCAGAGCATCAGCGCCATACAAGGTTGCAGCTAATGGAGTTTTTTCCTCACTTCTCTAATCACAGGACACTTCTTATTCTAAAACATTTCAGCTCATCTAATTGCAAATATGGCTAATATGCTGTATTAATCAATAATCTAATTAGGCGTATCAATTGTTGCCATTGCTATTGGTTTGCTGAGACTGTGTGAAAGACCACAGTCTTTCTTAATTGGAAAACTGAATGTAGAGCCCTCATGCATAAAGAGTCTTTGTGTGATAATTGTTCGACAAATAGTTATCTAAAAGTCTGTGACCTACAAAGTGCATTTAATTCCAGTGACTCACACCCACACTCATGTAAACACACACACGCACACACACAAAGACATATGCAAAAAACCTTCCAGGATATGCACTTCTTCAAACTTCAAAACTCATGCCACGTCACCAGATCTATACTTCCAGTGCATTTTTTTGCTCTTTATAAGGAGTCATTACTCACAGATTGCCTATTGAATTCTAAACATTGTGTTCACATTGAGACTAATTGAAGCCTTTTGCTTCCAAACAGTATCATGTAACGTTTTCAAACAGAGGAAGCGCTCTGCGATTCATTGCCTGCAGCCAGAGTCTGTGATTTCCACCACCGCAGAAATGGAGACTATGTGTTCTATGCAGACTGAGTTTATAAGCAAACTGCTTTCTCTTTCCCTTCTCAGGAGATCAAAAAAAAAAAAAAAAAAAAAAAATGTTGGCTTAGGAATCATTCTAGGCCAGGAAATAGCCAAAGACCAGATCATACCTTACTGCTGCCGAAAGCCAACCAAAACCTTGATAGAAAACAAAGGAAATCCTCAGAAACAACAATATTATGGGAAATTATAGTGACATCCATCTTGATCTGACATCTAGGAATGTATGGAATCAGCTGTGAAAGTTTTCTGTGCTGTTTGGCTGGACATTGTGATTTTGTCAAAGAAACACAGTAGCATTCGAGTGATTTTATAATGATAAAATACACTAATGCTCATAGTGCTAAATAATGAACATTACTGTGACAGTAAAGTTGTAGGGAAATGCTGTTTTTCTTTTCTTTTCTTTTCTTTTCTTCGCATGCCAAACAAGCAACTTTATTCAGGTCAAAAAAATATATTTTATTTTATTTTATTTTTTAATTATAAATTTAATTTATAAAATATAACAAAAACATTTTATACACAATGTTATCATATCACAAATAATAAATAATATTTATTTTTATTCTGTTTTATGCAAATATGTATTTTTATTTGTTTTAATTATTAATATAAAACAAAATAATAATTAAAATAATGTAACAACAACAATAATCACAATAATAATAATAATAATTATTAATAAATAGACAGACAGACAGACAGAGAGACATGATAGATAGATAGATAGATAGATAGATAGATAGATAGATAGATAGATAGATAGATAGATAGATAGATAGATAGATCTAGAAACTATTCAGAAACTATTCAGCTGCCAAAGAAGTTCATTACCACTGGCTTTTTAAATCATATCCATTAAAAGTCCAAAAAAAGTCATCAGAACATTCAAAATAGCTTATCAAAACAAATAAAAACCCGAGAAGGGGTCCAGCGGTCGAGGATTGAGCAGCACCTGTCATGTACAGTCATGCCTCCTGCTCCGAAGGCCAAAGTTTATACCCAACAGCTGCCCTGCACCACAGAGAGTTCTTCCATGCCATGCAATTAACACCAGCACCCCTCCGCACGCTCACCGCAACCTTCGACCTTTGTTTAATAGCCCTTCTTGTGAAGAATCTGTGGGCTGGGCGTGTCCTTGGCTGCCCTTCCATGAATGGCCAGATCAGATGTTTAACGCATGTCCTGTTATTAGGCTCCTTTGTGCTTTAATGTATCATTATTTGTAGGTAAGCTAAAAGAGGTCACAAGGTCGCTCGCCCTGACCTGGGAGGATTCTGGGTGCTTGATCAGCAGTGGGCCGGTATTGACAGTTGGTCAGGGAAGAGTCATGCGATTGGATGAGGGCTCTTCGGCGAACCGCAAGGAGAAGCAATTTTCAGAATGTCAATGTGGGGAATTAAAAGTCGATGAGGAAAGGCCAAGCCAATCAGCACTGCCCTCTTATTTTAATGGCTCCAGGTCAACCAATCAAAAACCGCCACCGCATACTAAACAGATTGTATGGCGGAAAACCAATATTTCATGTCACAGAGCATGACAGAGTGTTGGCAAGAGAAGAAAAAGATGGAAATTTAATCCAACATTGCTTCACTTTGGTATGATCCAACATCACTGCTACCATTATCATACAGAGAGACATTGAGATTTAACAAAAAAGAAAGAAGGAGAAAGTATATATATATATATATTTTAGGGGTGCACCAATTTAAAAATTTTGGCCGATAGCGATAACCGATAAATCTTTATATTTGAAAACCGATATATTTGCCGATAAATAAATTCAAAATGTAATATTATTATATATTAGGGACATTAGGGATGCACCAATATAAAATTTTGGCCGATAACCGATAATTCTTTATATTTGAAAACCGATAACCGATATACTGACCGATAAATAAATCCAAAATGTTATATTATTATATATTAGGGACATTAACCCTTTCGCACGTAAATTTAAAATATTCTGGCTGAGCCCCCAACATGAGTTTTTCAAGGCGACCGTTATTTAGAATGTATCACTTTGTTTCCATGGTGACGCGTCATTGCTTGTTACGCGACACACTGCAGTGCTTTATGACTAATGGTCTGCTTTTATTTAATATTTCCTTTTTGTATTCAAAATATTCACAAATTTGTTAAATATAGCATGAAATATCTGATATTCCGATTGTCAAATATGTGCAAGCGGATGTGTTTTGCCGTTTAAACGCCTTTATAATGATCACGTTAGTTGAGCTATACTCGTGATGGGCGCCGCCATGTTTGTGCTGCAGTACAGAGAATCGGATCTGTTGGATTTACAACATGTGAATTCATCCACTTCTCCCGAAATACACGAAAGTAAGTGAGTCGGTGAACAGGGGAAGAGTAGACTAAACTTTAAAGTTACTGACACAATGTTTATCTGTTATGAATAAAATGTGTCGTCTAATTAATGGAAAGGAATGTTATTGCCGCTTCTATAGACATCAGTATGGAAGGATATTCCGGACAATTTTCAAAAGAAATTGCAAATTGTATTTTTCATTTTCTTTGCATCGCGTATGTAGTCTGCCAAAACTCAAATGCAATCGCAATTCATTTAGCATTTGAATTTCCGATGCCTTACATGGAAACCTGTCAATCAGCGTCAGAGGTGGGACTACACTATGGGGCGTTCGTCACTCGCAGTCGACTGTCAAGAGGGTAAATGTCATGCTGATGTGTACTCTATACAAAATTGTATATCATAAATGTCATCTCTGTACTCTTTACAGTCATAATAATAATAATAAAGAAATGTCATGCCGAATGCTTTAAACAATGTAGGTGATCGGTGAAATTGTGGAGGAACTTATGATGCTCGCGAAGCAAGTTGACGACGCCAGATTGGAGGATCTGAGCGAACCATTCGTAGAAGACTAGAACAGCATGGATTAAGGTACATACAATTTTAATAAATTTGTGCTTTATGGGGGGAAAAAAGCATTTTGGAATGTATGGCACTGTACATATAATGAATATTAATACATACAATATAAAACATATATGGCAGCTACCTTTGGCTCTCCAGGCCAAGACTTCCCTTATGAAAATTAACCACAGTTTTATTAAGGAAAAAAAAACAAAAAAAACATGGCTATTGTAGTTATTCAATGGTAATCACAAATTAACCATGTTTTTCTACAAAAAACATACTTTAACTAAGGTATTTGTGTGGTTATACAAATGGTAATCAATACACACACAAAAAACATTAAAACCATAAGGGTTGTTTTTAAAGGATTGCTTTGATGTGTTAGGTATTTATGCTTTTATTATTGCCTTATACAAAAATATATATCATCTGACAATCTGTGGTGTTAATCTTCGTTATATATTATGTACAGTGTCATACATTCCAAATGCTTTTTTTTTTTCCTCCATAAAGCACACATTTATGAAACTTGTATGTACCTTAATCCATGCTGTTCTAGTCTTCTAGGAATAGTTCGCATTGATACCCCCAGCAGGTTCGCAAGCTGGACACATGAGTAACCACATACAGAGTAGTACTCAACTATATCTAGTGGTCTGTCAACAAAAGACGTCCTGGTCCTTTAGTTATTTTGTCCCTCACAAAAAAGCCGGTCAGCCACTTCACTCAGGTTGGCGAAGACAACATTACTGATGCTGCTGTTCGTCAAGGCGACAAACTCATTTAACCTGTTCAAAAATGACTTCTGAGTAAGAGGAAATCTGTAGAGAATGAACTGTCATACACTTGCTGCGCGAGCATCATAAGTTCCTCCACAATTTCCCTGATTACCTCCATTGTTCAAAGCATTCAGCATGACATTTCTTTCTTTCTTTTTTTTTTTATCAGGTTTATAAAAAAGTACACAAAAATATACAACCCTATTAACAACAAAATCACAAAACGAAAAAGTAAAATAAAGAACAAACGAAAAAATAAACATACAAAAATATACATAAATATAAATTACATTATATAAAGTAAAGGTGTCTCAAAAGGCACTTTTTAACAGCCAGGCAAAAGGTCACAGAGCATACTGTCAACTGTATATTATAGGAAAGAACCAATATTAGAAATTCAAATGCTAAATGAATTGCGATTACATTTGAGTTTTGGCAGGCTACATAAGCGATGCAAAGAAAATGAAAAAGCAGACATGGTAATTTAGATTGCTATTTAAATATGACAGGGTCATAACTCGAAAGACATGGGAAATACAGTTGCAAATGGACTTTGCTTTTCCATTTGAAATTTGGCAGTCATTTTGCGTTCGGGACAGCAAAAACGCAAAAGGTAATGCAAGATTTGCAATTGCGTTTGGATTATGTCACAGTTTATGTGTCCACATGTCAAACGCAATTGCAAATACAATTTGCAATTTCTTTTGAAAATTGTCCAGAATATCCTTCCATACATCAGTGTGTACTTTACAAACTCTGAATGTATTGTTTTTTTAGTACTTATGTGTATTTAAATGTCTGAAACCTCAAATAAACATTATGTGGTTGAAAACACTGCATATTTGTGATATGAGAAGCGCTGAGCGCGTCCGGCTCTGGCTTGGCACCAGCCAAAGAGCGCAAGCACATTTGAAATCAGCAGTTGATCACGTGATGCACTGAACGTTCTAATCACACCGGTGTGATCGTACGCTCCAGGGACCAGCCAAGACTGATCAAAGGGTTAGGGATGCACCAATATAAAAATTTTGGCCGACTGCGACAACCGATAATTCTTTATATTTGAAAACCGATAACCGATATTTTGGTTTTGATTAATAAATCCAAAAATTTATATAATTTTTGAGACCCTGATAACAAAAACAAAAGTCTCACCATTAAAAGCCATGTCTCAAGCACATAATTACTGTATAACTGAACCTGTATTTTCCTTTTTTGAAGTGATTACAATCATATTTCAAGCAATTTAAAATCATAATTGCGAACAGTGCGCATCTGAAGTATCTCAGCTGAAGGAAATAATCCATTATTTATCGGCTTTAATATATCGGTCAAATTTTCTTATCGGGCCGATAACGATAACATTAAAATGAATATATATCGGCTGAAATCGATATTGTGGTCGATATATACAGGTGCTGGTCATATAATTAGAATATCATCAAAAAGTTGATTTATTTCACTAATTCCATTCAGAAAGTGAAACTTGTATATTATATTCATTCATTACACACAGACTGATATATTTCAAATGTTTATTTCTTTTAATTTTGATGATTATAACTGACAACTAAGGAAAATCCCAAATTCAGTATCTCAGAAAATTAGAATATTGTGAAAAGGTTCAACTTTGAAGACACCTGGTGCCACACTCTAATCAGCTAATTAACTCAAAACACCTGCAAAGGCCTTTAAATGGTCTCTCAGTCTAGTTCTGTAGGCTACACAATCATGGGGAAGACTGCTGACTTGACAGTTGTCCAAAAGATGACCATTGACACCTTGCACAAGGAGGGCAAGACACAAAAGGTCATTGCAAAAGAGGCTGGCTGTTCACAGAGCTCTGTGTCCAAGCACATTAATAGAGAGGCGAAGGGAAGGAAAAGATGTGGTAGAAAAAAGTGTACAAGCAATAGGGATAACCGCACCCTGGAGAGGATTGTGAAACAAAACCCATTCAAAAATGTGGGGGAGATTCACAAAGAGTGGACTGCAGCTGGAGTCAGTGCTTCAAGAACCACTACGCACAGACGTATGCAAGACATGGGTTTCAGCTGTCGTGTCAAGCCACTCTTGAACAACAGACAGCGTCAGAAGCGTCTCGCCTGGGCTAAAGACAAAAAGGACTGGACTGCTGCTGAGTGGTCCAAAGTTATGTTCTCTGATGAAAGTAAATTTTGCATTTCCTTTGGAAATCAAGGTCCCAGAGTCTGGAGGAAGAGAGGAGAGGCACACAATCCACGTTGCTTGAGGTCCAGTGTAAAGTTTCCACGGTCAGTGATGGTTTGGGGTGTCATGTCATCTGCTGGTGTTGGTCCACTGTGTTTTCTGAGGTCCAAGGTCAACGCAGCCGTATACCAGGAAGTTTTAGAGCACTTCATGCTTCCTGCTGCTGACCAACTTTATGGAGATGCAATTTTCATTTTCCAACAGGACTTGGCACCTGCACACAGTGCCAAAGCTACCAGTACCTGGTTTAAGGACCATGGTATCCCTGTTCTTAATTGGCCAGCAAACTCACCTGACCTTAACCCCATAGAAAATCTATGGGGTATTGTGAAGAGGAAGATGCGATATGCCAGACCCAACAATGCAGAAGAGCTGAAGGCCACTATCAGAGCAACCTGGGCTCTAATAACACCTGAGCAGTGCCACAGACTGATCGACTCCATGCCACGCCGCATTGCTGCAGTAATTCAGGCAAAAGGAGCCCCAACTAAGTAATGAGTGCTGTACATGCTCATACTTTTCATGTTCATACTTTTCAGTTGGCCAAGATTTCTAAAAATACTTTCTTTGTATTGGTCATTAGTAATATTCTAATTTTCTGAGATACTGAATTTGGGATTTTCCTTAGTTGTCAGTTATAATCATCAAAATGAAAAGAAATAAACATTTGAAATATATCAGTCTGTGTGTAATAAATGAATATAATATACAAGTTTCACTTTTTGAATGGAATTAGTGAAATAAATCAACTTTTTGATGATATTCTAATTATATGACCAGCACCTGTATAATGCATATATATATATATATATATATATATATATATATATATATATATTTGTTTGTGTGTGTGTGTGTGCTTGTTGATTGCTATATGTTGCCGACGCTTTCTTGTAATGTCAGTTAATGGCACACGCCCTGAAATATAACAAGGAACATTAGTTTTACCTCATTTCTCCTTGCTTGGAGAACAGCTTAAGTAAATGTGGCACATCTTACCCCACTCTCCCTTATTTGCTGAAGTGTGTGCAGTGGCTGCAAGGCACATTCCCGTGACGCGCGGCTGCACCAGCTGTGAAGACCACATCTTTAGTGTGTCAGCAAGCACACATAATGCATCTGTGCTGCTCTATTTCTTCCTGTCGTCCTTTTTTCCTCTTCTACCCCATTCCTTACTCAACCCCTCCACCCTGCCTTCTTTTTGGCTCATTGCGATCTCTGGTAGCACTCAACAAACCACGTCTGCCTGCTCGAGTCTCAAAGCTGCACTTGCAGACCATATAATGGCCTAATGTCTTCCTCTGTTTTCAAAGAGGAAAAAAAAAATACCAGTTAGAGCCAAGACAAGGCTTTTTAGGCTGACAGCAGGAGTAAATTGAAATGCTGAAAGAAAACAAGAGTGTACTTCTGCATGAGGCAGCACTCTGGAAATGCGTTTTTTTAATATAATTTACTGATAGATGAAACAATCCGGGACATCCGTACGTATCAGAAATAACCATCAGACAGCGATTGTAAAGAACGGAATTATAAATCAGTCCAGTGCAGACCTGAGAAACGATTCTGTCTGCACTGTAAAATGAACACTTCCAAGGGCTGTTTGTCATGAAATGAAACATTTCTGAAAAAAAAACCAAAAAAAACCCGCCTCGCCATAATTCAAACCATACTGTATTTCTATCACGCCTGTTTAGAGAAGTAAATCAAAAACGAAGACAGTGGAAGGAGGAGAGAGAGAAGCTCTGTTCCAAATCCTAGTAAGTTACCATAATACATTATCCCTACATAGGCAGCATCCTAAATAGAATGAAAGTGAGTGATTTAGACCGCTCTACATAGACACAAACTTTGTGCGGCATACAAATAGTAGCCAAAGTGACTTCAGTATAAGTGACTCAACGTAAAATTGTCTATATTTAACAAATTATTTTCATTTTTTATCAATATTTTAGAGTATTTAATGATTGCAATGCAAGTCATTTTGGATAAAAGCATTTGCCAAATGCATAAATGCAAATATGAATATTTTGAATAATAAATAACATTTCTCCACCATTTTTTTTCACTGGCTGCATCCGAAACGAGGTAGGAAGGCAACAAGGCACATCCGAATCTAATGATCGTGTCACTTCCTGTCTCCTGACATACCTTCATCTGATGGATTTTTAAAAGAAGCAGAGATATATCCTTCACTGCCTTTGATATCCCACAATCCTTTGCTTTCCATTCCATGACAGTTGAACTAAAAATAAAGATGGCATCTGAAAGTTGCGGTTGGTGGTCACTTTGTGTGTAAATGTACATTTTTGACCTACTTTTCCCACTTTTGATGTAATTAAATATTTGCTTAGTTATTACCAAAGCTCTCTCCATTTTGCTGTAGATCTTTAAACCGTTATGCTGCCTCAGATGTCTATCCGAAATCAGTTTCGTGAGGTGCCTTTGTGTGCAAACGCTGCCTGCAAAGTCACTGCCTGATAAGGCAACAAGTCAGCTTCCTAAGCTTTCAAACACAGCCACTGAGCTCACAATGCATTCTGGGATTGGATTCGTCATGTATGCCTTAGTATTTGGCCAAAACAAACCTAATCAAGCTGCCTATCTTTTGAAACACACTTCCTGTTGAAAATAAGTATGGCAGCACACTAAGTTTTGGAATAGAGCAACTAAAACAAGAAAGATACAAGACGCAGTATTTCCTGTATACAAGCTGTAGAAACAACACAAATGCAGCCAAAATGAGACATTTTTGGACTGAAATGAGAGAAAAAGCCATTTCATCAGGTTTCTTTCTCTATCTGCCGGTCTGGCTGAAGGCATCTGCCCTAGATACGTGTGCTCCTGCTGTGGTCTGAGTCTCTGTGAGCCAGAATCAATGCAGTGATCTTTGTCTAATCAATGTTTCATTACCAGCATGAGATATTGTATACACAGTTTACTAAGAGCTGCCAGGAGGGGGCTTATTGTTATATATTGGCAAGCGATGCATGAATCACCACAGAAACCCTGGCTTAACCCGGTAATCGCTCTTTAAGGCTGTCAGATAATGTACTATCGTCTTAAAAAGGTCCAACGGTTAAGCTATAAATAGGTATTGTAAATGTTTTGGGTGTCTAACAACTTTCAGGTACCTCATTCTGTTAAATCTGTAAATGTAATGTTAGACATCTCAGACATGCCAACTCAATCCTTTCTTACAACAATAACACAATACTTGACAGTCTTTAAAATGCTGTTTCAAAGGCTACACTATAAACATGTGTTTTGGTGGCTCTCAGAAACCACAGTCTGATGACTTTAACAATACAAACAAATGTCAGTAACACATTTTAATGCATTAATTATGCCTTGTAATGCATTGTATGGTCTCATTATACATAAAGGCTTCAAGTAAAGTGTTACCAAAACGTCTTTAACTTTATTAAACAGAAAGATGTTACACTTTATTTTAAGGTGTCCGTGTTACAGTGTGATTATATTGTACATTTAAGTACTGAGTATCAGTGATGGGGGTAATGCATTACAAGTAACACGAGTTACGTAATCAGATTACTTTTTTCAAGTAACTAGTAAAGTAACTTTTTTCAAGTAACTAGTTGCATTTCCTTAAGCCTGAGGCTTATTCATTTCAATTTTGGTGTGAAAAGGCCTTTACACTGACTAAAAATAGAACATTTTTGTTGTTATAAAAACAAACAAATGAGAAAAAGCAACGTAAAAGTGATGTAACGCATTACTGTAATGTATTACTTTTAAAAGTAACTTTCCCCAACAACTGCTGAGTAATAATAATTAACTACATGTACGTACTATAAGAAAAGTGTTTAGGGTTAGCTGCATGTAAATATGTACAACCTATTGCAATTATTATGTAACATTTAGTAACTACATGTAACATGTAACAAGAATACTAAAATAGTGTTACACAGAATGATTTCAGAAACCTCAGCTTAACCTGTAATCAATTCATTCTTTATGTGAAATGTTGTATTATCTTTTTGAAAAGGCTTCAAAAACTAAACCAAATGTTTTGAAAACCTCAGAATCTAAACTTAGGTGTCTAAAATGTAAGTTGTTTAGTGTCTAAAATACGAACAAACACAAATTAAACCATCTACATTATCACTGTTGTGTATCTAACAGATAAATTTGTCAATACTGTTGTTCATGTCTCTGACGGAAGAAATGAGATGCAGTTTTCCTTCAACAGTATGATGTGCACTGAATTTTAAAAAATACAAATAAATCACTCTCCAGCCAATTCTGTTTTCTGTTCCTTCAATTACGTGAGCTTTGTGAGTGAAAGAAAAGAAAAGGGCAAGCAGAGAGCACTCGATTATTGATTCAAAAATAGAAGCACTAAGAAAGAAGAATAAACATAAGTGGTGGACGTAGGTATATTTGAAAGCTATGGATGGGTAACGCAACAGTTCCAGGCCTTTCCGAATTACATAAAAACCATTACGTGGACGTGAGCACGATCAGAATGATCCATCTGCCACTCACAAGGCCCTTCTTTTAAAAATACGGCATCACTCCCTGCTGTTCTCGTAAACCGCATCCCTCCAGGAACCCTAGAGCTGCCTGCTGTGAAGAAGAAAAAAAACTTGTTGACGTGACACTGATAAACAAACTATCAAACAACACAGAAATTAAGAAGGATAATCATCATTCTGGCGCACAGGTGTTGACAGCACAGTTCAGTCATTTCGCCGTGAGAGTTTCAAAGGAAATAAGATTATGAATCCTCCATTGTGCTGTCAGCCATTGATGGCATTTGGTTCTGTGTGAAACAACCACTCGTGTCGACAAAGCAAATTATTAAAAGCAAAACATTCGTCTTGAGTTTCCCTAAAGTTTGCACGTCTAATTATCATCCATATCTGCTGCAAAGATGTGCAGCGGGACTTGCTGGAAAGAGGGAACAGATGAAAGACAAAGGCAGGAGAGAACAGAGAAGGGCACACTTTGATGCGCACATATTTTGCCAAGTTGCATCTCTGAGTCTTGTCACATTTCCATTACTGTGGATTTCTTTCTTTCTTACGAACGGTTTTTAAGGTTTTCCCAAATCTGACACTGCAGGAGGCTGCTGTAAATCTCTGGTGGGTGTATTTGCCACCCGTCTCCTCTACAAACTCAAAGCAGAGTTTAGCAAAACATCTTAAAGGATTATTCAACATCTTATTGACTGTGGTCTAGACATACCTTGATACCTAACAAAGGTGACTAGTTGAGAAGATTTAACACCAGACTTGGTGCTGGTTGTCCACACCAAGTTTCTTAACTTAGATTAACCAACAAAAATACCAAACTACTACTAGCCAGCATAAACATTCTTACAAGCACTAAAATATTCAAAACATGTTATAATGAAATATAATATATTATAAAAAATGTCCATTATAAAACATATATTGTAATGGTTAGTGTTATATAAGTTAGCTTTACTAAATTTGTTTTGGTGGTAGCAAACTAGTAATATACAACATAAAATCACCTTAAATGCAATAAATAAATGAATACATATGAAAGTTATCATTATAAAAATAACAATTTTAAAGGTAAGCATTATAAGAGTTAGGCTACATTTAGAACGCTTTTTAGTACTGTAAAATCGATTAATCGCATTTATCGCATCTAACATAAAAGTTTGTATGTATATATATATTTTATATATATATATATATATATATATATATATATACACGATGGTGTAAAATATGGCTGGTCTGCCAGCTAAACCAGTAGCAAAACAGGGCGTTACCAACACCAACATAAATTAGACAGACAGACAGATAGATAGTAGGGCTGTCTTAGGTAGTAGGGCTATTTTTCGTGCAATACGAAAAATAACTTTGAAATTGCGATTAAACGCGATTCTTGGTGCGATTTTTATGTGCAGCTTGTCAATGAAGTATGGCTTCAAATGTTAATCCATCTGAAAGCACTGCGAGTTTGATTTGCTTATAATGTGCTTTTGAAAAAGCAACACACGTCAAACATCTTTCCAGACATGAGAAGCATTTATTAACATCTTGTCCAACAGAAGAAAACTTTTAATAACATGTTTTTACTCCAAACTAACTTCATAACGACAGTTGAGCATCCTTCTGTGAGATGATGTGGCTTCTTACACAGAATAAGGCAGTCGTGTGTTTATTAGACATGTTTAACTCAAAGCGTTTCGATCTTCTGTTTATTCAGCTACAGCGATAGTATGATGCCCATAGGGATTTCCTGGAATGACGTGTGTTATCTACTTCAACGGCAGGGCATATTTGGAGTTTCTGTGCAAGAGCGCCCTCTGGCTTTCAGATGGGGAAGCATTACTACTGAACAGAGCCGTACAGCTCTGACAAGCTGCGCATAAAGTATTCGCAGCCTTTGACAAATCGATCGATCAACCGATAGATAGATAGATAGATAGATAGATAGATAGATCAAATGAACAACAGACTGACAGACGGACAGGCAGACAGATAGAGCTCACTCTGTCAGACATGTCTGTAAAAAATGAACCGCCAGAAAGGAAATAAAAATGAGCAAAGAGAAGATCAAGGTATGAGGAGATGGAAAAGAGAATTATTAATGACACCTGTGTTTTTAGTAGGAGTTCGTTCACTGTTAAGGAAGTAGATCAGCTACATAACCAACATATACCAGTCTGATACAAATTTCTTGCTGGTCTAAACTCATCTTTTTAGCAGGGAGTTTCACTAGTTAGGTTATGCTAGAGTAAAATATGACTATGCATAATTATATTATGAACCAGAATTAAAATTCTAAAAATTAAAATTGAGCAGGGATCAACCAGCTAGGTTTTAGATCACCTAGACCAGCTCTAAACTAACCAGCATAAATCAACATTATCAGAATTAAAAAATATTCAGATTGTTTTTCAGTAGCGCTAAACTAGTTTCAATAGCAAAGTTGTGATGATGTGAAATACACCTGTGTTTATCGACCAGACCAGCACCAAACAAGAAGAAGAAGAAGAAAAAAAACTTTACCAGCACAATAATGGTGTAAGCTGGTCTTTTCAGAAGACATATCTGACTTTTCTGAACTGAACCAAAAAAAAAAATCTTGCTTAACCCTGATTCTGCACATTCATGATGAATCTCCTAGTAAATCATAAATCATAATAATAAAATGGTGTCACACACAAGACTACCCATTATTTGACTGCGGGTTGCTAGCTCTTGTGACCCTACTGACCCGGTCTTATGACAATTTATCATCTCAAAATGATTTTGACACCTAAGCGATACAGTGTGAGAGGTTAAAAGGTTACGCCGTGATTTTTGGCTTCATCTCTGCATGGTGCGTTTTCGCCACAGGAAAGGCATAAGTCACCCATAACTGTTTCCTCTGATGGAGACAGCAGTGGTCTGCACATGTGCGATAGATTGAGCCGTCCATAACTTGCAAAATTGAAAAAACCAAACGGATATATACTGCATGGAATATGGAATCGTATTAATTAAAAAGAGAGTAAAACGAGAGCGCAAGAGAGACCTCCTGCAGAGTGAAGGAATAAGCCCTGCAGCGTGGACCTTATTAGCAGCAGGTTCGAGAGCAGCAGGTCTCTGTCTCTGCTCAAATCCCCACCCAAACATACAGCAAATACACGCCGTGCCCCCACCCTCACCCAGGCCTGTCCCATCCATCACACAGCAGGTTAATGGGCACACACACACACACACACACACGTACGTCTTTGGCCCCATGTACAATGTTTAAAGCTCATAGCTCAAATCTGTCAAGGTGAAGTCAGTGCTAACAGAGGAACACTGTTAAAATCCATTACCACATTCCTGTTTCTGGATGAAAAGAACTTGCTGTGCTGAACTCCTCACAATAAACCACTAAACCTAATCTAATCCTTAAATAAATAGAATGAGAATGTGTTGCATTTAAATAAACACTGAAAATCTAGTAGACAGACAGACAGATAGGCAGGCAGGCAGACAGACAGACAGACAGACAGACAGACAGATAGATAGATAGATAGATAGATAGATAGATAGACAGACAGACAGACAAGGCAGATAGACAGACAAGACAGGTAGACAGATATATAGACAGACAGAGAGACAGACAGACAGACAGACAGATAGATAGATAGATAGATAGATAGATAGATAGACACAGACAGACAGACAGACAAGGCAGATAGATAGATAGATAGATAGATAGATAGATAGACAGACAGACAGAGAGACAGACAAGACATACAAGACAGGTAGACAGATATATAGACAGACAGACAGACAGACAGACAGACAGATAGATAGATAGATAGATAGATAGATAGATAGATAGATAGACAAGGCAGATAGATAGATAGATAGACAGACAGACAGACAGACAGACAGACAGACAGACAGACAGACAGACAGACAAGGCAGATAGACAGACAGACAGACAGACAGACAAGGCAGATAGACAGACAGACAGACAAGGCAGATAGACAGACAGACAGACAGACAGATAGATAGACAGACACTAATAACACTAATAATTTGTCTTTAGCTTATTTGAACTTGTTCAGAGACGCACGCGCACGCATGCGCACACACACACACACACACACACACAGCAGTACACTTAAAGGCGATGCTGAACTCCACATATAACCCTCTACCTCATCACGACCCTCGACTCATGTGTGTCCAATAACTTCAGCCACCATTTCGGGCATGACATGGCGACCTCCAGGGTCCAAATGTGACACCTGAAGCACAGCGGCCGACAGCTGTCACCCCTGACCCCAAAACACACACATGTGCGCACACAGACCCCTCACATCAATAACAGCAAGTGTGATCTGGATTCTGAGGGGCCGAAGACTTCCATGCTGTTTTGTTTGTAGGGGAACAGGGCAGCAGACTCCACCGCTAAGTGGATGGGGACCTGGAATGACCCCTGGGTGGGGGAGAGAGCCGTCAATCAGTGGAGCAATTTACCCTAAGACACCAAAAACATCTCGATCTGACCTGCTCCTGCATGACACACACACACACACAGACTCTCATTATTAAGCCAGGATGCTTGGGCAACTTTTCTCTGAATGTACCTAGGAATGTCATGTGGATAGATTGGCTGTGTCTGTGTGTGTGTCTGTGTGTGTGTGTGTGTGTGTGTGTGTGTGTGTGTGTGTGTGTGTGTGTGTGCCCTGGCAGGTCATTACCACTCAACCATATCTAAGAAATCACATGTGACACACATACACACTCTCACATGTGGACATACACATTTTCAACACCATTCCGATACGGTGTTATATACCAATATCTAACCAATATCACATTTATTCCTCTTTTCCCATTCCTCAAACCCTTTTCAGAATTCCAGGTTCACACAGGAAGAGAAGAAAAGATAGCAAAAATAAGACCAATAGAATCAAAAGACTAGAATATTCCCTCCCAGAATTCCGTGTTCATCCAGGCAGACGCCGTCCCCTCATTCCATATTCCAGTGGCAGAATTCCGTGTCGAGGCCCATCAGAGCTAATAAGAGGGACCTGTGATCCCAGCTCAGAATCCTTCATTTATATATTTTTTATCTATCCGTCAAACGGGAATTCAGGTCAAACATTAATTGTTCCTGTCAGATGGCTGGAGGAATTGTGGGTAACAGGGGAATCTCTCTTTGTTTTTCTTTAATCATGGGAGTCTGCGTAGGGCGGACTCCTCACATAAAAATAGAAGATGTATTAGTTTTATTCCAGTTGGATGCAAACGGAGCTCCCTACTTCACACATACGCAAATACCAAGGGTGTTCTCGCCTTTTCCCCTCCCATGTGACTTCCCGTTTCCCCCACAGACACAGAAGTCCCTCTCGGCAGTTAGATAAATGGGCTTGTCTTCACGAAGAGCTTCTAATTAGTCTCCATATTGCATTTTATAAGTTTCCTCCCCCATACGCTCTTTATGAAAAGCTTCTCGGATCCCATGTGCTCCACAGATCGAACAAGGGAATGAACAGTGTTTCTATTATTAGCTTCAGGGTTATTTTGAATGAACTGTGTCTATTAATGATATAACAATTAGTGAAAGACTGAAAAATCAGACAGTGTTTCACCATAGACAGGATGGATACCACTATTCAGTCCACGAAATACTGAAAACACATTCTTTACTTTTTAGTGAATTAAAGGGTTAGTTCATCCAAAAATGAACATTCTGTCATTTGTTGATCTTCGGAACACAAATTAAGATATTTTTGATGAAATCCGATGGCTCTGTGAGGCCTCTATTGCCAGCAAGATAATTTACACTTTCAGATGCCCAGAAAGGTACTAAAATCATATTTAAAACAGTTCATGTGACTACAGTGGTTCAACCTTAATATCATAAAGCAACGAGAATACTATTTGTGTGCCAAAAAAAAAACAAAAAACTTTTCAACAATATCTAGTGATGGCCGATTTCAAAACACTGCTTCATGAAGCTTTACAAATCTTTTGTTTCAAATCAGTGGTTCGGATCGCGTAAACGAAGCCTCGTTTACTGAAATCACGTGACTTTGGCACTCCGAACCACTGATTTGAAACAAAAGACTTGTAAAGCTTCATGAAGCAGTGTTTTGAAATCCCTCATCACTAGATACTGTTGAAAAGTCTTATTTTTTTTTATTTTTTTGGCGCACAAAAAGTATTCTTGTCACTTCATAACATTAAGATTGAACCGCTGTAGTCACATGAACTGTTTTAAATATGTTTTTAGTACCTTTCTGGGAATCTGAAAGTGTTAATCATCTTGCTGGCAATAGAGGCCTCACTGAGCCATCGGATTTTAGCAAAAATATCTTAATTTGTGTTTCAAAGATGAACGAAGGTCTTACAGGTGTGGAACGACATGAGGGTGAGTAAATAATGACAGAATTGTAATTTTTTGGGTGAGCTAACCCTTTAATATAAATTTCCACAAAAAAAAAAAAAAAAAAAAAATGAGTTGTGAAAATTAAACGTCAAATTAAAGATGCCGTTTACCCTTAACAAAAGTTCCATTATAGGTTTATCATTAGGCAAAATGATCTCTGTATCAAACAGCAGTGTTGGGGAAAGTTACTTTTAAAAGTAATGCATTACAATATTGCATTACTCCCTAAAAAAGTAACTAATTGCATTACTTAGTTACTTTTTTTTATAGAAAGTAATGCGTTACATTACTTTTGAGTCACATTTTCTCACCTGAGCTGGGCTCGCTTGTTTGTTTATTAATAACAATGAAAAAGTTCTATTTTTGTGCACATGAGATGAGTAAATGCTCACATTTAGTCTAGAACTACAATAACCGTCATGTTTACACACAACACCTCATGATTTCTCTCAACATGGGGACAAGAGAGTCAGTTAATACATGGGGGGAAAAAAGTAACTTGAGTTACGTATTTGAAAAAGTAACTCAGATATTTGGTTGTAAATTTAAAAGTAATGCGTTACTTTACTAGTTACTTGAAAAAAGTAATCTGATTACATAACTCAAGTTACTTGTAATGCGTTACCCCCAACACTGTCAAACAGTATCAAAAAGCTTACATATCCATGCTATTTGGTGCACATGATATCCATAAAATTGTATTAAATAAATATAATGAAATATATTATAATATATATAAAAATAATGTCCAATAACTATATATATATATATATATATATATATAATTTTTATATAAATGTCACTTGTTCTGCTCACAGAAAAGCAACGAGGTATACAAGTTTGGCTCATCTTTCTTGTTTTTTCACTTCATCATCAAAATCTGCGTAATAGTGGTTAAAAGAAGGAACAGATGTGACTTTAGAGCCCAAAAAGTAGAAGAAGAAGGCAGCGCCCAGAAAACTGCTGATTACAGAGAGAGAAAGATTACAGGACTGAGAGAGTCTATCCTCTGAACACACACACACACACGGTGCTCTCATGAAAGGACTTTAGCAGGACTGATAGTTAAAGTGATAGAAGATAGAGTGGGTTCATTATTTCTGGAGAAACAGAGAATTGTGGGATGTTAGCTTGTTCTCTCTGTGGACTGTCTTTGTGTGGTGAAATGAGAGAATGTGTCAGACCGGACTATTCAAGCACAGAGACTTTAATTGCTCTGGCACACTCTAATTAAGAAAGACCTCTATCCTGCCGAGTATGTGTGTGCGTGTGTGTGTGTGTGCGTGTGTGTGTGTGTGTGGCAGGTGAGCAGCACATGACAGGATGGTCTCTTTACTGGAATGTAACTACTTTCTTTTCACATACATAGTTTGGCCAAGCTAAACGAAAGGCAGACTGTGACTGTTCATTGTTAGTTTAACTATAACATTAACTAATGCTAATGTATAAAACCATATTGTAAAGTGTGACCAAAAACCTAATTTATGAATCATTTTTGCAGACAATTTTGTTACTAAACTACAGCTAAGTTAATAGACACACCTACACAATCATGACTTTCCAATGGGGACTTTCCATTCATAGTTTTTATACTGAGTTAAGGATATTTCCTTTCCCTAAACCAAACTTAAAATAAACAGTTCTGTGTTGTTAGATTTCATTAAGACATCATTTAGTATGTGTTTATTCAGCCATTTTCCTCATGGTAACTGTTAGTCTGTTCTGCGATGTAGGTGATTTCAGGTTTTACTACCCCTGTGGGAACATTTGGTCACCACAATGTTGGCAAAGCCTGACCTGCACAAACACACAGACAAACACATTCACAAACCAACACTGTTGAAAAGCTTTTCATCTGCCACAATACCAGAGTAAACAAAAGCACATTTATGATCCTCTCTTTTTCTGTCCACTCTTATTTTTATTTACCTGAGACAGCCCTTGTTTTACTGTCCCTTATTGTCTGCTTGTTCATACACACACACACACACACACACACGCTAAGGACTCTTTGAAGTGCTGAGGGGAATGTTAACTTACGACGTCTATGATCAGGAGGTTTATGAGGGAATACTGAGAGTTTTCAGTCACGTTTGCTCCTGACTGAAACAAAACGGTACTAGACTACATCATAAAGACACAATTTCGCTATTATTTTACACAAAAAAAAAAATGCAATAGGAAACAAAAATAACAATTGAAACCGCATTAATATCTGAATTGTTTGTTCTAGGCTGCAATGAGATTAAATGAAGAGCAAATTGATACTTTTTAAGTCTTAAAGGGATAGTTCACCCAAAAAATGAAAAATCATCATTTACTCATCCTCATGTCATTCCAAACCTGTATGACTTATTTTATTTTCAAAATATATTCAGAAGAAAGAAATTCAGAAATAACATAAGGGTGACTATCCCTTTAAGACATGAGCAATCATGTTGAGTTTCTCATCAACATCTCAAACTGTGTTCAGATCTGTGCAGTCAAAAGTAATTTCAAAATGAAAATTTCTCATATATTTCTCATCAAGAACTTAAAAATATAGGCTATAAAAGGGGGGTTTGGCAGGGATGCCATAGAAAAACCATTTTTGGTTCCACAAAGAACTTTTCATTGAACAAAACCATGTTTTTTCTTAGTGTGAAGAACATTTTTAAAAATCAAAAGAACCTTTTTCCACTATAAAGAACCTTTTTGGGTAATGGAACATTTCCAATAAAGAACCTTCATTTTTTTAAGAGAACACCAAACAAAATGAGTCAACTATTCCACAAATGAGATCTCTATGAGCTCTATGAGAAATAAAATGCTCCTCTAGGATGTCGTCACTATGTTTTGCTTATACGGAGGAGAGCGAGATTACTGATTAACTCTTCAAAGATGCTGGAGGAGCAAACAGAAGCTCTTATCTCAGACCTGCTGTTGTGTCTATTGCAGAAAACCAGGTCAATCAGCACGAGAGAATGTTACATTTCAGACCCGCTACATTCCACGTAGTCAGTCCAGTCTACTTGGAAAATGAATGTTGCTCAGGGGCAAGTCAAATAGATTTGATTTCACTGGTATCTAGTAACACTGGCTCGCTCTTTTTCTTCCTTCTCCTCGCCTGTAACAGTATATTCCCTGTTCGAAGCCCCCAGGAGAAATCTCAGCGTTTTGAATACAGAGCATAGCTGAGGAATGAGGAGACGAGGGAGGAAAATAAGCCGCGTCGATGCTCGGAGCCGCTCCGCTGGGACGAGACTCATCTGAATCTGACTGGGAGTTCAGGAGCGAGCAAGCGGCCAAGAAAAGAGAGAGAGGGAGATAGAGAATGAGAGAGGCCTGAAAATCAATAAACCAGCAGAAAATCAGAGAGCGCTGACTTGAGCCAGTGCCTCCCTCTCGTTCTCCTCTTCATCTCCTCAGCACCCTGAACACACATTGATTCACACCAGTGTCATTGTTTGAGCTCAGACCTCCAGCTCAAAAAAAAAAAAAATTGCTCAGAGAAACCAACTTGTAGGCAGTCAGGGATAAAATAACAGCAAATTCCTTACATGAATCTACACCAAATCTCCTCAGACTGGTTCAGTTTATCCGTCAGTCCTCAATCAAGTGCACTGGTGCAAGGCTTTCAGTTTATATAAAAAATAGAAGAGGTGGGCAGTGTAACCAAAATCACAAAATATTAGCTAGAAATTCAAGATTTTTTTTTTTTTTTTGATAATTAATATTTCATCAATTTCAATAATTGATTTTAATTAATATTAGATTATTAAATAATAAAATGGACTGCTACATAATAAATATATAATAAATGTAAAATATAACAATTCTAAATTGTTATTAATATTACTATTATTAAAATGTGTGATAATTAATAAAAAAATGATTAATTCTGACATAAAATAGTAAAACTAAATTAAATGTTTTATTAAATTTAACAATTAAATAAATTGTTAACTAAAAATATAACAAGTATGAATTATAAATAAAAATATAAAAATAATTATATATATATATATATATATATATATATATATATTATTTTTGTATTATTTTTATTATTATATATAATGTTTTATCAAATTAAATAATCAAATAAATAGTTAAATAAAAATATAACAAGTATGAGTTATAAATAACTATATATATATATATATATATATATATATATATATATATATATAATCATAATTAAACAATTAAATAAATTGTTAAATAAAAATATAACAATTATGAACTATAAATAACAATATGTATAATTCTCAATAATAGACCGTAAACATCTGTATTATTAAACTATATAAAGCTATATTATGACTATATTATAAAATGTCCTACATTTAAAGCTGTAGTAAAATATTTGCTTATAATTTTTTTATTAGCATATCTAAACTTTACTTTAGGTTACACCCCTATTTATAATCAATAAACAGTTAAGTATTTCATGAAGTATATGCATTTTCGCATTATTCCATATTGCCATATTCGCTTTGGCATAGAGAAAATGTAAAGCAAATAAAGCCAAATCTCTCATCATGTGACTTATACTGCCCAGTAAATATATGGATATTACAAATAAAAGTGTGTTTCTGTGTGTAGGAATTGCATAGGAATGGCAACAGTGCCAATCGAAAAAAAAAAAAATGTACATGTCATGTTGCAAGACGTGTTGCAAACTCTACGAATGAAACTTCACAGAAAAAGTTAAGGAAAAACGTAGTATTTTATGTTACTAAAGGAAAAAGAAATGCAATGGAGAGGACTTTGCATGCATCTCCAACTAGTTCTGAAACCCTATGCGAAATTTAAAGCGGCTCATTATCAGAACATTCTAGGAGAGACGGACTCCCCGGAGAGTCCGAGCGCACTGATAGCATCTTCTGACAGAGGCACCCAGACGCTAAAGAAATGAGATACGGCTAAAATGAGAGCGAACAGAAGAGGAGAGTGGGGGCCGGGGCGCAATATCACGATCCCAAAGCCTCTTATTCAGTCAGAGTGTCAAGTTGAGGGCGAGACCGTTCGAACGGGTTTATCTTTGCGCTAGCTTAGATGTAGGCTAATCACTCATGCCCTGACACGCGCTGAAAGGGTATTTCCTCAGCTATTAGCAGAGAGCGCCATTCATCAGCCCGCTGTTAGCACGCTTAACCTTTACTCCGAAGAACCTTATCGATTCCTCTTTAAGCCAAAGACTCAAAACAAATGTTCTGACCTGAGAGCAGTCGCAGGATTTCGTCAGACTGAATGATTAAAGTCACAATAATCAAGGTAAACAGAACAGAATGGTTCACAAACATGGAGCGTTTCGTTTGCTCCATGCTATGACCTCGCTTTCACCCCTTTAATGAAGGGAATGATGGAAAAGAAAGGGATGGAGGGATATCAGAAGGGTGAGTGGCAGTCTATATGAACGATTCATTTGAAAGAACCTGTTCATAAGAGTCATTTGTGCTTGAACCAGGCTATACTGGTGGCGCAGCATGTTTGTTTTTGCATGCAAAGATTCAATACAAATGCACGTTTTATCTCATCATATTCAATTAAAATGGCAAAATATAAAACTTTGGTGGTGCGTATTCAAAATGAATGTGTGCATCTGTAAAGACTCATTGTTTTGGACCAAACACCATGAGGTCAGACTGAAGTCCTGAGGCCATATGACGAACAGAATGAGTTCATCTTTACACATCAAAAGTCTTTCCCAATCTGTCGACATTCAGCTTTATTCAACTTACTGCAAAAGAGCTGATGACAGCAAGGAAAAGAACAAAGGTGAATATTCTAAATTATAAATGAGCTTGTATATTTCATGACAAACTATGATTATTGAAATCATAAATAATGGACGTCAGCAACGAGGAAACTCTGAAGACAGCATTCGTTAATTTTCCCAAAGCAATTCATCATAAATAAAGATGATATTGCTTAATAAATCCACTTCATATTGGATATATAACAGTGTCAAGTATGCTGCAGTCCCATATACTGCAAATGTCACATTAATGGCAAAATAAACAGGCAATTAATTGTAAATTATTATCATTTACCAAAGATATGAGAAACCGGATGCTTTCAGCTTCGATCTCGCCTCGAATCTAAATGTTTGCCGATTCAAAACAAATAAAAGTCATGGAGCTGAAATATTAGGGGGATCTCGGCAGAAAGAAAACAAATAATCGGGTGTGCAGTTGCAGTCATGTGAATTGCTGCAGTAGCTGGCATTTGCTCGCAAATGAACAAAACCTCCCCGTCTACGGATGTGAGGCGCGGGGAGAGAATGATAATTGTGCTGTTCAAATCCACAAGAAATGTGTTGTGTCTTCATTTTCAAATGGAAGTATGCACTGTAAAAAGAGTTCTCGTTTTTGTGTGTGTATTGAGCAGGAATGTTTTATGCCTGGCTGCCAAAAAACACTGGCGTAATAAATGTGTTTCACACACTGAAAATCCCTAAACACCTTGAAATTAAAATAAAACTGTCACACAAGTCTGTGGTGTAATTAAAGTCGACACTGCCATTTGCAAATGCCATTTTACGTGACGTAATTGAGCGAAACAGGGTATTTGACGAGAAAACAGCCAGAACAGGATTTAATTTTATCCATATGGAATTAAATTGGATCATGAAAAGTGGGCATATCATACTAGAATAAAGGTTGGAGGAGAGGAGTGATGATGAAAAAAAAAAAAAAAAAAAAAAAATCAAGCGGATTAAACTGTTACATTTAGAATAAAGATTATGATTGTGGCAAGCAGGGTGGGGCCAAGAGCCGTGGGAATGGAGTGAGGACGGTGGCACGAGTGCTAATGAGCGTCACCTGCGCACCACACCGGTCTCGAGTCCCACGGAGGAGCTCCAGAAGGATAAAAGGAGGAGTGACAACAATGCAAGATGAGAGAGGACCAGGCCTGGACTTTATGTTGGTGTTTTATAATGTTTATATGCAGGAGTCGTCCGAGAGGGGCTGCCTCTTTACTTTCATTTTGTTGTTTATTTTATAATTAAAATTATGTTGAACGCTCACCGTTTTCTGACTCTTTCTTCCCTGAACTTTAAACATTGTTAGTATTATTATTATTACTTAAGAACTGATTACAAACATGTGAATATTTGTTAAACTAAATGATTCATAATAAATTAAATTCATGCTGAAGATATAGCAAGCCTGCATATCATGCACATTTTGAATAGACATTTGGTTACATTGCGAATAAAAATAACGAAGACAAAAGTAAAATAAAATAAAATAATAAATAAAATAAAATAAATAATGCCTGCATATTAAAGAACACTGAATTTGAATTCATGTTGAATTTAAATACATATTAGTAGGGGTGGAACTAACAATTATTTTTTCAAATCGATTAATCTGTTGTTGTTTTCCCGATTAATCAAATAATCTAGCGATTATTTAAATAAAGATTATAAAGACAAAAAATAAAATAAAATGTCTATTTACTAGGGGTGTAACAATATATCGTGTCACAATATATCACAATATATGTAATGGTGGAATATTTATGGGTCCTGATAATGCCAAATGTCTTATGTTACCAGTAAAAAGTGGCCTACATTATTTTAAATATATCTAGTCAGTGACAGATTGTAAAGATATTCATCTAAAATAAGTCTGTTTCAGTGTTAGAATCATGAATATTTTTATTCTGGTGTCACCATCATCCTATGCGTTGGGTTACCAACACCAAGTTCAAGCCTATTCATTTCCACTCCCAATGTAAAACCAAATTTAGCATTTTAAATCAACAGTACATTTTTTGTTAACCTTTTACCATATGTCTCGCAATAATATCGTACCGTGAGTTCAGCATCGTGATGTGTATCGAATCGTGACATGAGGGTATCGTTACACCCCTACTATTTTCCCATATTAAAAAAAAGATAAATAAGTACAAAACTGTTAATATTTTTCAAATAAAAGTAATGTCTAATTAAGAAAGTAAATAGAGCCGTTTTTGATTTCAAGCTTACTTTAAATCCATATGGCGAGCAAATGACTGTTGTATACAAATGAAGTTGTGTTTATATCCCACATGCTGATTTTATTCAGAACCAGAAGAATGTTTGCCACATTCTGAACTTTCCTTCAAATTTGTCTTGCGCTCTCTTATTCCACACTTCTTATTATCTTTGAACACAATGCTTGTTTGTGGGCTGGATATTTATACCGGATTGCGGGCTTAGTCTGCGTTGCCGCGTTTTGGCTCATGCCTCTAAATATTCTCGGTTTAGCTCTGGTCAAGGTTGTGTGTTCTGTTTGGATTGAGGCCCCCATCTCTGTTTGCCAACACACACAGAACGGACCCATAACTCACTCAGCAAGGCCCTTGAGAGACACGACGCACTGGGTACTCCATCCTCTTAAATAGAGAACTACAGCCCTGCGTACTAACGTGTCTCTCTCATTCGATTCAATCTTTTGCTCCCTATCTTATCTTTTCTATCTCTCATCTAATATTCTTTTTATCTCTGTGTAATGAAATTGGGATTCAGAGCATGCCTCTTTCTCGCCCCCCACTCGTTCGCTCTTGCGCTGTCCATCAAACGGCAGAAGCGAGAGGTTATCGACTCCTCTCTCTCTTTCACCCGGCTCACTGAAACCTTCAATTTAACAGAGGAGTAGAAACAGACTACCAGTCTATCTTTAACAAAGCCCCACACTATTTTCTAGCCCTGATGAGATCCGCCGAGCTCCCCTTCGGTTCCCAGGGGTCCCCGGCGTGCCTTTTGCGTTCAAAGAGTGTCAGCCCCCATTACCCGTCTCTAAGAAAGACAACTAATAACACTGGATCAGCTTGGCAGACCGCAGTTGAATTCGTTCACTCAATTTGACGCCTGGTTTCTCTCGCCTTGATTTGCTCGTGTGTTTAGATCAAAATGCCATGTGACGAGATACACTAAGCGAAGACGGACTCTAAAAAGGGAACGGGGGAGGGGAAGGGGGGAAATCACCACACGTCAGCGAACTTTCAAGAAAAAGCGTAACGTGTTTTGCATGTAAAGAGGATGCAATCAAGCTACAAAGGCAAGTCTGCGTCCGCAAACCAACCACCCACACATACGCCCGAACAACGCCATGTTCCTTTCCCTTGAAATACCTCCGCATTGCACATGTTTTGAGCCTTAATTATTCTCAGGATGCTTCTAAACAGACATACGTGCCTCGCCCACCAGCCAATAACCCAGCAAAGAATCACTTAGCATCTGCCTGCCATTAAATCCAAATCCAGAATGCAGCTGTCCGCAAAAAACTCCTACAAAGTGACCCGAGTTGCTCAGTCTGGTCAGATGTGGAGGCCAAAAACAGGGCTGCAAAACTCAAAGCCAAAACCATCTGCCGGTCGCAACATACACAAAGCTACAACTGCCAAAACAGGCACACGATACGGAGCTAAACAACATCAAACAGAACGGAAATACAGATGAGACGCTACGTTATGCCTATTAACGAATTTGCGACTAAACAGTTGCTGTGCCTCAGAGGAAAAAGGGTGATAAATGATTTTGTTTTTTTTTTTCTACAGCTGGTACTGATATATAATATACATAATATTTTTGTTTAACTTCTCCGATAACAGATATTAATTTTTATTTATTTTTTGAAAATTATTTTTGGCACAGTAATTAAAAATAAAATAAAATAAAATAAAATAAAATAAAATAAAATAAAATAAAATAAAATAAAATAAAATAAAATAAATGGCCTAATTATTATTATTATTATTATTATTATTATTAATAAATAATGTTTTATTGTATACATTATAATATATCATATAACATAATATAATATATTATGATACATTATATATTATATTATAATATTAATAATATATTATTATTATTATTATATAATGTATACAACAAAACAATCTAATAATAATAATTATTAAATAATGTTTTATTGTATACATGATAATATAATATAATATATTAGACTATTAATAATAATATTTTTATAAAATTATATTATTATTATTATTATTGTTGTTGATGTTGCTGATAATTAATGTTTTATAATAATAATAATAATAATAATAATAATAATAATAATAGTAGTAGTAGTATATTATTACAATAATTTTCTGACACAATAACAAAAAAAAATTCTACAACTGGTACTAATACATAATATTTTTCTTTAACTTTTCTGACAGCCAATATTATTTTGTATTTCTTTATTTATGAAAATCATTTTTGGCACAAAAAATAAATAAATAAAAAATAAAAATAAAAATAAAATAAAAATAAAAATAAAATAAAATAAAATAAATAAATAAAATAAAATAAAATAAAATAAAATAAAATAATGGCCTAATTATTATTATTATTAGTATTATTATTATTAAAAAAAGATGTTTTACTGTATACATGATGATGATGATGATAATAATAATAATAATAATAATATATAATACATTATGTATTATATAATATTAAAAATATTATTTTATATTATTATTATCATCATCATCATCATCATCATCATGTATACAATAAAACATTTAATAATAATAAAAATAATAAGAATATATATTATATTATAATACATTATATTATTATTATTATTATTATTATTATTGCTGTTAATTAATGTTTTAATATAATAATAATCATTTTATATTATTTATCATTTCTGACTCAATAAAAATTAAAACAAGTAACAAAACAAGTAAAAAATTGTTTTACAATAAAAAAAAGAATAAGAATACTAATAAAAGTATAAGAATTAAAAATATATTTAATATTATTAATAATAATAATAATAAATATTATTATTATTATTATTAAAATAATGTTTAATTATATTAATAATAACAGTAATTTTAATTTTATAAAATATCTGGTCAAATGTGGAGGCCAAAAACTTGAAGCCAAAACTATCTGTACACAAAGCTACAAATGCCAAACAGGCACGTGATATGCAGTTAAACAACATCAAATGCAACGGAAATGCAGATGAGACCTTTACTTTTCTGTAGAAGGAAAAGGAAGTGATAACTGCGATGTTAAAAGCTCTGACGCTCTGCTACATGATTATCTTTCTTTCTATGTAGTCAATCACTTTTACAAGAGCACTTTCCTGTCTTTATAATCCTATAAGCTAGAGGAGCGAGCTACTAATATTGTCCATCAGTGTCTTGTAAAAGGTCTCAGTGTGTTAAGGAATGATAGGCAGCAAGAAACAAAAGACGGATGGCGAAAGTGGAATTAAATGCATCGAAAACCTTGTCAGCGAATTCCAAGGATTGGGGGCGGCATGTCTATTTTTCAAAACGACATTTCTTTATTTGACAGCACCTGCTTGAGGGATAGCATCCCGAAATGGGATAGCCGTACATCACCCACGTCATACGGTGCATGGATGTTATTATCCAGAAACGTCCAGCATGACAAGATGCAGGAGATACCAGTAAACTGCATCCGTGACGGATGGCGCAGGCGTGTACATGTATATGTCTGTGCGCATACGTCCGTGTTTGCTGTCACTCTGCCAGCCCACCATCTGGGCCTGTGCACCAACTGTCCTTAATGAGGGGATTAGACCTCATGCGATGCTGGGGGACCCTCAGCACCGGCATATATCGTCCCCTCCTCCTGCTCGCTTTTATATGGAAAACATTACAGCGGGAAGGTAGAGCCGGCAAATCGGGCACCCAGCAAGGGCCTCTGATGAGCCACGCTTAACTGCGGCCATTTTTCTGGCCCTGGCTTTTGTGTGCATGTACACAACAGAGGTTCTGCAGGTGTTAGATCCCTGCATGTGTGTGTGTGAGCAATAGAGATTGCTGGGTATGCGCTGCACACGGTGCTGTTTCAGGCCCCCTGGGTTTGTGTTGGCAGACCTTGAATCAGTCCATAATGAGCTCTGCCAGTTCTAAGCTCCAGACGCAGGACAGTGGAACAGCGGGGACTGCAAGAGAACCAGCCGCTCCCTCCATATCTCACTCACTGCCTCCTCCGGTCTGACACAAACAAAGGACAGAATAGATTAAAAGAACACAGGGCATGTAAACAGAGAGGCCACACTCCTGAGGAAGATAAATGAAAGCGTCAGCCTCTGCTCTAATAAAGAGAAAGCCGCTGGCTTGTGGCATGTGAGCTCGACGGTCAACGAATGCCATGTTAATAGAACTATGAATATCCTCCAATGAGGGAATGATTATAGTCATTAGAGAGTTCCGAAGACACACATTTTTTTCAGCTGTGGTTGGACTTTCCAAGATCTACCAGATGAGATGTTTTTTAAAGTGATTTATTGGGTGGATTTCTATTCATGTTCGTACACACTGGGTCTGATTCACTAACTTTGCTTACATACATAAATCCACAACAAATGATGGCAAAAAAATTTAGAACCAACTATAAACTGATACAAAATTTCCCCGCCAATTATTCAGAATGATATCTGCCAATACCGATAGTTTGATTTTCTTAAGGGGGAAAAATCTCTATATACAGGGAACCCTTTCATTTGGTACATTACTATAATATACAGAGTCAAGCCCAACAGAGTCCGTAACAGGTCCCAAACTATTAAATTCAACTGCTATTTATTTTCAGATATAATAATTACACTCAAATAAAAACTGAAATGTTTGTATATAAATCAGTTGCACATAAGGTAGTTTTCATAATTGTCTTCATGACAAATTTACTCAAACATACATATATAATTAACACTAAATAAGCTCCTCTCTAGTGTTTTTTATAACTAACTAACGAACTGTGAACATTGCATGAGTTTCCTGAAGTAAATGCAATGTTAACTGACATATTGTTCTCAAGCTGTTTTATTGGCATCTTTTAGCGGTTGAAACACTGATTGAGCGACTACATGAGACATGGTACATTTCGGTAAGTTGTACTGTATCGTTCAACATACCTTCTGATGTTCATGCATGTTTTTTGCGCTGTAACTTGTATTAAAGAGGAAGAGATGACTCGCTGCCCCTTGAACTGAGGTGCTACAGCGATCTGTCATGTCACATTTAAGAGCATCATTTACGTCATTTATTGTATGAATTTCATGATAAAATGGACAGAATTTGAAAGCTGAGTCTTTGTTTCTTATCCGAAGTAACAAAGCCCGAAAGCTCTTTGTGATTATTGGATGGGAGCAAGCGTGCCGCACGAGTCCTGAAAGGTGAAGCCAAAGCGCCTCGATCGCCCTCAGGTGGTTGGTCCCAGTATAGGTCATAAACCCCGCCCTCTCCATGTAATCTTAAGGTGCGTTCACACCACCTTGTAATTCCCGTAATTACGAGATTCTAGCTTGTAAAAAGTGTTCACGTCCTCGTAGAGCTCGTAATTACAGCTTGTAGGATGGGAGTTTTCTGAAAGCTGACCGCTGTAGATTCATTTAGGCGTTGATAGTGGTGCCATAGAAACGCATAATTCCCAGTCCAAGGACGTGAACAGCCCCAAAATATAACGTCACGTGTTGTCATCTCAAGATTCCGGTAAATACGTACGAGGTGGCGTGAACGCAGCAATATAGACGTGAGATAAAGTGAACAATTAAATTACACTTCAAAATGTTTTTTCTGTCTTTTTATGTAGTTATCATGCTGATGTAAGTTCAAGTGTTCATTTTTTAAATAAGTTTTGTTTTAGTTAGTTGTTTGATGCTATAAGAACGGGGGTGTGACATCATGATTGACATGATGGGTCCCGAATCAGCATAAGATGTCAGCACCATATTGGGAGATAGGCGGCTTCACTTTTCTACAATGGAAGAGGTGCGTCGTCCATATTTTTTTTTTTACAGTCTATGGATGGGAGGCTTGTTATGAATACTGTTTGGTGTAGGGAAAAACGCAGACCTAGCAACCCTGGCTTGGAACCACGGTTGATTCAAAGGGTCAAATAGATCCTGCTTTTATGTCACTATTTTTTAACTGTCAATGCGTTATTGTTGTGTTAACTTTGACAGCCCTTATTCAACACAAGGCATTTTCTTCACACAGTATGCATCGCAGTCTGACATGTTTTTCCTCCCCCTTTCAATTCACAGGATATAATCGGCCCTGATCATCGGCTGTTTTTAAACAATCAGCCGATGGCCGATAGTGAAAATAATTGCTTTTATCGGCCGATACCGATTACCGGCCGATACATCAGTGCATATATATATATATATATATATATATATATATATATATATATATGAAATACATAAACTAAATACAAATTTCAGTAGGAAAATTTCAAATTCAATTGAGGCACACACTCCCTCACTTAATCCGAATTAAAATCAGATGAAAATCATGCACAGTTTTTAAATGAAACTCACTGTTCAAACAAAAAAACAAATACTATACTATAACATTTATTTTACAATGTTTACAATATTCTGGTCTCTAGATAATATTCTGGCTCAGATTCCTCCATCATGTAAGTCTGTAGGATATTTTTGCATGTTACATTGTCTGCCAAGCAAAAATCATGAGTCAGATCATTCAAAATAGAAACAGCACACCTCTCCCCAACAAGCCACATGATTTGAGATATTATTCATATCCGTAGTACAAAAGGCTTAGAGTTAAATGCCTAAGTTTAATACTCAGGGTTAGTTGAGCAATAAATAATAGCGATGCTTACTTTGGTGAATGCCAATAAAAAGAAAGAAAAATCAGTGAACCTTCTTTGTAAGACTCGTATATTAACAAATAATTGGAAAATGTGATAAACTTGTCCATTTTTGTAAGCGCTTTAATGACCTTATGGCTAACAGCAATGCACCTGAACACCTCAGTTTTGGAATTATCACAGAGGAACAGTGTGTTCAGATCTCCAAGGGCCAAAACACTGAAGTGGCCCTCAATTTCCAGAGCTAATCATTCAGTCCTCAACAGCACCTGTGAAGTAATGGCAGCTCTAGGGCCAAGCAGTGTAAAGACCTGGCAAGAATCGAGCTGAAACCAGGGCACTTTTTATCGCTGAGGACATTAGAAGAGCATTATCCAGCTGTATTTAGCTGTTTGTTACTGTGGCCGGGGCAGCCGTCCAGCGGCGGAGGACATTGACGAACAGAGCGAACCTTGTTGTGTTCTGACTGGCACTGTTCCACCGGCCGTACGAGCGCATACACAAAGCCCCGATGAACTAGCAGCGGTTTATACATCTCGCTTGGGCTAAAAAAAGTCTGAAATGTCAGCCAGCCTGAGAGCGATTGTCTTACGAAACCCCACTTTTCTTCTCCCCTCTTTTTGTCGTTCATCTTCTTGAGAGGTGGGATGAATACCCTCTCTGCTCTTTATACACTTGTCCTCTGCTGGTTCAGGGACTTAGAGGAGGGCAGCGGATCTTAAATAAAGCTAGCAGAGGGGTGACATGCGTGGCGAAGGGGTAATGGCAGGGGCATTGTGGTCCGGGAACAGAAGGCGGGGAGACCCGGAGCAAAAACACTTCAGCGCTGAGAGGACTTCTTCTGAAAGAGCTCCGGCCGATGACAGCACAAAACAAGAGGCCCATAGTCATCAATTAGAAATCAGCAAAACACAGCTGGAGCCAAAGGGGCCTGCTGGAAGTCAAGGGCTTAGGAATTTTAAGGGGAGGATGGGAGGAAAAAAAAAAAAAAAAAGAGTAGGAACAGCATTCAATAAAGGCTAGAGGAGAGAACGGGATTGTGGGAGTTGTGATTTAGAGATGGGGAAGGGAGGATGACACGACTCAGGACTTATGCAAGCTCAAGGAACGGATGGGAAACAAACGTACGGGCAAAGCCCTGACGCAGACGACTGCCGATCCACCAGTTCAGCTGTATCTCCTGTGATTTCACAGTTGTCGCTGCCCTGTAAATTTCTGCTTGTTTTTCTTTAGAGTTCTTTAACAGAAGAGATGCCAAACGTCACATGGGGATTCGGCCTGATTTGGACTGCTAAATGCCTGTGGCTCCGTGTCAAAAACAGAAAGGCAAAAAATCAAATCTTGGCACTCTATCCTGAAGCATTTCCCAAGAGGAAGGGCAACGTGACAACATTTCATGTTTTCTGACTTGACTTCTGGAAGATCTTTAGCTTAGGACGCTTAAAAGTAAAATACTACATATCCTACACTACAAAATATAATGTTTTTCATTAGTCTTTTTTGATAAACATACACAGTGGGCAACAATACATAAAACTCACAATAATGCATCTTTAATATGAGTGTATTTTGTCTTACTGCACTGGCTGATTTTTTTCGCTTGTTTTGAAGTCCCCCTGCAGTCAATAATTTTATCCCTTAAAACTTATCTTTAATCACCAAAAAAACATATTTAAACATTTTTTTTCCTGTGAAAAAAAATCTTCATTCCTTAAAATAGCTTGAATGTAACTCTACACCCTTGCTTCATTTAGTATATGCGGATCTAATAATATGCTAATTAGCCCCGCCTCCACTCACTCAAAATTTTTTACTAAAAAACAAGTTTTAAAAAGACTAATTAAAATGTATTTCTTTGCAGTTAGTGTAGCATGTAGAAAAAAGTACTATTTATATTTCAAATAAATGCTGTTCTTTTGAACTTTCTATCATCGAAGCATCCGTTTTACTGTTTCCAAGAAAGAAAAAAAAAAGCAGCACAACTGTTTTCAACATTGATAATCATAATAAATGTTTCTTAAGCAGCAAATCAGCATATTAAATTTTTTTCTGAAGGATCATGTGACACTGAAGACTGGAGTAATGATGCTGAAAATACAGCTTTACCATCACAGTAATAACTTACATTTTCAAATATATTCACATAGAAAATTATTTTAAACTATAATATTATTTCACAATATTACTGTTTTTATTGTATTTTAATCAAACTAATGCAGCCTTATGCTCACCAGCAAATGGTGAGCATAAGAGACGTCTTACAAAATCTTTTGAACAATGGTGTGTAAATAACTGCTTTATCACATCTGCAATAAATCCTCAGTATCCTGGTCTAATATCCAACAAAAACATGCACACAGAATTCTTACCCATAAAGAGTTTACCACATTACCACAGTTTCCTCTCAGATCTCTTCCAGACAGTGTTACACACAATCTCTTTGTATTGCTCATGTTGATTCAGTAGTGACTAATATATTAGTCACTACTAAATCAACAAAAAAACACAATTTACTTGTGGAATACCTTGGAGCATGTTTTTCTTTTAAATGACACTTTTACAGTTCCGCACAACCAGGTTGTATCTTCCTGGTCTAGTCAGCTAGCCAGCACTGTGGCCACTTGTGTGTACTGCCTTTATTTGACATAACACCCTTCAACAGCCCTCTAACAAGACAAGGGGGCCCCAGTGTACCAGCATAGCCAATACTGAGAACAGATTCAAACACACACACATACACACACACACACACACACACGGACAGACACAAGCACTGTTATGATGACATTCACAGCTGTTCTGTGTCTGTCAGAGCTCCTCAGCGGCTGTTTTGTGTCCTTAGCTAGAAACACTAATGACAGATGCCATATTTCTCTCGCTGGCCTTAAAGACCAGGATCTGGGCCATGACTCCATGTCTGCTGAACCCCACAGGAGGCTACTGGATCCCCAGGCAACAAACGGGCTGAAATTATCATGCGGAACTGGTCCAACTAGGTCACATGCCCACAACAACAAAATAAAATAATTGATACTTGTAGACATGGAGGATTTGTTTATAGAAAGTCTGGGACTAATCATATGAGATGAGAATAGCAGTAGCAGTAAATTACTGTCACCGGAATTCTCATTTCATCCTTTGAATTATTCCTCGTGTCTTCCTCTGGATTGGCTCAGGTAGTTTCTTTGATTTCCCATGTTGCGTTAGGAAATAAGTATGCTGAAATCTGTAACAGCAGAGAAGAAATCAGCATGCTTTACAAGCATAAATGTCACTTGGGATGACAGACTGCTAAATCAAATGCTTAACATATCAGAAAAATGTACATGTGCACTGCATGGATTTGGCTGAGGACATCAGTCACTGTTAAACAGCTTTGAAAGGAGCTCTTGTGGGCACACGTGGTGACAGGGTCACTTTTAAAAGGAGGTTATTTTCTATATAGGTAAATAGGGGGCCAAGAGGTCCGAGGACGTGCAGGCGCACCAAATATCTACAGATGCAATCCATCACCACGCCTACCTTTCAGCATGGATTTCTATAAGAGACCTCCAGTGTCCCACATAACTGTCCCCATTGAGTTCAGACTCTTCGTGAGCCATTTGTGCATTTGTAAACAGGTTTTTATTAATAGACCTCTTGTTAAACCATTAGAGGTCTAGTCTAATGCCATGTGAAGTCTTCTAAATCTTGGCATGATGAAGGAGGTGCATCTGGACCATGAGAAGCATTTGGCAGGTGTGGATGCTAACGTGAGCATGAGGGAGAGATGGGATTTGGAGGAGAAACTGAATGGGGTTGGGCTACATTTAGCCTAAGAATCCTGCCAATAGGACACTGTTTGGCACTGTTTTGGCACTACTCTTTCCATTAATTTCTCCCATAGGGATTTCAAAAAAAATCTTCATCACAATGTTAAAAGCCATGAACCAAGCCAATCAGCTACGACACTACAAGCAAAAAAGTTTTAGAAAATCGGACATAAAAACAAAGGTACAAAGGTACTTAACGGCTTTACTGAGGGAAAGAACTACAATCCCATGAAGCATTGTTAACAGGATAATCTAATTAAAAACGATGGGGAAAAAAGTAAAAATGTTGATTATATGTATGAAAACAACATATTTTTAGTTTATTGCAAAATATGCATATATATTCAAACACAAATATTTTGCGAGCGTAGGGAGAGCGACTTGATTACGTCATTCACAGTGATTCATGGGAGTGGGCAGAGCTACAGAGATCCTTTGGCGCATTTTGCTTGTTTTGACTCTCTGATTGGTGGAATTTTCTGTACAGCATCATGGGTAATGTAGTTTATTGGTAGAATTTTCTGTACAGCATCATGGGTAATGTAGTTTATTGGTGGAATTTTCTGTACAGCATCATGGGTAATGTAGTTTATTGGTGAAATGTTCCGTACAGCATCATGGGTAATGTAATTTATTGGTGGAATTTTCTGTACAGCATCATGGGTAATGTAGTTCATTGGTGGAATTTCCTGTACAGCATCATAGGTAATGTAGTTCATTGGTGGAATTTCCTGTACAGCATCATGGATAATGTAGTTTATTGGTGTAATGTTCTGTACAGAATCATGGGTAATGTAGTGTATTGGTGAAATGTTCTGTACAGCATCATGGGTAATGTAGTTTATTGGTGGAATGTTCTGTACAGCATCATGGGTAATGTAGTTTATTGGTGGAATGTTCTGTACAGCATCATGGGTAATGTAGTTTATTGGTGAAATGTTCTGTACAACATCATGGGTAATGTAGTTTATTGGTGGAATTTCCTGTACAGCACCATGGATAATGTAGTTTATTGGTGTAATGTTCTGTACAGAATCATGGGTAATGTAGTGTATTGGTGAAATGTTCTGTACAGCATCATGGGTAATGTAGTTTATTGGTGGAATGTTCTGTACAGCATCATGGGTAATGTAGTTTATTGGTGAAATGTTCTGTACAGCATCATGGGTAATGTAGTTCATTGGTGAAATTTTCTATACAGCATCATGGGTAATGTAGTTTTTCACATTGAATTCTGCTGTTAAACAATTATTTTAAAACTAAGTTGAAATAAAGTGGGCTAACGGCTTCAACAGAAGCAACTAATATCGATTAACAACCTTGTAGCTCACAGTAAGGCTGTCTTTAAAGGTTTGTAAGTTCAAAAATCAATTTCCCTATGGAGAAAATGAATGGAGTTTTTACTTCCAGAACCCAACGTGCACTCTATAGAAAAGTAATGAATATGAAATGAAAGTGCTGCAAAAAAAGCAAAAAAAAAAAGCAAAAAAAAAAAAAAAAAAAAAAAAAAGAAAAGCATCAATATTGTGTAAAATAAGTAAAAAAAAATAAATAAATAAAAAAAATAAATAAAATAATATATTATATATATATATATGAATTTGTATAATAAATATTTCAAATAAATATTTGAAATTTATTGAAATTTTATAGCAACTAATTAAAATATTATATATAAAACAAATATTACATTAGCCATGCAGGTTAGTGACCAGCGGTGATAATTTTCCCTTTTTGAAGAATAAAATAAAAAAAATAAAATAAAAAATAAAAAATAAAATAAAATAAAATAAAATAAAATAAAATAAAATAAAAATATTCCAACGGAATTTCACATGATGTTGGGCAGAAACAGCTTTATTTGAAGAGGAGTCAGTGAGCTGAGTGCCATGTGTAAACTGCTTTCACAGTTCACTGCTGGCTCCTGTCAAAACGAGCGGTGTCAACTCTGCCAAACTTAAACACAACATAAATCTGTTACTTGAGCGAGTCAACAGCCCCTCATCTCAGGGACAGATGTGTAAAACCTGGCAGGGGAAACAGACAGGAAGAGATAGAAGGGGGCTGGCAGCAAAGAAAGAGTGTGAGATAGAGCAGGATGGGCGGGATGGGCGGCCATTTGCTGGAAATGTCAACTGTCTACTCGCTGTTTATGTTAATGAAGGATGCCACAGAGCTGTTTTGAGAACTGTGTGTGGGCTAGCGGTATTAGTTTCAGCCGTGCAATGATAGAAGGGACAAACGGGGCAAAAATAACTTTAAGCAAACATCCTAGTTTCAACTCAGACTAAAGCAAAGCTTGCCATCAATTAAACACAGCCTGGACACAGTTTGTTCTCAAAGCAATCTTTGCAATTTTTTGTATTCATCATAATGACACACACACACACACACACACACACACATACACACACTTACATCTTTTCTTCGTTTTGTCTTGCTTTCCCAAAGCCATTGTAGAGGCAAACGTCACAATAAAAGAGTCTGAATCAAAACAGCGTGAAACAAGGTGCTTAAAGCAACAGGACATGGGAAACAAAGCGAGATAAGACACAACTGCATGTGGATGATTAGAAATGAATGGCTGCTGGAGAACAATACCAACAGGCCTCATCAGCAGGGCTTCTCATCCTAGTTCTGCTGAAAATTACTTCCAAATACCTTCCCTGTCAGCATGTGTATGTGTGTGTGTGTGTTTTCTGGAGGGTTAGGTGTTTTCCGCCTCACCTAAATTGTCAAGCGTTGTTGAGAATCACACACACACACACACAGACCAAATTGTATGTCCACGGTCTTTATTAGACAAAGAAAATGACAAGCTATCACTGGAGACCACAAAGACAGCTGAGATTGAAACATGTCTGGCACAATCAGAGAGACATGGGTTTTGTACAGTGATTCTTGTGATTAAAACGGTCATGGTCGAAAAACCACCTCATTATAAAAATACACAAGCAAGTCTGGTTTAAATTAGATTATTTGAACATTTTTTTCTCCAGTCTATACATCAAAACATAGATAGACATGCATAAAAAACACGCATATTGAGAATGTTTATATGTACCATCTCACACTGATTATCTATCTACACATACATACAGTACTGTGCAAAAGTCGTAGGCAAGGTAACGTTAATATTTTCACACACACAAAAAAAAGGTATTTAAATATTTTGCTGTCGTGTATATATATATATATATATATATATATATATATATATATATATATATATATATATATATGTATATATATACATATATACACACACATAAATATATATATATATATATATATATATATATACACACAGTCAAACCAAAATTTATTCAGACACCTTGAACATTTCATTCATTAATACAGTTTATTCACTATAGTTTAAAAAAAAAAAAAAAAAAAAAATGACAAGATCTCAGAGTTAAACCGTGTGTGAAGAATTTTTGGGTATAATATGTCACAGTTTACTTTATTTTACTATCCTCACTTACATAAATCAACTATAGTGTCCTGCACCCACTAGTAAAAAATATCAAAAATATCAAAAATGTATGAATAATTTTTGGTTTGACTGTGTATATATATATATATATATATATATATATATTTTTTTTTTTTTTTTGTATATATACAGAATCTTGAATTTTAATTCCTCGAGGTAAACCTTAATTTGTGCTTATTATTAATTTTATTAAAAGTACTTTAAAGCTAAGGAATGCTACTCCAGGCACACAAAATATAAGTTAATCAGTAGGCAAAATATAAGTTAAAATATAATTTAACACATTTATGAAATATATTTTAATATTACTTATTTTAGATTTTAAATACTTAAAATATTTTTTATGAATATAAGAAGGATTATTTTAATTATCAGATTTAAATAAAACAAATTACATTTATATTTGTCTCTTTGAGCACAAAACAGATGAGCCACGTCATCCACCCAGAACTAGAATATCAAATTCAACACTGAAAGGTAGATATATCCCATGCTGCTTTGTGGTCTGGGCGTCTTTTCCGCTCAGCAATAGAAAAGGGAGATTAATTAGAATTTGGTTAACAATGCTATGGCTTTCAGATTAATCCATCTGGCCTCTGACCTGTATTGAGCACAAATGCTGCCTGGGAAAACAAGAAACCAAAATTGCTGCAATGCTGGAACTATCTACCATTCCTTGAGATAGTTAGAATGTACAAACTCTTAATTGGGGCCATCGGCTCAAAAGTTGATTACCTTGCATGGTAATTAAGACCACCGAGCACTATGCAACAAACAAGACATGGCCTGGGAATTTGTATGCAGACACATTCCTCCGACATATACAGAAAACCAGCAGGATAAGAACACTTATCGGGCTGGACATCTCCCACACAAGTATGACTTAACACCCCTAAATAACATCACCCCATGACACATTCTTCTACACACTCCCATGAAAAGAATTCCAGCAGAACCGATCCTCCCGATCGATAATCCATGTCTGGGACACACACAAACCTGTGGACACGCTACATAAATAAATATGAACTCCATACCCTCCTTAGCCTCCTTCAGTCAAGCCAAAGGACAGAAAACAGACTTAGCTGCCGAGTCAAAGGTCGCCCAAGACTAAATTAGGGAGTCCCATGTGGATGGGGGGGACAATTACCCTAAATCCTTCAGTGTCTCTCACACTCCCCTGTCAAAGTGCTGCAAACAGTATAAAAGTGAGGAGCACACCCCCTTTTAGGCTTGTCAGGTTGTATATAGTTTATAAACAGAGATGGGAGGGGTCAAAGGTGTTGAGGTGAGAGGTCAGGGAGTAAGAAACGAGAAGATTGAGAGACGCAAACTCTCCAGCTGATGGATAACACTTGGGTTGGGAAGTGGCTCACTGAAAGCTGTGGGACCACACAAAAACCGAGAGAGTTGAAATCTCAATGCCTTTTAATGCCTCATTTAAATCGAATTAAAACACATAATCTACTTATTGTGTAAGAAAGACCTCAACATAAGCCCTTTTCGGACAGGAATAGTCAGGTAAATTATTATTTTATAGACTTATATACTTTGTGATATTAATTTAGTCTTTATCAAACAAAAATTGTGGAGGCAAATTGTCTACTGTTTTTCAGGACATTTCTGTATCTTTTCCCACAATACATTTTCTAATTTATTTTAATCTTCATTACTGAGGCTAAATTATTATTATTATTATTATTTATGCATTTGGTATCATGAACTAACAATGAACAATTCTTTTCCATCATGTTTTACTCTTGGTTATTTTTGTGGCATTAATTAAAGGTACACTATGTAACTTTTTGGCCCTCTAGCAGTTGGAAGAACATTGTTTTGGTTGTGCTTTGGCTCTGTGTGACTATGCGGATGAATATGGTTATCCTACTGCTATCACTACTAGGCTTAAGAGATATAACCAGTTTAGATGGAAAGGATCTCAAGCTGACTAGCTGAAGACGTTTACTGTAGCTTTACCCATTAATAGACATGGAATTTCCTTGAAAATAAATTCCAGCACAGCAATACAACAACCATAATGAAATGACCCTTCACTATAGATAATGCTTTACAATGAACTCAGATACATATGGAAATTTATCTGTTCAGTAAAATACCTTACTCACAATGTTGAGTAATAAAAACACCATCTCCGCTTTGCTTTTACAACATTTGAAATCCCTCAGTTCTCGCCATCTCTGAAAAGCCGAGCCAATGTTGGTTCTTGTTTTATTACGAGCTTTGTTGCGTTATCTTTTTGTCAGCAGACTCTCCTCTGTTCGGTGTTATTTTAAAATGGATGATTCCCTGGAGTTTCGAGATTTAGCACGCTCCATGTCAACCTTTCTCGCTCGTTGTATCAGTGTTTTTGAACAAATCATTCGAGTGGATGATTCACTGACTCGAGTGGATGATTCACTGACCTGTTTCATTTATGAATGAATCAGTGTTTTTGAACAAATTGTGATTTGTTATTGAATTAATTCAAGTGAATGATTCAATGATTTACTCATTAAGAGAATCACTTGATTCTAGGGCTGTCACAATTCCTCGATTAAATTTGAGTACTCCATTTTAAAAAATCCTCGATTGCAATGTACCATATGATTACTTGCTTTTGATACTTTACTTGAACCAAAAATTATTGCCTCATTGTTATATATGTATTTTAAGTCATTTTAAAGGCTATCGTTTGCTTAGGTTTATTTGTATTACCACAAAAAAAATATCAAATTACTTGATTAATCGTCAAAATAATCAACCGATTACTCAATTAGCTCAAAACAGCCCTACTTGATTCATTAATAAATTAGTGTTTTGAATGGATTGATTACTGAATGTTTCAATGATTCATTCATAAAGAGAGTCAGCCAATAAAATTTGAGGGTAGGAACTAACTCTTGTATAATTATAAATGTAATATGAACAAATATATTTGAATGAATATAAAATACAATTACCTTTAACCTAGATTAATAAATGTTGTAAAAAGTTATTTCATGATACTGTACCTAATGCATCAATTTTGAATTTGCACAAACAATTCATATTGTATTTCATGCTGTCATTTGAAAAATAAAATAACACAACCAATATAATGAAGGACAATTTAGTATCATGCCATAAAATCAAACTGTTTTATGTATTGCACGGTGCCGTTGAGCTGTGTTTATGGTCATCAAATGAACACTGACACACTAGAGTTGCTAGGTGATCCTCAGACAAACACACTGTCAGAACATGCCTCGGTTCGCTAATGGAATCTGAACACAGACTCTAAGCGCTCTTAAGAAAGGACCAGAGACAAACACAATGAAATTAGAGGTGAAGGTTACTCCGTCAGAGTTACATTTATCTCAAATGTGTCAGTAATCACAGAGGTCTGAAAGCACCGTGAGCTCTTAAATTAATCAAAATTGCAGCACATCATCTAATGTTCCAGACAGCAGGCAGATGTCTTTATCTTGGGAGCGTAATTATGAGCTAAATGCGCCGTAATGTGCCTCAAGGTTTCTCGAGCTAGTATAAAAATGTTCTTCATAAGAAGGTGTTTACCTGTAGTTAATCCATCGCACTGTTTGGATTTTCAAATGGTGCTTGAGGTGCAGTTTCGGAGGATGTATGTGATTTAATGTATTGATTAGCACTGGAAAGGGATTCTTGATCTTAATATATGATATGGAGGAATTTATTTATATGATGATTTAATTTAATTTAATTTAATTTAATTTAATTTAATTTAATTTAATTTTAAACATGGACAACCAAATCTTTTTGTTGGCAAAATGACACCAAATGCATTAAGTAATATTAACAAATATTATTAATATAAACAAATTGAATATTATTGTAAAGTGACAAAACCCAGTAAAGGAAAATATTTTAATCCACTGAAAAGATCCGTTGTTGAATTTTAACTGAGTATCTGGTACTGTAACTAAGTTAGGAGTTTCCATCAGCATGTGTCAGCACTAACAATGAATAAGCTAGCTTGCAGTTGATTTTTGACTTTGCCATATACACAGAGGAAACATAACAATGTTTGTGGGCCAATCACAGAGAGGTGCCGTCAGCAGTGTGGAGAGACTGTAGCATTGCATGATGGATACTTCACTCCCAGAGGGGTTCGAGTCAGGCTCTGGAAACCGGCCACGGTTTAGGGAGCCACGTTCACGTTAACACACACACACACACACACACACACACACACACACACAATTTCAGCTGAAAAATTTCCCCACGGATCTAATCCATCTCACTTTGGTCCACAAACACGTCTCCAGACAGTTTGCATAGGCATGAGAGAGGAAGATCTAGCAGAAGAGTCTGTTTAGCTTAATGCTGACCAAGAACTTCAAGCAAGCACTTCTCGCAAGTGCAGTTGAATGGTTTTAAAGAAATAAAAAATTAAATTGTGTATTAAAATAATAAGTGACAATATTTAAAATATTACTATAAAGATGTGCGTGTTTTGTGTGTGTGTGTCTCTATGTGTGTGCATATTATATATATATATATATATATATATATATATATATATATATAAAATATTTATTTGAATATATTTCTAAGTATTGTTATAGTTTCGCTTAAAACACTGACTAATTTGTCAATGAATCAAGTGATTCTCTCTTTATGGACAAGTCAGTGAATCAATTCACTCAAATTAATTGATTAACATATCAAGTGACAATTTGTTCAAAAACACTGATTCATTATTGAATTAACCAAGTGACTGTTTATAAGTGAGTCAGTGAATCATTCACTCAAGTGATTTGTTCAAAAACACTGATTCATTAATGAATTAAGTGACTGTTTTTGAGTCAGTGAATCATTCACTCAAATGATTTGTTCAAAAACTGATTCATTAATATATTCAAAGCAATAGAATTCTTGCTTGTGCAACATTGTTTAATACTATGGTTAATATTGTTCATTTTGCAAACGTTAATTCACACAACTTAAAATATATATGTATAAATTATCATAGATTAATAAATGCCACAAAAGTAACCAAGATTAAAACATGATGTAAAAGAATTGTTAGTTTATGATACCAAATGCATATCACTTAAACTCATTATTTTGATGGCAAAATGTGACTTTAAAAAGTGGATAATAATTGTGATTATCTTAAATATTGTACAATATTTTAAATACTACAATAAGATATAAAATATTTTAGATAACTAAAATCATGTATAAATGCATTTATTTCATTGTTAAATTGTTATATTCGTTAAAATTCCTTATTTGGATGGCAAAATGTGACTAAAAAGTAGATAATAATTGTGATTATCTTAAATATTGTAGATTAAAATGATTAATTAAAATATTTTAAATACTACAGTTTGATATAAAATATTTTATATAAATAAAATCATGTATAAATGCATTTATTTTTATTATTATATTGTTATATTCATTGAAATTCCTTATTTGGATGGCAAAAAGTGACTAGAATTTAAAGTGCGCAACAATTGTGGATATATTAAATGTTTTACAGTGTATTAAATAATAGTAATAAGGGGAATATTGGCCTACTTGCAACTAAAGTGTGACAGGCCTACTTGCAATAAAAAAAAATTCAAACAATGTTCAAAAGAAAGTAGATTACACCAGTGAAAACTATGAGAGTTGAGTTTAACTTTGATGTACAGCAGGGAAACAAAGTCACACTATTTTGGGTGAAAATGTTGATTCTTGCTGTATTTTTATGGCTAAGCGAATAACAACTCATTGGATCATGTGTCGAGGTGCTTCGTTACAGAACGGACCCTCTATCCCTGATCTGTTGCGGTTCAATCCCCGTATCTTCTTCCAGTTAAGTCCTTCCGACTATGACTGTCTATCACAATGGGCACAACTGGTGGAATAGACAGGAGCCACAATGGTTCCTTGTTTCCCGAGCAGGCAGCAGTTGTCAGGCCAGTGCTCCCACAGCGGCGATTAAACGACACCTCTGCGGGTCCGTGCTAATTCCTCATCCATTGCCACTGGAAGGGATTAAGCAGCAGAGTGATGGAGCGCTCTTATCTCGCCTCACACTGATAAATCAGGTGCTAACACAAACCGCTGCTTCAACAGATCCACACCGAGGGAACGGTCATCGCAGATAGCAGAGCTGTTGGAACAAACGGCACCGTGAGACAAACAAGCGACTCTTAAACAAAAGCCTGTTTGTGTTTAAAAAATGCCCATTTGCTGTCTCTTGGCTCAAGTCTTGCCGCTGCAAGGTATTAACAGGCTGAGGATTACGGCTGTAGACTTGGCCTGGAAGAGAAGGTTTTATGGTGGAAATGCCTCACACGTTGAGCTGGGAGGACAACAGGCACCTGGATTTTGATATCAGATTCTCTGCAATTAGGGCTGTCACAGTTATCACATTTTTGGCATTTGGTACTCACAATTAATTGTCATAGAGTTCTTTTCAATACATGGTTGTTAATAATTGTGTGTTACAGTTTAAATGTGCACATTTACTTTGTTCTGCCAAAATTCACAAACAAAATCCAGTCATTTCTATACTAATTTTCAAGTGAGGGCGAAAGATTTCTACCTGGAGATTTTAGAACTGGTTCAAGTTGGTTATATGGATCCGTCATGCTGACAAACAGAAGGTTGCTTGGCTAAAGTGACTTGTGTAAGCTGTGTTTCATACATCGCTACAGAGAATGGACATTTTTTGCCTGTTGAAATTTTGCTAATGTGACCTTAAGCCTAAAACATATACATATGATATATATATATATATATATATATATATATACACATATGATATATATATATATATATATATATATATATATATGGGTCAATGACATGACGGGTCATTTTTTTGTCCAAAGGCCTTAATAATAATAAAAAACAAAGATATGACATCCAAAGTATGTAAGGTAGTACAGCTTGCTCTTTTTTTGAATCCAAAAGTTTTTAATTATAATTTGCTACATGTAAAGGTATTTTAAAGATTCTGAAGTGTCAAAAGGTCATTCGGTTTAACCGTCCAAAGGTCAATACAGCCATTTCGTTTGTGATTAAAATATCTTAAAATGTAGTAAATGTATATATTTTTTATTCTGGCATGATTTTATAACATCATATCTCAATGTAGTGCAACATGGTATTAAAATTATGTGTAGAAGTCTCTGTTGTGAGAAAGAATTTCCGGAAAAATGAATTTCATTGATGTCATTCGGAGTAACCAATATAAAGGGACCATTTTGGATCAAGTCATGCGGTCAATATCACGTGACAGGATGTGACATCATTCAGACATCTGCAAAGGACCACATGGTCTTAAAGCAAAGTAACTAACTCTCTCTTAACTATTTGAAAAATTCTCAAAAGTCTCACTTGCTCATACGCATGTCCTGAAACATCAGGTCATTCGGTACAACCGCTATAAAACATGGAAAATGTTGTAATATTTTAAATTTTTTACCAAATTTAAATGTTTGATTGTCCTTTTGCTAGCTACCAAGCAAGTTAACTAGCTAGCTACCTATATATCAGCCTGTTAGCACTGTTTGAAAATATCATCATTCGGTATGACCGAAAGTGTCATTCGGTAAAACTGAAATTTTGGTTAAACCGAATTACTTTTTTTGGTGACAATTTTTGTCCATCTCGTAATAAATGACAAAAGCAGTGTTAATTGATTATAAAAACCACATAATCTTATTGTTAACACTTAATAAAACTTCAAAATTAATTATATCTCCATTATGTTTTTTGACACTTTTAAAAACCTTGACAATGACCCATATATATTCACATGAGTTTCTTGTTTGGATGGCAAAATGTGACTTTAAAATGCACAATAATTGTGATTATCTCAATATTATATTTTAAAATGATTTATTATATTTTTTGAATATTTCAATATGATTTAAAAAATATAATATATAAATATTTTATATAAAACAAAATGTGTAAGTGTGTATTTTTCATATCACATTGTTGTTATTCACTTAAATTCCTAATCCTTAGAATTTAAAGTGAACAGTAATCACAGTTATCTCAAATATTATATAAAATAACAGGGATCATGTCTTTGGGGACATACTGTAAACTACATGTCAATAGATGTCTCAATACAACTCAATACAAAAACATATTAATCTGCTTTGCATCCTCCAACAGGAAGCTCCCACTTACATCTGCTCTCCACAGCATGAAGACAAAATGACCAAGAGATGATCTGCTAAAACAAGCAGACAGCTGAAACAACTTGAGTCTGAGGGCAGAAATACCTCTTCCCAGAACAAAGTTGGCTTTAAGTACTCAATTCCCCAAGGGCTGGGAAATCGAAACTGCTGGATAAAAGCCCTTAATATTTCATAACAGTGTCATCTCCGACTGCAGATGAATAAAAACAGAGCAAAAGGGCCATACATGAATACCTAACAGTAGCTCTTTTGTGTATGTTGAGCTATTCTACCAAAGTACTGTTATGCTTTCTTCGGACAAAAGGGCTCAGTTCTTCTACTCCGCTATCCTGCACACATTTGGCCCTCTGTTAGGAGCTCTCTGTTATGAGTCTTCATGCCTTAGAAGGTTAAAAACAGACAAAAGTGAGGGTTGAGGGGCTTAAAGCTGAAAAAAAAAAAAAAAAAAAAAAAAATCAATGAGACTAAGGCCCTGTTTACACCTGATATTAAGATGCATTTTGATCGATTGGATCACAAGTAGATGGAGACACATACCCATTTACACCTGGTCTTTTAATCTGTCTCCTTTGTCTACTTTCGACCACTTTTGTCCTGATTTCTTCAAGCGATGGGTCTATATGGGCTTTTTCAGATCTTTTAATCTAATGGATGAAATAAGCTCACGCAATTTAATGCGCCAGGGGACGAGTGCGTGTTAGAAATCAGGAATGGTGAGAGAACATTGTGCTTGGTACATTTTTTGTCTTCAAACCAAACTTGGGTCTTCAGCCGACAAAGGTTAAATCCCATCTGGCTAGCACACATCCCATAATGTTTACGCATTAGGTCAGTAGGCGAAGAGTAAGCAGTCTTTTGTGGCTGTTCGAATGCATTCGACCACATGAGCGTTTACACTTCGAAAGCAATCCGGTCAAATGTGTTTTCGACTACCTCTAGAAGTGGTCGAAAGTGGACAAGCTCAAAATGTTTTAGACTCCATTTACACCTGTATTTAGCGTCATCCACTTGTAATCCAATTGACCAAAACACATCTTAATACCAAGTGTAAACAGGGCCTAAGGGTGTGTTCACACTTGGTTCAGACCAAAAAAATAAAATGATACACACACAAACAAAGATCTGCTGCAAGGGAACAGGGGTACCAACCTGTGATGGGTAACATCGCGACTATGATGAGAAAAAACAGGTGTGCTTGAGCTTTCCGTCCTTTTTAGGGTTGCATCTTCTGAAATCACATCCTGTTTTTGATTTGTTTAGATATCTTTGGTCTGTGTTACGCTCATATTTCATTTGATCCACACCAGAGCTTGTTTGGAAGCAGAGCGAGACCCACGGAAAAGATCTTGGTCTGCTTATGCTGTGCGTGCCAAGGTTCGGATGGCAGCATTTACACTTATTCAAATGAATGGCACTAACAGAACAATCGCACCTGATTTGTTTTAATCGAACTGAATCTGCCAAGTGTGAACACACCCTAAAACACATTTTAAGACTTGGAAACACAACCAAAAGTGAATTTAAACCATAAACACATCAAGTTAGGAACCAAGTTTCAGATGGCAGCGTTTACACTTATTCAAATGAACCGCACTAACAGAGCAATTGCACCAGATTCGTTTTAATCGAACTGAATCTGCCAAGTGTGAACACACTCTAAAACACATTTTAAGACCTGAAACACAACCAAAAGTGAATTTAAACCATGAACACATCAAGTTATGTATGATCTGCTTCTAATATTTAATCTACAACTGCAAAACTTGACGGACAATGTGCTGTGACATGGAGCAGACAGCATGATCATACTGTGTGTGATTTATGCTAATAAAGGATTAGCTGAATTACAGCAATCTTTTGCAATAAACAGTTTGCATTTATCAGCTGTTGTGTTGCATTTATCTTGTCTGGGGAAAAAAAGCAATATAGACAGGGTTATACCCATGGGCTTATTTGACCCCCTTATGAAATGAAATGCATAGATTCTCTGACAGTGGCGTAAGTGTTTGGGGAGTTTGTGTGAAAAGCAATAATAAATATCCTAGCAGAGAGCAGCTATCCGATAAAGACCAATACGCCGACTGTGAGTGCAGAGTGCTGGAACAGCGAAACCAATCTTTCTCTCTAATCGCCAGTCAAATCCTCTTGTTTTCACACTGATATGCAATTCATTAGTACGCTAGAGTGAACTGAAACCCACTTTTCTCGAGCGGTGAGGACTCATTGATTTATGTGAGGGAGGTTAACTCTGGCAGCTTATCAAAACTTATAATCTAATGAAATAAATTAATAAAGCGGGATCCTTACGCAAATATCTGTCTGCGAGAGATAAGATGCCATAAAATGTGCGCTGGCTTGTGAAAGAGTGTAATGGTGGTCTTAAAGATTGTGAATTGTAATGTACTCCCTTGAGATTAACTCTGCAGGACTCATTTTCACCATCCAGTGATCACTGTCTGACCAAGCAATTACCTTCATCAAAGCATTTATTATGGACAAGGACACTCATGGATGCTTACAGGGCTACACAGATTTGAGTACAAGGGATGAATATATTGTTGCTGCCGGGTGGAAATCTTGTATCTACAAAACCGCTACTTTTCAGGAAATGGAAAAAACACTGGATTTTTTAATGAACTTTAAATTACCGCTTTGTCAAAGTTGATATTGTGGCTTTATGGTCAGGCATTATTAATATTTTACCAAAATCAAGCTTAAATGGACAAATGGAGACATGTTTTCTCTGGCTGACACGGACAATACTATATATTTAACGTTCAATAGAAACCTCAAGATTTCAAATTGGCATTAAAATAATGCATGCACTCATTTGTACTCATTTGTATTTCATTTGTGCGTCACTGCCTACGAAGAAAGCAAAAGTATGCATGCACATGAACTAATAAAGATCTGTTTGCTCAAAATTATGAAGAAAATGCGAGTATGGATGAATTAATAAAGATCTATTTGCTCAAAATTATGAAGAAAATGTGAGCATGGATGAATTAATAAAGATCTATTTGCTCAAAATTATGAAGAAAATGTGAGTATGGATGAATTAATAAAGATCTATTTGCTCAAAATTATGAAGAAAATGTGAGTATGGATGAATTAATAAAGATCTACTTGCTCAACATTACACAGAAAATGCGAGTATGGATGTGCATAAATTAATAAAGATCTATTTGCTTAAAATTATGAAGAAAATGCGAGTAGCCTATGGATGAATTAATAATGATCTATTTGTTCAAAATTACAAAGAAAAAGAGACTATGGACGCGCATGAATTATTAAAGATCTATTTGCTCAGATTATGCAGAAAATGCGAGTATGGATGTGCACAAATGAATAAAGATCTATCTGCTCAGATTAAGCAGAAAATGCGAGTATGGATGGGGGAAATGGGGAAATGGGCTCAGTGTGCATTGTCATAATGCCACGTTTAATGGTTAATGAAAAAACATTGGTAGAGTAAAAATGATAAAACTTTGTATTTCGTTAGGGCAGTACGCCATTTTATATTGTCCCATATAAAAATACTGGAACTGTAAAATGTAGGCCTACTAAAATTTCGTATTTCACAAGATCAAACGCCCCTTTATTAAACCACTTTGTCGGATTTAACGCATCCTTACAGGTGGCAGAGAAATGCATATTTTCTTCATTCAGTTCTAACAGCGCTTATTGCGAGCAGAGCCATAGACAAAGGACTTTAGATATAAAGGAAGGCAAATGTTTAAAAAAAAATTAAAATGAATAATTAGCTAGATTCATCCTAGACAAACTGGTCTAAGAAAGCCAGATTTTGAGCAAATACAGGTTTATTAGTTCATGTGCATCCATACTGTCATTTTCTTCATAATTTTCATGATCTTTATTAGTTAATGTGCATCCATACTCTCGCTGTCTTCATAGGCAGTGACACACAAATGGAATAGGTTATAGTATACACAAACCGGGAATTGTAACGCGAGCGCACAACATAAGTTTTTCGTGTGCACGTGATACATTTCTTGTGCGCACGCAATACATTTCTTGTGCACACGCGAAACTCTATCAATTTTTTATTTTTGCAAAGGTCCCATTGGGGGCTCCGTACAATTAATTAAATTATTAGTAAATAAATATTTAAAATGTAATAATGTTAAAATTTTAATATAATAAAACATACATTTAATACAACTTCCATTTTGATGAAAACTGTGCTTATTTGCAAAGTATTTTTGTTACATAGCTTAAAATGGATGACAGTAGTGTGGATGTATATAGAACAAAGCTAATGCACCTGGGAAACATCAGAAGCTGTGCATAGACAGGTGAGCTAACCCTCCTAGGCAAAAAAATGTCAATGTCAAAGGCAAGTCCCATCTATTCCCTTGAACTTCAGAACAGAGGGAAACGGCTGAAGAGAGCCAAGTCCAACAGCCAATAGACCACCCTGAGAAATAAGACAAAACCATTAATGTTGATGTAGTAAATCAAGGCCCACAGGATGAGTCTTCACACTCCATTTCAGGAAGCATCAGAGCTAGAGGGCAAATCTGGACATCAAAGTCTCTCAGCATATGGCCCAAAAGACCATTAAAAAGAAGTTATGTATGTAACAGTTAAATACACATCTATTATTTGCACACATTGGCTGCAAATGACCTGGCACTTTCAAGCTTTGTAGTCAGCGTACGTGAAGCACACTGTGATCTGTAGTGTGGAGTACTTACACAACGCTGTGCTTGCCCAGGACTGTACTTATTTGCCAACAGCAAATAACAGCGTGTGCCCCATTTGTGCCATCTCCTCTGGGCAAACAAAGCACCCTAACGTCACAATGGCAGTGTTTGGAGATCACTGGAGTGACCATCAAACAGCCCTGAGCACACAGACACAGAGAAAGTGAGAGAATAATGACACAAAATGTCACCTCTTCCATTCACATTAGCCAAATGTCTCTGACTATTACTGAAAATGAACAACTTCTGGTCACTGCCAATCACTCTGAATGCTCCTTAAAGGGACATTTTGCACAAAAATGAAAATCCTTCACTCACCCTTGTGCCGCTCCAACAAAATCTCATGGTAAAACTTTTTTACGTTTTGGAGAATTGGTGGCTAAATCATATGAACTCATTCATACGTTTTCGTACAGTAGGGTATGTTTAGGGGTGGACCTTCATGCTTTTTTTCTTATATTCGTACGTTTTTGTGTGATTAATATTGTACAAATTCATACAAAATCGCCACCTTGTAACATAGTTATGTTTTCCCGTGAGATCAGGTCATTCAAAACCTGTATAACTTCCTTTCTTCTGAAGAACACAAAAAGAAAGTAGTGTTTTTGTACATCCAATGAAAATAAACACTATAAACACATTTTAAAAATGTTTCTCAATAGAAAGTCATACAGGTTTGTGAGATGAGGGTGAGTAAATGATGACAGAATTGTCATTTTTGTGTGCACTATCCCTTTAACATGTCTATATGTTCACATCAGCACATAGCACGAGATCTCTTGGTTTTTCCCTCCTCATGTGGATCTGGTGTCAGACATTAAATCATCTGAGGGTGCTGGCATTACCTGGGTGTGTGCCAGAAGGGAAGAGAGGGAGACCCGGAGGATGGGACTCGGCTGGCAGACCCACAAAGACTACCAAATACAGACAGACACACAAACACACAGGCAAACATGCACATTCTTCGACACGCACACACACAGAGACCGAGCCGTTCTGAGAGTTGCCAGCTGTCTGACGTTCTTTCATCAGACTACAAACCACCTGTCTTCTTATCTTCTCCATGCAAGCACAGCAAGCTTTTCAGCTTTTTTACTCCCTCCTTCTCTCTCACTCCCTCTCTCACTCCTGCTAACAAATTGATGTTCTAAAAATGTTTTCCAAGAATTCCATTTTGGTGGTGGGAATGTTAAAATGTACCGTTTTTACAGTTTAAAATGTACTAATGTGAGTCTAACATAACGTTACTAATGTTCTACTAACTTCATCCGATATCTATTAACATTTATCCAAGAGATTTTAATTAAAACATGAAATGTGATTGTGTTTTATATAAAATATGTGGTAACACTTCACAAGAAGGTTCCATTTGTTAACATCATTAAATATTCATTTTAAGCTTAGTTTCAACATTAAATAATATATTATTAAATAGAAAAGTTGTATGACCTCAGCTAACATGAATGAAAAATGAATTGTGAATTGTATTTTTATTAACTAACATTAACCATGATTATTAAAAACTGTAACAAATGTGTTGCTCATTGTTAGTTAATGTTAGTTAATGCATTAATGGGACCTTATTGTAAAGTGTTACCAAGTATTTATGAAAAATCTAAATTGAACAATTGAAAAATTGAATTTAACAATATTTATTATAAAATAATAAATTATATATATATATATATATATATATATATATTTATTTTACTAACATTTATTTATTATTAAATTTATTATAAAATAATATTACTACAGAACAATATTTATTATAAAATAATTATATATATATATAATTATCAGGATTATAAGTATATATCCTGAAATACTATACCAGATATATTATTGTAAAACTTATTGTAAAAATTTTCCAAAACTGAATGTATAGTTGCTGCTATCTTAATAAATATAATGTTTAGTTCCCAATATTTACACAAACTATGTTTCCAAAGTTATAGCAATGTTTTTGGAATGTTTGGGGAAACTACGGCCCCAAATCTTTGACCACACGTCTGTCTGCATCACACAACTATTCTTATCTTCCTCCTATTTGTTTTCTTTCAGCGATTGCCTTTGAACCGTGTGCCAAGAAGGTTTCTGGGTAATATCCCACATGTTCTGACAGTGGGCTGATTTAGACATTGTTGTATGCAAACGTTTGGGCGGGACGGTCAAAAGGAATGGCAGGGGTGGTTATGCGATCACGGAGGGTGACGGAGGGGTCGTGTCTCTCATTGGGCCTGACATCACAATAAGATAAGCGATGACCAATCGAGGGCCGTGTCTGCTGGAGGGTCAAGGTCTGTGTTTTACCTCTCTATCTCACCTCATTTTTCTTTCCGCCATCATCTACTGTTTGTCTCCGTGTCAACGGAGCGTTTACGTGCGGACAGGGTGAGATTTGCCAGACCAGAACGAAAGCGCCAGCCTGGAAGGGACGCAAACAGTCCTGGAATACCTATGAGAAAGCAAAAAAATGTACCGTCGCGGGTGGAAGGAAGGTTTCCCAAACAAGTCTTTAGAAGCACATGCTGTTTACTGAAGAGTCGCCCCCGTACCGAGTCAGCGGTGTCCAAACAGTGGATGATGTTGATGCACACGATGACACAGGTCAAAGGGCAAGCAGGTCTGAGCGAATAGGGATGCATGCTAGACGGCTGTGCTAAATGCACCGTGAATGGCACCCGGTGCCGGGCGGGCAAATAAAAAAACGAAATATGCAGTTTCCAGGTAACGGAGGCGTAAAGTGTGTGTGACAGGTCAAGCTAATGGGCCGCGGCTCCTCTGAGAAAACACAAACACACATCTAAATGCACAGAGGCTGATGCTCAGGCCAGCTGTCGATGAGAAAGCAGGATGTGGAGCTTATCGGAAGCTAGTTTCCAATGAGAGTCAGCAGATTTCAGGTTACTGTGAGTCGCTAAGCTAAATGAAACCTTGGAATTTGGTTAAAATGGGCATACATTTCCACAATACATCATTCATATATATATATATATATATATATACACACACACATAATGTATATACACACATAATATCTTACACAGCATTACATTTACCTTAGGCAAGTCATTTAGTGTCCACAGCATGTTAGTTCACTAGAGAAATGAACTCTAGAGGGGAACATTTCACTAAATACATGCACTATATTAGCTTATATATTCATTATATTTATTTTACCTGTTAGTAATGTCTTAATTTAATATATGTTTAAATAAATTTTTCACAAAAACAAGCTATGACACTAACTGTGTAAGCATTCAGTAAAGAGCGTCAAAGATATCTATTTACAACATGTTTTTGAAGCGTCGATCATTGTAGCCAATCACAGACATATCTGTTGAGCGCGTGAACACAATGGCCAATCGGAGGTGTTTAAGAATCGGCTCAACAGCGCTCAAAATGCTAGGGGGAAATGCTGGTATCGTCTTATTGTTCTCAATAAGATCACAGCTATAGCAAAAGACAACGTTCCAACAATCCAATGAATTCCCAATGGACAATCAATTCCCGGCCTACATTTCATCTTGTTCGATAAGCCATTTCACTCAGATACACTTCACAATAGGAAAGAAAACACTCGCAACTTCTGTTTCATGCTAACTTAAAAGGTGCTACATCTACTTAAGAAACATTGGTAACAACTTCTCAAGTCTATTCAAGCAAGCTTAACAATCAATGACAGGAGTTTACATACTGTAATGCCTCTAAGCTAGCATATTAAACATGCTAAACACGCTCTAGCAGGTTTTCTCCCTCGTTCTCTCTCACTTTCCTGTTCAGAACTGCTACTTCGCAATTGCTCAGATATCAGTCAGGTCCAATCCACTGAGGTGGACACAAATTTACACGGTACTTATAAGCCTTGGGGGGTTGTCTGATTGAATTCTCTTCACCCCCGTCCAACTGCGATTAACTTATCCCCTCCTCCTCCATCGGACGTCCTTCTACGCTGCCCCAGTGCATCTCTGTCAGCCAATCAATAAGCTATTATGGCTCCCAAACAGCAGGTGAAATTAACTTATAACAGTACCTGCAGACTCGGCACTCTGGTAATCCTGTTGGAAAGGGTCTAATGAGGGAGAACAGGCCACAGCAAAGGCGCATTTCAATGACACAAACGCACACACCTGCAACAAAACCTGCAGCTGTGTTGGGAAAGCAAGGACCGTCCTTGAGGACACCTGCACTGCGCTGCGGTTAACTGGGGAGTAACTCCAAATATTATTACAGTTCCTACCGGTGTTTGCGCATATTTCTGCCGTTTAATTTACATAAGATCACTGCACTCGGTGCCCCTGAAAACCATAGTTTCCACCGAAACACCAAGTATACAGTTATTGTTCGTGCTTTAAAACTGTGGTAACTTGGTTACACATGTTAATTTACGATTTTACAGAAGTAACAATAACTTTAATGGTATTCTAGTGGAAACTGTGGTTACCATGGAATTTTTTTAAAGACACAAATAACTGTATGCTCTAAAAATGTGGTGTACTGAGAAATACTGAGGCTGGCGCTACAGTTCAAGTCGTACTGACAGTATTAAATGGCATTTTATCATTTATGCACCCTGACTCAGCATTCAGATTTGTTTGCTTTCTTTTCCAGGATTAAAGATGTTCCCTAGGAATTTAAATTTTTAACGGAAAGAAGATTCGTCTATGTACGCTCTAAAAAATAATGTGTTAGCTCAAAAAAAATAAAATAAAAAAATAAACAAATAAATAATTAACGCTACAGTTTTCATCTATTTTTTTTTGAGTTATGACAACTTTAAGTGAATTTGAGTTCAACCAACAAGCTACCTTGAGTTGGAGGAACTTAAACAGCCTTTTTGCGGTTTAATATTCACAAACACTATATCGCAATTAAAATAAAGAACTTAAGAATAAAAAAACTTACCATTCACAATCATCGGCTTGATCAAGTTGATCGTCGAAATTAAATTGAAAGTTGCGCTCTCCCTCTGAGGTAAATTCTTCCAGAATTATTCCTCACTGTGTCTCAAAACGATGTACATGAATCTGACCAAGCTTGATGCGTTTTTTCGAGTTTATGCAGGCGCTAATTCTGTTGCATGTAACGCCTCAGAATTTGCCTTTGAATAGTGCGCGCTCTCCGTGTGTGTGGCCACATTAGCAGATAATGAGGTGACTCGCTAATGACTGACATCTCTCTTTTTCAAACAGATTACACAAACAGAGAATATCTGTTTTCAATTTGACTTACATTATTTAAAACCTTACATTTCAACGTTTCTTTAGACATATGTCTCATGTTTGTGTGATAAGTATTCACTAAGTTACAGTTAATTTTCTAACGAGTATCAGAATGGACTTCATTGAGAAAGAGACTGTATCATGTTAGTTTTCTAAGCACATGAAGCACAACATTTTTTTTTTTTTTTTACTGTGAGAGTGTACACAAATAAAAGAAGATATTCCACAGTTTTTAATAGTGTATAACTCTTATTTGTATGTCCAAAATTGATGGAGTATTTTGAGTCTCTTTCGCACTGGTAAGAAAAAAACGAGGTGATATTACAGGCGCAAAAAGCCAATTAACGCAGAAATTTGAGTTTAAATTGCAAATTATATTAAGTTATGTCAACAGAACTTAACAAAATAATGTTAGCAACTTAAAAGGTTTAACTAAAACAATAAATTAGAATTTCTAACTTGCAACCATGCATTTATTTATGTAGTGGTAACAGGAGTGTATAAGAATGGTAATGCGTTTCGTGTATCGCTCTCTACAACATCGGACAGTAGTAGTTGATATGATTAGCCTTCGGCTTGACTATGTTATCAAACAGCTAATAATGTGTTGCTAATGTTACACAAAACATGTTCCCGTTCACAATCTCAGAGTCAGACAGCTGCCTTCTAACAATCAGCATCCTTAGAAATAATGATAGGAAAAGCCCCGCCCTCATGTTGTGACGGTAAAAAACAGGGGCGGTTTCAAACCGTGTTTTTGAGACACTGCTGTTTTAAGGAGAAAATACACAGTAATAGTGTTGACTGATAAATTTGCACATGGTTTGTCTTAAAGCATATTAAACACACTACATAGTCATAAACAACATTAAAAACTTGATTTTCACCACAGGGGGTCTTTAATTTGTGTTTCTCTGTCTCACAGCCTGACACACTGACCCTCAAATCACTGCCGTCACCTGATCCACATTCAATGTTCAAATTAAATCAGTCCAGTCACCCTGGGCAGATCCAGAGAAACCTTCCTCAAAAACCCTTTTCAAAGGTTTCTTTCAGACAGCTCTCTCGTCTTTATCCCCCTTCTATTCAATCATTTCATCCACGTTCTTTGTGTCTTTTCTTTATGGTTGCGCGGTGTGGGGTTACGCAGGAATGTTACAGTTTCACAGCCACACCCAGCTGAGAGGGAACGACGGCGAGCGGACAAAGGAGGCCGCTGTGAGTGTTTGTGACATTTTCAGACGGCTCGTCTAGCTGCTACAGCTGTTTTGACAGCAATATGACAATTTCATCTCTTTCCTGCAACACTGCAGCGAGAAACCTTTTCACAACACGCCAATATGGAGTCAGAAAACATAAGACTGTGCGTCGGTGAACCTGTAATTCAACATTTCTGAGATGTATCAACCTATGCAAACACCATTAATCTAGTCAAACTCTAGTCAAAAAGTATGCAATCTCGTGACTCTAGCTGGCTAAATGACATCTGACATAGTGCTAATTGGAAATTAGTTTCAGTAACTGCCGCTTCATTTCAGAGGTTCATCAGTTAGTTATAGAAAGTTAACAGAGTAGATCTGTTTTGATTACAGTCACTTGTATCTGATTTGTGACTGAAATTGTTCCAAGGTCAGAGTCACGCCATGTCATAATGTCCTTTCCAGAAGGATTAGCGCCATAGCTGCCGTGCCTCAAAGAGTAGCAAGCTAAGCCAAACACATCTCTCCTCCACCAGATCTCTATCTGGGGCAGGGGTTTAAGCTGACCTCGCCATTCAAACTATTACAGCTACGTGTGTCACAAGAGTGTGTCTGTCCCTGTCCATTCATTTGTTTACTCTCTGTTTGTCTTTCATGATTTCAGAGGCAATCTAGGGGTCATGAGCAGGAGGACTTACAGGCACTACAAAAGATCTGATATACAATGTCAATTGTTAAAAATGTATGCATTTTCTGCAATTGCAATTGCCTATTTTCCTATCGATCTTCTATTATTTATAGAAAGTTTAAATTTTCTATTTTTATCTATCTATCTATCTATCTATCTATCTATCTATCTATCTATCTATCCATCCATCCATCCATCCATCCATCCATCCATCCAAATGTGCAATTTTAAAAGGAACATAAATAAATTAATTTATTTATTTATAGTTCCATTTTCATTCAATTTCTTTAGAACTAAATAAAAACATTTAAGTTCTAATTTTTATTTCTATTTCTTGGCATTAAAATTGAAAATAAATAAATATCATTTTAAAAATATGCATATTTGATTGTTTATTTATTTTTAATTATTTTATTACATATTCATATAGTTTATTTAGTACTGTACAAAATTTTAAACATTGTATTTAAAATGTATTTGTGTTGTATGCCAAAAAAAAAAAAAAAATATATATATATATATATATATATATATATAGCCATAGTGGTAAGTGTTTTAACCATCTAGACCAACGACCAACCAAGAACCACGATCATAAAAATTGTGGAAATGAGGGCAGACGGGATGCATGAAATAGTATGTCCTCAGAAAGTATCAAGTTACGCTCGAGTTGCATCACTTATTCCTGAACTTTCCAGCAGGAAGTAACGAGCAGTAGAGTTTCCGATAAAAATACATGTCATTTATAAGACATGAGCCCAGATTTTCAAAACCGAAGAAATTGTTGCCTCAAATCTCTGATATTTCTCATTTTCCAAACTTGTTAATCCTTTCTGGGCTCTACTAGTTGATTGAAAGGCTTCAAGCGATGGCTTAACCTTGCTTTAATAAACGCTTAAGTTTAGCAGAGCAGGACAGCATCATAAAGATGTTTGAAAAAATAAACACAGAAAAGAGAGCGAGAGAGAGAGAAACACTTTCCTCTCAATCCCAAAGGCCACAGGAGACTCTCAAATCAAAAGTGGGGGATTAGAGACAGCAGCAGGACTAATACTTCGGCCCTCCGTTCGAGGGGGGAAGATTAGCCTCTGAGACACACTTCCTATCTGGGCCTCCGACCGAGAGGGACTGTACAATCAGCCGTGTTTATCGCAAATGGAGTTCAGCCAAGAGGAAATCACTCCGAATCACATGGGTCGTATCTACAGGCTCTTGCCACAGGAGGACCAAATAGTTTTGGCTACGCTATGTTTATCAGGATGAGAGCACGGGGCCCAGGTGGAGCCGACAGCGAGACTACACGCATCCCTCCAAGGCTGTACTAGATGTGTGAGAACAAACTGAACCGCTGAAGGACAGAATTCTAAACGAACCTCTATAAAGACATCTCAGAACAACTAAAAAGGCTTTTACAGGAATTAAATGCCAGATTTTAGCCATAACAATTTCATAAATTAGGGTGTGCGCTTCAGGGAATGATTTGCGCTAAGCCACCTGGTTCCAGAGGGATTTACCTTGTATTTGTGGACTGTTGTCCATAAACTGACCTCAGTAGAAATGCAGCCAAGCTCGCACAAGTTATCTCCACCTGTCTGAGGATGCGGCGCATTTCCTGGGATCAAAGCGAGTCTGAAATGCTTGGTCATGGTGAAGGCCTCTAATTACCACCGACGAGCACATCTACCTACCTATCCTCCATTTTGAGCAAAGCCCAGATGCCCAAAGAAGATCAACATCCACCATCTGTTCAAACTGCATTTTTTGTTTCTCCTCAAACAGCTCTTTTATAGCTCTAACTTCTGTTTCTTCATTGGAAGGGAATTTTTATTGTTGCTCCAGTCATATCTATGCAAATGAGATTCACAATAACTTTAGGCAAACCGAGTGTTTTAACGATTATAAGTATGCAAAAGCATAGGTACGTACTTCCAATGAAGTCAAAGTTGAAGATTAAACAAACGTATTGTAACTCCCAACTGAAGGTAAAACAAGGATTAAGACACATTGTCATCAGAACTAGTCAAGTGCGTTATTTCATCACCCAAGATGGCCTCGGTCAGATACTGGAAAACGGACATAACGGTCATACTCAAATAACGATGCAGTCGTCAGGTCTCTCACCCCGACTGTCCGAACCCGTTACCCTCACACAGCAATCCATCCTGAAGTTGTCATCCATCCATCCAGCTCACTCCACCACTCATTACTGAGATGAACTTTCTGACCCTACTTCCATTCGTCCATCTCCCTTCGTCCATGAGCTTTGCAGTGGGAAATCTTTGTCTTTGACAAAAGCAGAACAAAGCTCTAAAACTCCTTCACATCATTACTTTATCTTCTCAAGCCACCATCCACCCGGTTCCTTGACAATTCTGCAGCCTCTTTATGCCAGGTTCAGGCTAAATGATAGTTTTGTCTTTTACGATAGTCAGATTATGTGATTTTGACTCCTAAATTCTTGTTGTGTCGTGGACAAGAAACATGTCAGGCAACATGTTGCTGTGCGACCAATCATCCCTTGCCGTCTTTAACGATGTGAGTGATGAACTAACGGCTAACTTCCAGAAACAAGAACGTAAACAAACAGGCTATTGAAGCGGCGTGTTAGCTTAATGCTAATTCCAGTACTCAAGGGGTTGCTGAAGCTCCTCCGCTATCGTTCACCAGCATTTATCTTTTTTCACTCGAGGAAACATCATAACGGCTGTAGTATTGTCCACGAACCTTACCTCCATTACATAATTCCACCAAGCAGCACCAATACAATTGTCTCTCATTCATTTCGTCATGTTTGAAAGCTGTGTATGGAAGAGCACTGTGCTCCTATTGGTCAGTGCCACAGACGTTGTAAAGCGTTGTGAAGCATTGCAGACGTGGTGACGATTGTCGTCCACTATGACATACTACACGAGATAAAACGATTGATTCTTGCATTGCACAGCCATTGTCATTTTACGAATCACTGCTATACCCTACGTCAAATGGGTCGTGCCAAAATCGGGCTGATATCGTGTAGTCTGAACCCGGCATTAGTGAAGATTTTCTAAACTTACTGGGCACTGATCTTCTGTGCCAAACAGGGACGATACTTTTTTCTTTTTTTCCTTAATTCTGACAGCACAGCTGTCAGAATTAAGGATGCACACTATTACAATTCTGTTCAATGCCGATAACCTGTTATTATATAATTATTTCCAAGTTATGGCCAATAAATCAATAAATTGTTTCATGTTATGGCCAATAACCTATAAATGGGCAAAATTAAAAAAATCTAAAATATACTTGTATATTTAAATTATTTTTTTTATTTAATTTACCATTTTGTCTGACTAAATTAATATAAATTGTTTAATATATTATATTAAAATAGTATACATTATTATTTTTATTATTTTTAATATTTTAATTTACTATTTTGTCTAAATTAATAAAAAACGCTAACACTAAAAAATCTAAAAGCATCACAATATAATTGTAAAGCATGAAAAAAATCATCCATTCTGAGATTTGCTACAACAGAAATGAGCCTGCATATATCTATATACACAATATTGACTGATACCAATAAATAATAATAAAAAAAAAGAACATCAGTCGATAATCGATATGATACCAATATATATTGTGCATCCCTAGCCATAATCCCGACCAAACCGCAGTACCACGCATCTCTGACTTTTTATGCCACTAGAATGAGATGTTGGAATCACATGACTGAATATCCATGGCAGATGTTGCATGGTTTGGGGGCATGAAGTTGAAGCAATTATCCATATTAATGCTAATCAGGTTGAGTACAAAACAAGAGCTAGTGTGGATCTCCAGAGAGATGAGAGCATGATAGCATGGGAAAAACCAGGAAGAACCTGCACTTATCTTCTCTGGTCTCTTTTTTATTTCCGTCCATCCCCCAAGGGCTTTCAGTAACTCCCCTCAGCGCTGTAATTAAACATCGCAGATTAGTTTTCCTTGTAATTTCTGGGCATCTGCAAATAGTCCCCGTGACGCTTAAGGAGAAACACACCCACTAGCCAATTAAAGAGAGCTGGTTTGCGACGATTACCAGTACTGACAACTCAAAAGCAGATGTGAGGAATGCTGTCTTCCTACTTCTCTTGGATTGGGAATACATGTCAAACATGGTTCATGCAGGAAACGCTACGCCGTTCAACTGTTTTCAGGGAAATAGGCCAAAATCTGCCGCCTACGTGTCTCTACCTGCTCCCATCCAAAAAAAAAAAAAAAAAAAAAATCACAATTAAATTAATTTTTGAAATGTCAGCAGAGGTATGAAGAGGGCTGGAAGGATCAGGGGACATTATAAATGCACTAAAGAATCCTGAAAGAGGATTCTCCAGGGACCCAAACCCTTGTCCTCTACAGCTATGACGTGGCTCTCTCTTATAAAACTTAATGAAACACAAATATTCCCAGAGCAAACAGTGGAAAGCACGTTGGCGCTTGCGAGGGGAAGAGGACAAGGAAGTGAATTCTGCACAGCTATGATGGATCTATAATGGAAACGGGTTGGTTTGAATATCAAAGGCGGCGGGAGCACACAGATGTAGTGGAGGGGAACATCCTGTGAGGGAATAATGAGGGGTGTCACCCAACCTTTCAGAGGACGAACGCCAACTGTCCCCCTCAAGTTTCACAGACGAAACGTCAACTTCATTTTGTGTCTCCTCCTTTGCACCAGATATGAACCTCTCCTAAAGCTTTCTGTGACTTTCTGCCACGTTTACTGAAAATAACAATACAGAATGTAGCGTAAATGATGCGAAGAATATGCAGGAATGGGATAAAGGAATGGCCATAAGCTAGTATTGAACTCGAACTGCTCACATGCTCATCGTTTCGGAGCATATGCGGCTAACCGATAGTCATCAGAATTTTAAATACAGCTTTTTGGAACTGTTTACCAGATATTTTTTTTAAATCAGTTACCAAATGCTCAATTTTAGCATTAGTAGAAAATAGTATTTTTTTTTTTTTTTTTAATACAAGAATGGAATGATCTCATGATTAATGGTTTCACGGATTAATAAGTGACTAATTTTCTCTAAGACCAGGACTAGAGAGCGCTTTAGACCGTTCCACACATCCTGACAGGGTTATCGGGGTCTGGCGTACTGATCCACATTCCCGCCGCAACCCAAGAACTGGAAGAGTACACTATAATTAGAGGCTTTCCACATGCTGCAGTTGTTTAGCATGCTAATAAAGGATAATGCTGACTTTTCAAAGTGTACTACAGGTAAAATGTGAGAGTTTTGGGAAAATTTTAGCTCTTTTGACTCATACACTGCAAAAGACTTCTTAATAAGTTAATTCATCTTTTTTTTTTTTAAACTTATTTTTCAGTTAAAATGTCTAAAAAAAAAAAAAAGAAATGCCTACAAGATACACTACCATTCAAAAGTTTGGGATCAGTGAGTTTTTTTTGATGGTTTTTTTTAATGTTTTAGAAGTCTCTTATGCTCACCGAGGCTAAATTATTTGATCAAAAAACAGTAAAAACAGTAATATAGTGATATATTATTACTATTTAATATAACTGTTTTCTATTTTAATATATTTTATAATGTAATTTGTTCCTTTGATGGCAAAGCTGAATTTTTAGCAGTCATTATGCAGTAAGCTCTTATGCTCAAGAAACATTTCTTATTATTATCAATGTTTAAAACTGTTGTGCTGCTTAAAATTTTGTGGAAACCAGGATTCTTTGATGAATAAGAAAAGCATATATTTGCAAAAGAAATCTTTTGTAACATTATTAATGTCACTTTTGGTCAATTTAATGCATCCTTGCTGAGTAAATCAATGAAAATCTTTCAAAATCTTACTGAACAGTAGTGTACATTTAGGCCGTGTGTCCAAAGCGTTTTTTTTTTTTTCTTTTTCCTAAGACCAATGTATTTTTCAATTGTTTCCAATGGGAGTGCTGCGTATTTAAAAATGGGGCGAGGTGCTGAACGTCTATTTCATGCGCGCTTGGCATTTTTCTGGTCGGCAAGAGTTGAAAAATGTTCGACTTTGGGTTAAACGTAGCGCTCATCACTGTCACCTTCTATCCAGCCGTCCAATCACATTAGAGGAGGGGCGGGACAAATACCACAACGACCAACCTTCACATCCTGCTTGTACAATGACAATAAATGACAACAACAAACACAACAAAGGGACAAAATCATTGAAAACAAGAGCCAGACCAAATACTTTACACTGTATCAATATTTTTGTATTCAGAACAAACTATTTGAGAAAACAGATACTAGCAACACTTCCGTGGATTAGAGAACCGTTTTTTTTTTTTTTTTTAGCTGGCTAAAAAACGCTTTGGTGGACCGGGCACATGACCTTACTGCATAAGATGTTATTTAATGTTATTTTAAGTATAAACACGTTAAAGAATCTGCCATTGCAATAAGAAAAAAAAATACGCTTATATTCAAGATACAATCTAAGGAAAAAAGTATTACATTTGATGCAGTGTTGCTTCTCAAGTAAATTTATATTTTAAAGTAGTAAAAAAAAAAATGATTAGGGCTGATTTTTGCAGTACACAGTGCTATAACCCCAACTAATCTAACCTGTTTCATACTGTAAGTAGTCATAACAGTAAAATGACACATTACCGCCCATCAATCTTTTAACAATCTCTCATTGTCATTTATGCGGGTCCTAAAACACCCTTTTCTTTGATCGCCATTTTTACAGCTGTTTTTAGAGTGCGAGAAATCCTCCAACAGACACGTCTGTCATCCTTAAAAACGCAGCCTGATACTATGCATTACGCAACGTGTGGCCCGGAGCCATCGGGGTGAACAGTGAGCTCTTATGGACAAAGCCAGCCCATCTTACATTCCTCTCTCTCATTCTTTGTTCCTCTGCGAGTCATTATACTCTAACAAAGCATGACACATGAAGCATTATAAGCCTCCAAGTTTCATATTGAAAGGAAAACATGGAAACAAAAGGGGCAAAATCCAACTTCAGGGACTTACACAGGGCACCCAGAGCAGAGCGAATGCCCGGATTGACCCATTTTACCTCAGTGCGCTGCACAGAGCCTCCACTGTACGTGAAGTTAATAATAAACCCACAACAGATCTGCGCTAAGCGTCATTGCCTGGCCAAACATGGCTTGTTGAAAGTTGGATTAGATTTATGGTCCGCCGGGTGCTGGTCGATCGTAAAAGCGGGATTATTAAAATAACTTTAGAAAAAGGAAAGATTGTGTACATAGTGTTCAAACTGGATTCTTGTAAGAGCGGGCTAGGCAGAACAAATACATTTTGAGGTCTTAACTTCCTTTTCGGCGGTTTTCTTGGCAATGGTACGACTGACATTCCTGGTGTCAGTCTGAATAAGTAGGTGAGTGTTGATATCCGAGAACTGATAGATTTCTTTATACCTCTGACACTGACTGTCTAGTTTTGGATGGAAAAAGTGAGTTTAGGTAGGAATTCTACTACCTTCCTGTCGTAGGTTTCCATCATGGTTGCCTGAACGGGGTAATTACATGCATGGCGGCGGGACGGGGGGAGGAGGGAGCGGACAGACACTGAGGGTTTTGAGCTTTGCCACTGTGTCATTATGGTCCTGTTTGAACCTTATTCAGAATAAGCAGCCTGAAGGCTGCGGCCAAACAGCCCGAGCTTTTCCTCATGTCGGGCCAAGTCGTCCGTCCGCCCGCCCGCCAAGCTTCTTGTTTTTGTTCTTACACACAAAAAAAGAAGGCCTCTAGAACAAACAGCATACAGTATATCACCCTCCGTTTGATATACCGCATGATATTTTCTCACTTTTTAGTCTCCAAGCTCACATAATTTTCCCACCAACTTCCACACACACACACACAAATTTATGTTTCTGTTTGACTGACATTGACCTACAGAAGCTAATAAATGCATTGTAGCTTTGCATCTGGTACCCTTAAGAAAATGTACTATTCATTAATTACTATATATATATATATATATATATATATATATATATATATATATATATATATATGAGCCATTCTACAGAATTGGTTTAAAGTCCAGAGTTGGAAACGTATTGACGCATTTGAAAAAAATGTATTTTTCCACAAATTTTGTATGTATAATTGTATAATATCCAAGGTACACATTTCTAGTAATTGTGCAGTTAATTCTCATATTGTATTTTCAGAAAGTTTTTGTAATAGTTTATATATATATATACACATTTCATCAATTATATTTATGATTTTACATGAGGTTTATTGTGGTCTTTCACAGTTAAACAACAACTAGATTGCAAAATTAGTTTTATTAATCAATGTTATACCTTGTTTTAGGACTGTTCTAATATTTACTGGAACACAAGATAAATTTACTTGAGAAGCATTTTTTTTTTTTTTCAAGATATATTCTTTAAAAATATATATAACTTGAATTCAGTTTATTTCTCTTACCACACTGTCCAAATATCTAACAAAAACTTTTTTTTTAAGAATATATAAGCATAAATTTCACTAAATTTAGTAGGTCTAAAACAATAAAAAAAAAAAAAAAAAAACATAATTCAGAGAAAATAATAATTTTCTGAACATTTTTATTTATTCCATAAAATTTAGTTTTTATGTGTGTTCAACTGTTCAGAACTGTGCTAGCTAACCATGTGTTGATTAGCATCTTTCAGCTAAGCTCAAAAGTATCTAAAATTGTCACTACCGAAACAGTCATGACCGAAACATGTGGTGAAGTTTCGGTTGTGACGTTTTTTGTTTTTTTTTGAGTGTTATTCTATAAAATTTAGTTGTTTTCTGTGTACAACTGTTCAGACCTGTGCTAGCTAACCATGTGCTGATTAGCATCTTTGAACTAGGCTCAAAAGTATCTAAAATTGTCACTACTGAAACTTCACCACGTTTCAGTCTTGACTGTTTCGGTAGTGACATCATTGTTTTGGTAGTGAAAAAAAGGGAACATATAATCATTTATTTGGGGGAAATAATCAAAATTTGAGTACAGTTATGCAAATCATTAGAATTTTAGTATGTTTTATTATGAAAATCATTAGTGTTTTAGTATGTGAGTTAAAATTCTGTAATGTGATGTGGTGGCTACCAACACATTACTGTCACTACCGAAAATGTGCAGTCACGACCGAAACATGGGATGTTTTGTCAAAAATAAAGTATATTGAATTATCAACTAAGATGTTATTATAGTGTTTGGTTCAATGTATTCAAACTAATGAATCCTTAAGTTTGAAATCAGTATGATTATCTTTATGCCTTTTATAAAGAAAGATTGGATTCAAAATACAACAAATCTCATAAATTACACTTGAAATATTGTTAAAATGTAATTGTTATTGATTTACCTGTGAAAACTATATATATATATATATATATATATATATATATTTTCAATTATTTATTATTGTGTTTCGGTAGTGACAAATTTGGGGAGAGGAAAAATATTCCAAAACCTTGGATATTATACAATTTGCATACATACAAAATTTGTGGAAAAATAAATTTTTTAAGATGTTTCCAGCTCTGTCTTTAAAACCAATTCTGTAGAATGGCCCATATATATATACATATATACATATATATATATATACATATATATATATATATATATATATATACATATATATATATATATATATATATAGTACATTTCCATAAGGGTAAGATGTTACGAGTGAGTAAGACATGCCATTGGTACACACTACACGACCGACTCACCCCCCTCTAGCTCCACCGCTGACTCGATTAGATTACAACAAGAAGCTTGGTGACAGCTCCTAGGCATACTTGAAAAGCGGTTGATATCTGAGATCAGTCCTTTCATGCTTAAAGAGAGACGGTATGTAATGCATATCACGTCCAAGGCCAAGGAGAATCGCTGAAAACCACAAGTTTTAAGTAATAAGCCCATTTAAACTATCTGCTTTGAGCCTGTACACAAAAACGTTTTTGTGAATCCTTTTTAGAAAGGATAAAAATTGACCCGGTTGATGCACAACTCATTGAAACTGAAAAACTACACGCCAATTGGACAGAGAGATACAACACACCTCAATAAAGCGTTACAGATAAAGGTAACTACTATCTTGTGATCTCTACTGTAAATATCATAAACTACTGTGAGTTAATTTATGTTTTTTATAGCTCACGACCACCTACTGCGACCTATTCTGTTCTCTTCAGGCCGTCTGGCCTGTTTCCTCCATCAGGATCATCATGCAGGTCCAGTGGCAGAGTCACATCCTGCCCATCTCCAGCGAGATTATCCGACCCACTGAGTCCATTGAGACCCAGAGACCCAGGAGGAAACTGGAAACTCTTTCTATTCAGCTGGAGAGGCTACAGGCTCTCTTATATTCAGTTTGAGGCCAGGAAAGTCACAAACACAAAGCCAAATTAAGACTGGCCTGCTTTCAAACCTCTCCTGGAAGACGATATGACTCTTAACGAACTGCTAAGAACACATCTGAAATCTTAATATCATGTACTATAAATATGCAGACACCCATAAACCGCAAGAGCCCAGTGCGATAAGAAACCAGCCGAGCACTTACTAGCTACTTCCAGTGAGGCGTTGTGGCTAACCGCTTCTCCCAGGTAGTTACGGGCCACACAAACGTAGGAGCCTTCGTCAGGTTTGCTGCGCCGGCCGTGTACGATACGCAGAAAGAAGAGAGAACCACTTGGCAGGAGCATACGGTGGGATCGAGGGTTGTCCCGGTCCGTTTCCACACGTTCTCCATCCTTGTACCACTCCACGGTGGGGGTGGGCCGCCCTTCAGCCTTGCAGTTTAGGGTGGCGGGCTCACCTTTGGATACGATCAGATCGGAGGGGTGTTCCACAATGCGGGGTGCAGAGTCTTCCTGACGCAGACGGGATCCTGACAACAAAGAGAGACATGTTTGATTAAGTAACAATTAGAAAAATGAGATTTTAAAAAATAAGAAAAAGTAAAACACGTTAGAATATAACATTTGATAATATATTAAAATATTGTAATAATGTATTGAACAAAAAATAATTTATTAATTTTCTTTTTTTAAAATAAAATGATATTAGCTATTTTAAACGATATACATACAATATGCATATATATATTGTATGTATATTGTTTAATATATATATATATATATATATATATATATATATATATGCTGTGTATGTATATGTATGTATATCATTTTAATATCATATATTATATATATTAAATATTTATTAATAAATGTAAACTATATTATATTAGATGTTGTATGTCTAATATATATAGAGATATATATATATATATATATAAATGTATAGTCAAATATATGACATGAAATTTTATCTCACAACAAAGAGAAACATGTTTGATTAAATAATTATAATAAGATTTTAAAAAATATATTATGCATAATTAAAACGTTACAATATAACATTTAATAATATATTAAAATATTAATATCATATTATATTATAATTATATAATCATATATATAATATTAAATATTTATTAATAAATGTAAACTACATTATATTAAATATTATATGTAATTTATGTATATACATATATATATACATTTTTATATTACTATATATATATATATATATTTTTTTTTTTGTTGTTGTTGTCATATTTATTATATATATATTTTGTTGTCTCTTTGTTGTCATATATATACATACATACAGTATATATAAATGTATAGTCAAATATATTTGACATGAAATTTTATTATAAGTATGTTAAACGATATACATACAGTATGTATATCATAATAATATCATATAATATATAATATTCATATTAAAATATATTAATATGAATATTAATATAATTACATAATATTAAAATGTATTAATGAATAAAAATATTTATTAATAAACTTAAACTATATATATAATTTAATGCATAGTCAAATATATTTAACATGAAATATTATATCATTATATAGTCATGGAAAATTAATAAACACCTTGGAATGCCTGTCAACCAATCAGAATAAATAATTCAACAACACTGTTGTATAAATTTAAATATGTTTCATAGGATGATTCACGATGCACAGACAGCTTCCTCAAGTTTCATACGCTAGCTCAATGATGCTGTTCTGATGTACAAGCACAATCAATATTAGAGTAATATTAAGAACGATCAATTTTCCAATGAACTTCAGGTCAGATGAGATTCTATTTTGTATCCTAATGCAAATTCAATACAAATAAAGTGCACCGCTGACTAGATCCAGATGGATGTATCCCGATATTTTCATGCCTAAACGTGATGACTTTTGGCTACAGGAGACATTGACTGAACTCAGAGCATGATGTCATGGGGATGCATTACAGCAGACAACGCTGGTTTCACTTTTCTTGTTTATTTAAAGGAATAATTCACCCCAAAATGAATAGTAAATAAATAAATAAATAAATAAATAAATAAAAAACTCATTCATTCATTAAAAAAAAAAAAAGAATTTTCATTGATCATGTGCTCGCCCTCACCAACAAGACGTTCTTTCTTCTGAGGAGAAAAAAGTTCTTCCATACAATGGAAGTGAATGATGACCAAGGCATTTTTAACTCCAAAAATGAAAAAAAGCAGCACAGATTCATTTCTGCACAAAACGCATAAATGAGTTACTTCTCTTTAAATGTTAAGCTGGTCACGATTCACTTCCATTGTATGGAAAAGAGCAGCATGAAAATCTCTTTCAAAGAAGAAAGAAAAACACAACAGTTTGGAGCAACATAAGAGTGAATAAACTCCTTCAAATTTTCTGTGTGTAATTCCTGAAGCAGGTGTTGGCAACTTCCTACGAACATATTGGTGTGGTTTTGACTAACACAAAAGCTCTGGGAGGGAACAAACCCCTTCATTACCAAAACCTCTCTGTTCTTTGGACTGCGGCAGACCTGTGCTTAAAACCAAGCCACTGTCATTTCAGTGGTGCGCCACTTCCCTGATCAAAGACGTGAAATGAGAGGGCTGTAAAGTTAGGGATGAGGGGGTGTTTGGAGGAAAAGGGAGATAAGAGACATTATAGCGAGACACACACATCAGACAGCTCCGTGGATGTCTGGGTTTGTGTGTGCGCGCGTGCGTTTGAAGGATGGAAGTGTAAAGGAAGCACAGTCACTGCGTAGGAAAATACAAAAGTAGCTAAAATTGGAGACAGCCAATCTGCGTTTTTGGACTTAAGTCGTTTGCTTGTGTTCAGAGACCAGTGAACTGCACCCGTAAGACCTGGTTTATATGCAAATGAGGCTTGCATCTTTAATGCCTAACGGGTACAATATAGTGTGTGTGTGCATCTCAACACTGGCCTTCGGAGTCCATTCAGCCCCAATTAAAAAGAGGTAGGATTAATTGGCAGTGCAGGGTCAAAATATATTCATTCAACCCGCTCAAACCCCCCACCCCCGGCTTTTCTCTCTCTTCATCCCATCCCCCGTTCCTTACATCCAACTATCCCTCCCCTCCGGTCCTTCTGCGGAGGGAGAGCCCTACAAGACAGCGTCTATGAGCATTAAATCATCTCTAACATCAGCAAGAGTTTGAGCAAGGTAATGCATTCACTGATTTGCATGTCGTGGAGCTGAACTGTTGGCTCTCATGTTTACGGTATGGGTAAATATGTAATGGGAAGATAATGAGCTGTGCTTTCTGATGCATACAAACACACTGCGGGCTGGCAGGACAATACACTACAGTACCAGTACTCTTTTCTGCAAAAGATACAGAGCGAAGGCAAAACTGTTATTGTTTGCATAGCTTCTGTTTGTGTACAGAAATGACCTGATATTGTTCATACAATATGATTATTAGCAGTATTGGGGCGTAAAGCATTACAAGTAATGTGAGTTACTTAGATTACTTTTTTCAAGTTACGCATAAAGTAACGCATTATTCACTTTTGGTGTGAAAGGGCCTTTACATTCACCAAAAATATAACTTTTTTTGCTATAAAACAAAAAAACAAAAAAAACAAGCAAGCCCAACCCAGGTAAGAAAAAGGAACGCAAAAGTAACAATGCATTACATTCCATAAAAAGTAACTAAGTAATGAAATTAGTTACTTTTTTACAGAGTAATGCATTACTTTTAAAAGTAACTTTCTCCAACACTGATTAATAGTCTAAATGTACAGACTACATTATCAAAACACATGAAAATGAAATCAAACAAAGTTATTAAAAAATAGGAATTGGCAATTTTTTTTTTTTTTTTTTAACTATTTTGATTGATTTGATGAATAAGGTTTTTAAAAGTGTAAAAAAAAACAAAAAAAAACAATGGAGATAATTAATTTTGAAGTTTTATTAAGTGTTATCGATGAGATTATGTGGCTTTTATAATCAATTAACACTGCTTTTGTCATTTTTTACAAGATGGACAAAATTCGTCACCAAAAAAGTCATTCGGTTTAACCAAAATTTTGGTTTTACCGAATGACGATATTTTCAAACAAACAGACTGATATCTAGCTAGCTAGCTAGTTAGCTTGCTAGTTAGCTAACAAAAGGACAATCAAACATTTTATATTTACTACAAGTTTTTAAAATATTACAACATTTTCCATGTTTTATAACGGTTGTATCAAATGACCTTATGTGTCGGGACATGCATATGAGCAAGTGAAAACATGAATTTGTGAAGTGAAAACATGAAAAGCTAAAAGAGAGTTAGTTACTTTGCTTCACAACCATGTGGTCCTTTGCAGGTGTCTGAATGATGTCACATCCTGTCACATGTTATTGACCGCATGACTTGATCCAAAATGGTCCCTTTATATTGGTTAGTCCGAATGACATCAATAAAATTAATTTATCTGGACATTCTTTCTCATAACAAAGCAACGACTTCTACACATAATTTTAATTCCATTTTGCACTATGTTGATATATGATGTTATAAAATCATGCCATAATAAAAAAAAAAATACATACATTTTTTACATTTTAAGATATTTTATTCACAAATGAAATGGCTGTATTGACCTTTGGACAGTTAAACCGAATGACCTTTTGACACTTCAAAATCTTTAAAATACCTTTATATGTAGCAAAGTATAATTAAAACCTTTTTGGATTCGATAAAAGAAATCTAGTTGTACTACCTTACAATCTTTGTTTTTTATTATTATTAAGGCCTTTGGACAAAAAGAATGACCTGCCACGTCAGTGACCCATATATTTTCAATCATAACTTTATATATATAAAAGTGTACACATTTTGTCACATTTGATTAAATATTGCATCCAACAAGCTTTTTAAGCAATACAATAAGCATTTATTATATTAGCAATATGTTAGCCACCCACTGTTCTTTAGATATCAATATCAATAATAGCTATTAAAAACCCCATATTGGTTGTCTATAATAAATGAATGAATGATAAAGAATGGTGACAGAAGGAGATTTCTAATAAAGCAGTGTCAGAAAAAATAATGAGCAAGAAAAACGTCTCAGGGTGTTCTCTCGGATGGAGCGTCTGCATATTAAGTTAACCCATTCAGATCCGGTTCTTCAATCCTGTTAAAGCAGTCTGACTTCATCCATACTGGATGCATATGCTTAGAAATAGAGAAGTATCCAGACCGAGAGAAGGTAAAAAACTTTCCCCTTCTCCACCACCTCCCCTTTCAGAAGTGCTCACGGGTCCACTCACACAGTCAGAGAGACCTCACTACACGCAATATTCCCACTGCACTTTGAAATGCAGAATCCCTGCTCTCGCTCTCAGCAGACCGGCCATACTTCTGTTGTTTATTTTTTTATATACGGTGGAATGCTGCATATGTCCAGTAATGAGAGGTACTGCTGAGGGCGGTGCTACATTACACGGTGAAGTGTTTAAAATTTACATGGTGTGAAACCTAAAGAAAGAAAGAAAGAAAGAGAAGAACAAAAGAAATTGCATCTACTGTCTATCTCAGTCTCTCTTCATGGTTAATAAATAAAAGCGTCTGTGTTTCGAGTATTTCTTTCTCAGCACTCCGCTGACTCTTTTCATGTTTATTTCCACATCTGACTGCTTTCTTCCTTTTGCTTGTCCACTGCTTTTGGTCTCCTGTAGCCTTTCTTTTTCCCCTCTCATTTTTTTCCCATCTTCTTTCCTCTTGTGCTCACATTCTCTTTTCTGAGAATATGAGATGAGCTAATCAGCTCCATGGGCTCAGCGGAGGGACGCTGGGAATTCTGCATCTAAGATCTGATCGATCGCTGCCTAGGGCAAGAATCATTTTCCTCCTCTCAGACTGACACACACACACATACACAAACATACTCCATACATACACATGAAGTACGCTCAATATGTGAGCCCATATCTGTCTCGCTATCCTTCTACCACTCCACTTTTCCTCATCGGGCTGAGGGAAGCCACTGGAGGTTTGCTTTGGAGGTAATTAAGGAGAGAGGAAAACTCGGACAAGGGATTCAACAGTATCCTGAAAATCCCTTACTCTGGTTGATTTGGTTTCAAACATATGAATGCTGTCAATCCTACCACTGCAAGTATAAATTTATATGTGTTTTCTAAACCAGGTTGAAAGATCATCAAAGAGAACCTGCTTGATGTCAATGTGCTAATATATAATGCTCAAAGTGAGCCTGTAATATCTTCTATGGAGTGCAGGCAGCAGTTAGTATCTGGTGTGGCCGGCAACTGCTTTAAGTACTATAGTGCATCTCATCCTCATGGGATGCATCAGATTTGCCAGTATTTGCTATGAGATGTTACTACCCTTTTCCACCAAGACATCTGCAAAGTTCTTGAGAGCAAGTATGGTGCTCTATGAGCATGTAAGATATGCTGCTGCTGCATAAAAAGACATACGTAAGTCCCATAGCAGATCTAGACAGGTGGATCTGGGGGAGGTGGAGGGGTTCAGAGGAACTCTGATAGCATGCTCCAGGACTAGCTTACAGCTAAAAAGGAACCAGACATAATGTAATGATGTGATTGCTTGCAAAACAAACCAAATCAGCCTGCGCACTCTAGAGTCTCATGACTAAACTAGTCATGAAAATATGTGTGTGTGCCATTTTCCATTCTGCTTTTTAGTTTTATTTCATATAGTCTATATGAATATATTAGGGGTGTAACGTACACAGAAGTCAGGGTTAGATACGTACTTCAGTTTTGGGATCACGGTTCGGTACGATTTTGGTACAATAGGAAAAATGGTCACACTTTAGTTTAGGATCCAATTCTCATTATTAACTAATTATTAACTATGACTTTTGCCTCAATAAACTCCTAATTACTGCTGATTAATAGTTAATAAGGTAGGTGTTAAATTTAGGTATTGGGTAGGATTATGGGATGTAGAATATGGTCATGCAGAATAAGGCATAATATCTACTTTATAAGTACTATATAAGTATAAGTAATAAACAGCCAATATCCTGGTAATATGCATGCTAATAAGCAACTAGTTAGTGAGAATTAGACCCTAAACTACCGGACAAAGGACAAATTTTATTTGGAATAGACAGCAGTGCAAATCACAGTTTGTTACACCTAGCGGCATTTAGTCCCCTAGTTGGTACAGTACAGCCTCCTATAGTGTATTAAGCACTAAGCAGTAAACAGAATGCACTCTTGCATAGGTCATTTTTTTGCAGGGCTGATTAAAAAAAACAAAAGAATAGTGATATGAATAATGATACATAAAACTTGTGCATTAGGAGTGTAACAATTATCTCCACTTAAACTGAATTTAAACAATCAAAGCTTAAGCTCAACCCTCCAATACTTAATTTTCCCCGTTCCTCTCCATTTCACGCACAGTATTCTCCTTTGATCATGAGCGCAGAAAGAAGCATCTAGTGGACTTTGCGCTGTTGTTCTTCTGCTATTTTTCCTGTTGTGACAGTTAGCAAACAGTGTTGCATTACCGCGCGCGCCTCCTTCTGGATTGGAGTGTGGATCACCTGTGGCTGACTGTATTCGTCGCCTGATTGCAAGCACCGAACCATGACATTCATACCGTACGGTTCGGGAAGAATACATGTAGCGTTACACCCCTATATATATATATATATACACACACACACACACATATATCAGGCAAGGGAGGCAGTGACTCCTCAAAAAAACTGGATGAGAAAATAATCGATATTACAAAAATAAAACAACGCAAATGTTACAAAATTTGACATTAAAAAGTGTAAAAGTCACTCGTTTTTCTAAAGAAACACTGTCAAACAGCGACACCCGCAGGTGAAGTTACAGCGGGGAGTCCGCGTCTCTCTGCCTCCCTTCAGCTCATAGAAATAAAGCAGAGCCCCCTAAGTGTGCGGTGGGTTTAGTGGGGTGTAATTGAGAATGAATGGGGGAAAGTCACGTGAGAGGAGGCAGTGCCTCAATTGCGCTATGATTGGATATGATCGGTAATGATTGGACATGATTGATAAATCCCGCCTCTTGTTTTCGTGCGCGTTCTCGTCGAATCGGCCTGAATGAAGACAGTGATGGCGTTAATGGGAAGACTAATTAAAAAGTAAGTAAACAACTGTCACTTACATATTACCGCTTTGTGTCATGTCAAAATCAAACTCGAAATGACCTGAAAACATGATGACTCGGGGGGGTTTTAGTGAGCAATCAGCGTGGTGAAATTAAAGGTACATCTTCGTGTCTGTGACCACTAACCAGTGTGTACAAACTTGATGACTGCTGAAAATAAATTGACTATTAAAAAGAAAAGCTGAATATTACTTTATAAATAATATATATTGTTTAAATTGTTACTGCCTTTAGTTATTATTTTGGAATAAATGTAAAAATGAGTAAAAACACTAACTTGATGAAATTTATACTTGGTTTTAATAAATAGAACATTACATAGTGTAAAAATAACAAAATAGAAATGTATTTGGTCTCTCTTTTTATGTAATGTTAACTTAAAATTGTGTAACAGGGACATATATGAGGACTTTGCCTCCTCATTTTAAAACACCACCACACACCACTGATAGATATTTTTTTTATATATATATATATATATATACACACTACATTTCTTTTTAAATATGACTTCATTCTGATTCTCATTACATTAATTTTTAATTTGGACTTTATTAGCTAGATACTGTAATAATAATAATTATAAAAAAAATACTTATCGTATTCAGTAGCTCACAATTCTGCCTGAAGGTGAGGAAAAATAATTTTGGGTTGATCTATAATTGTTATATCTGGGGTCTTCTTTAAATAAAGTGTGTGTGTATGTGTGAGTATGAGTATGTGCACGTTTGTTAAGTTGCCTGAGAGGAACGGAGAGCATATCAGTGGGGTGCTTTCACTCTAGTCTGCCTTTGCAATTAAAAAGCTCCACACACCTCTCAGACATGTTAACCTACACAGCTCTCAGCTATATTCATACATAGTGCAATTACATTACAACCTACAGTGTAGTTCACTTCATTTATTTCCACACAGAGGGGAGGAAGGGAAGGGAAGTGTCACATGGCAGTTTTAATAAGTTCAGCTTCAGTGGCTGCATTAACTTCAGATGGAAATGAGCTTTTTTCAGTGAGTCCTCATCAATGAGGAGATGAGATCCTGGCAATGAGAGAGAGTTACGGCCAGACTCAGATCGCCTGAGGACGCCAAGGTCATACAGTGGGCTAGTGCGGTGTGTGTGAGAAAGAGAGAGAGATGAAGAATAAAAGAGAGATCAAAGCAAGCAAGAAAAATGTATTTATCAGTGCAAGTTATACTAAAAGGTTTTTTATAATTTATACGATATATTTTACATTTAAGTTTTATATATATATATATATAAAATATTAAGCAGCACAACAGTTTTTAATGTTGCTAAAAATAAGAAATGCTTCTTCAGCCACAATGCAATCAAATCCTGATTTATAGTATCAACTTCCTTTTGATGTGTTAATGTATTGTGTCATGAACATGGCATGCACAAATGACCTGGATACTGTACTGTATGTGTGCACTCTGCAGTAAAACCACTGTTATCTCCCCTTATCACGACTCATGAGATAACCAAACAACCCTTAAGTGTGTGCAGATACAGATGCACAACTTTTCAAAGGCCTTAATGACGCTCAAAATTCCCCTTTCCTGCAAACATGCCCTATAGCACACCGCTGAAACAAAGGAGAGCATGACTCACCGTGCAGGACTACTCTGCTTCTTTAGAACCTCTTTAAATCACCGCTGGCCGAACTCCGATATGAGTATTTAGGCAAAGATAAGACGGCAGCACCATGGAGTGCTGCGGCCTATTTGTAACACCATTAATCTGTGATTAACAGGTCATTTAGTGGGATTTATTGGGCAAGATAAGCACAGGGTGTGCATTCTGCCTTTTCACAAAGATAGCCTAGCAACACCTGTATTAGTCGTAAAAATGAGTCAAAGAGTCTAAAAACCAGAGGGTGGATCGGTTGAAATGTTAGAGATCGGTGAAAGAGATCGGTGAAAAAGTTTAGCTCACAGTCCTGCCACGGAAGAGACAATCAGATAAAAATTTTAATAAAAACGGAAAAAATCTAATTGAGATTTTTCAGACAAACAGTGTGATTGAGGTTGAAAATGTGATTTAAAATACATTTGTGCTCCAGGTTTGCTGTGATTGTTTGTAGGGCTGCACAATTTGGCCCAAACTTTTGTGATTATATATCAATATGACTACAATATTTAATAATGTTAATTATTATTTATTTCACAATTTACAATTACTGTACAATAGCAATTTCTTATTTTGTTTAATGTTTTCATTTATTAATAATGTTGGGGAAAGTTACTTTTTTTTAAGCTGCTGTCTGTAAGTTTTGCCTCTTTGTCGCCATCTCCGTTTGCAACCTGCAATTGCAGTTATTTGTGGAATTATCATCTTTACGTGGGTTGTGCATCGGCACGGCTCCTCGGTGCGGATGAATCTAATGTTTGCTGTCAGTCACCATACCGGTGTGGTTCTGTACTTCAGAATCACAGATTGTAGTCTTTAAGTATGACCAAAGCAGGAATTTTCACCGGAAAATGTCATCTGAACAAGTAAGTAACATGTCTGCCACTTTTGTTCTGACCAACTGAGGGGAAAAGCAATAAATCACGCTACCAATGGTGATTAAATCTAATGATCGCTTAGCTCATATTGCATCAAACCATGCAAATTATTATTATTGTTATACTTTGTTTTCAAATTGTTAATGTTAACAACACGTGACGTAATGACGCAAAGACAAACTGCTGCATGCTCGAATTTCCCACGGAAATCCACCAGTATCGATTTATTATAAAACATTATTACAAGCTTACTGTTGTGAATCGAGCTAAGGTAAGTAGATAGTTTTGAACACTGGCTGGTTATGTACTTGCTCAAAAATTGATTTTGGATCATTTTTAACCAAAAAAAGTTACGGACTGCAGCTTTAAGTAATGCTTTACAATATTGTGTTACTTCGTACAAAGTAACTAATTATGTTACTTAGTTACTTTTTATGGAAAGTAATGTGTTACTGTCTGTGTGTGTTGACTTGGCTTTTGAGTTCACCTTCGTGTTGCTTCTATGCCGCTGACTGGACAGGGTGGAGTCATGTGACTTCACACACGGTAGCATGTTTTCAAGGGGAAAGTATTAAAACCGAAATAACTGTCATGGGAAAATTACGTCGGTTAGAGGTTCTAAATTTCGGTTTTGATTACTTTGATCAATTGTCCAGCCCTATTTGAAAGTGTAACTCAGATATTTTGTTGGAAATTTAAAAGTAACATGTTACTTTACTTGGTACTTGGAAAAAGTAACCTGTTTACGTAACTCGTAGCTCGCTACTTGTAATGTGTTACCCCCAACACTGATAATCCTGTTCGATAATCAATCTAATTCGATAATTCTGATAATCATTTACAGTGGACAGAGACACATCATACATGAATCATACAAAGCCATTTCACATTTTCAGTTTTATATTGATTAATCGTACAGCCCTAATACTGGCTTTTCCACATGATATCCAACATAAATATCTTATTAATTAGAGTTAGCCTCGACAAGCCTTGAGATTCTTTTGTTTTCTTTTGCATTCAAAGCATTGCCCACATTAGCGCATGAGCCTTCTAGGGTTATTAAGGTTAAATTTTGCATATCAGTGAGCTTAGAATGAGACACATCGACAAAATAACAAGTAAAATTCCCAGTCAAAGCCCTAAGATGCGTTTTGTACAGTCTGACGGCTTCGTAACGCACAATCTGACAGTTTACGTGTATAAAGAGCAGAAAAAGCAGCGGCCTCACGTAAGAGCTCAGAAAAGGACACTGCCACTCTCTGTCATTTGACGTTATTTGAGAAAGCGCCATTGAAGCTCTTCAGAATGCAGACGCCAGGCCTCATATTTCAAACTCAGAATTCGCATCACAGCCTCAGCCCGAAACGTCCATCCCTGCGAGTCCCATCTGGGGCTGGCAGAGGATTTCAGAAACAAAGGCGAGCCTGGAGAGGAAGGCCTCTGTCAGCTGTGAAACAGATCCGAGGGGTCTCCCCTGGCTGTGGGGGTCAGGGGCAGCCCGGGGAGCGAGGGAGAGCTCCTCTGGGAGGCTGCGGCCCATCCTGCCCAGGGGCCCCCAAGTCTGGAGGGCTGAAACAATAAGAACAGTCTCTCTGCCTCTGGCTCCAGTCAATCTCAACAGACACCCTGAAACAGATGGAGAACGGCTGAGTCTTTCCTGAGAGAAGACGCTTGATGTGGACTTCAAAAATGACAGTGTGTTAGTGATGTGCTACACTCATAAGTCATTGTGAAGATCGCTGCTGCTGTATGAGACCTGAGGATCAAGGCTCTGTACGTAATGAAATGCTAGCGTACTACACACTAAATGCTCCCTACTTTTTTTTCTAGATAGTATTGAAACAGCATATCTGACACACTGCAAAATGCAAGATCAAACTGAGTGCACTGCATTGTGGGAGTATGTAGTGTGCTCTGTTACATACTGCATCTAAAAAATGTAATCGGAGTGTATACATTCAAATAACGTGCTTTCTATATACACTATACATACTATATAAAGCAAAACTAGTATAAAGCAAGCATTTTTTTTTTTTTTTTGATTTGAGATATTTTTATTGTTTACTCTCATTTGTGGCTAGAAAAAAGTTACTTGATCATGGTTTTCTGACGAACTGTGCAAAAATAGCCATTTTTCAGATCTCATGACCTGTGGCGCTGTTCCCAAATTTGGCATGGAGCCTTAGATCATGGTTCCAATGAAGTGTACCAATTTTCCTTCGATTGCTCAAAGTCTGGCCAAGATACAGCCTCTGAACCAATTTTGGGTTGACCTCGTTATGTTGGCGACATCATATCTTTTGAACAAAGATTAATGAAAAAAAAAATATGTTCAGCCATTTCTGTGCGGCTCAGTCCAAAGATCATCTGAGCCAATTTTCATAAGAATTGGAGAAGATTTGAAGGAGGAGTAACGAAAAAATGGAATATTTTACTTTCCAATATGGCCACGACTGAAATGAGTCATAATTTTAAAATATATAAAATTAATAGCATAGCATTTTGAAACTGTCAGGCCATACAAAATCCCTGAGGTATACTGGTTTCTTCTGAATGAAAAAATCACAAAAAGAGATGTACAACGGCATCACATTCCTCACAAATAAATAATTCACCTGTTGTCCTTGCGTCCTCACCCTCAGAAAATTCACAGCAACAGGACTGAGCTTCTCGTTAGCGGATGAGGGCGATGAGCAGTTGGATGGAAATATTCTGACTTGCACAGAGTCACAAAGAGACGCTGTCACTCTTCCTCACTGCTGCTGACAATTAAATCAGCCCCTCATGTTTATATTTACAAGACCTCTCAGTGTGTGAAAACACTTTCATTCTCAGGGGATGGCTGTGATGCCTGCACTATGGTATCTACACTATTAAACACACAAGTTTAAGATCCAGTGTGTGTGTGTGTGTGCGCGCGCGTGGTGAAGAGATTTAGAGTCACACTGGGAGATGTGTGAGTGAAACACACTGCCAATTACATCTTGTTCTTGTTTTTCCCCATCGAAGCAAATCCGAGTGACTTTGACCAATGTCTCCATTGTATATCAGGACCAACTCCCACTAGCGGGAGAACCACACACAACAATAAATTAAGAACGTGAAATATTCATTTCCCAACAGAGGATGTGCTAGTCATTTAAATAGACTTCTCGAACCCATGCCAGAGACGCAGGCCAAATTCCCATCAACTGAGCAGGATGGAGCAAGTGCATCTCAAAGTTTCACCTCCCAATCCAACTAACTTGAAGTTGGCAACTTTTCAACATATTGAATTTTAATTATGGAAGAAAAAAAAAAAAGAGGAGAACATTCAGGTTGCAAATTTCTGCTAGTGCTGGATGCTATAATACATTTTCAGAATATATTTGCAATAATGCTGTGGACAATTGTGGCAACATTGTGAATATTGAAATATTTAACAACATTAAACATGAGAAGAAAAAATGGTTTTAGAATTGGAAAGTTGGATCCACCCATCATTTCAAACTGTCTGTTTCCATAATTCTATCCCAAACTTCAAGATTTGTTTACCTTAATGATTTAATTCAATGATTCAAATCAGTGTAGAAATCAATTAAATTATTAAAATCAGTTAAAACCATTTGAACTGATTTGAATCATTTAATTGACTCATTGCTTCAATGAACTGACTTAAAACTCAATGACTCCTACGCATTGATGATTCCATTAAATCATTTGAATAGGTTCAAAGAGTCCACTTCAATGAACTGATTTCAAAATTCAATTATTCATTATTCAATTATACCATTTAATGATTCAAATCAGTTCAAACTGTCCACTTTAAGGAATCATTTGAAAAGTCGATTTGTTTGCATTAATGATTCAGTTCAATGATTCAAACTGTCCTCTTCAGTGAACTGTTTCAATACTCACTTGAAGTGGCGCTGTGCAGACCGATCGTATTATATCAAAGTATCACGAGAGCGATTAGAGAGCTGACAGCTCCATATGCTTTCGAATCGTGCTCGCGGGACGTCATACACCAATAGGTCTGTGCAGCGCCACTTCAAGTCGAACGCACCTATTCACATTAAATTATTTGAATCAGATCAAACAATCCTCATCAATGAACTGATTTAAAACTCAAAGATTAATTTTTTAAAACATTTACTTTGCAAAAAATGGTTGTTTCATTGAAATAACTGGTACGGATTGAAAAATAAATAAATAAATCACCATTTCAACTCATCTCAGAGCAAATACAAATATCAAATACTGTCAAAACACTAAAAATATAGCTTTAGCTATATCACCCAGGCTATTCCTACTCACAATATGTGTGTGTATGTGTACCAAACTGCATATCTGACCTAGAGGCCTTTCCATTTTTGCCTACTGTACTGCATAGTACGAATAGAACACATAAAATTCAACAGCGGATCAGTTTTTCCCAAGGTCAAGCTTCCTCCCGGAGTTTTCTCTGTTCCAATCTCACCTCTCAGAGGGAAGACAACTTGACCCGAGCCCCCACTTGGCACCCTCAACCCGTATATGAATATGGCACTTGGGGCTCGACGCCAAGACAGAAAAAACAACAACGTCTGAAAGGTTGCCAGAAACATAAGCATGGCAGGCAAAGAGGCTGGGGGGGGGGGGGGGGGGGGGGGGGGAGTTGAATGCCTTTTAAATATCATTCAGGAGATGGCAGATGAGATAGCAGTGTAATGGAAGTTGGGTAACATATCAGCAGTTATCTGATGGCTTGCGGCCTATAACGGTTTTCAGGAGATGGTACATGACAAGGACATGGGATACCGGAGGAGTGCCTCAGGGTTCGCTACTGGGACTCACAAGTATGATTACAGGTTGGAGTGCAAATCAGTTAATATTTCAAACCTGTAAAAGAGACTTTGCTCGAACGATTGCTCAAACCTGATGTTTAACAGCTGATAGGACAGGGGAATTCCACCTAATCTGATGAGCGCATCACTCTGTGGTTCAGTGATATTGAATGACTGACTCTTCACAGCTTTATGACTGCATGTTGTGTGCTATAACTTTACGACCGTAATTCTTTGTGGATTATTCAGTGAGAGGTGGATTCCTTTTAAAGTCCAGAAGTCCAGTGCTTTGAAGACTGACACTCTACCCCGGTAAGATCAGAACCGCGCGGCCACGCCTGAGACGGCATGACACCATCTGTTCCCTCTCCAGTTGCTTGAGAACACATAAAAGAAGCAGGAACGCATTTACAGCACGCAACTTCCTGTCTGACCGTAATTACTCGGGAGCTCCCGTGAATGTCATTCACCCCCTGAGGATGCCACTTCAACACGGCTGACATTTCTCCTCTCAATTAAAATCCCTCTTTTATGCCACATATAAAGATTCGTGCACGGCAGACTAAACGCTGCCAATCATCGCTGAGAATGAGACAAGTTTTCTATCCAGCATGCATAAAAAAACCTCACATTAGCACTTTGTACCAAGCAAACATGTTTCACGTCAAGATCACTGGAACGAGACACAGCTAAAACGACGCTAAATGCAGCGGGATGCGAGCCTAATGGCTGCTTTATTTTTATAAATAAATTGTAGGGTGCCAGAAAGCTTAAAAAGTGTCTGTGCTGACTCATTTTTTGTGGTTGAGGAACATGGCAACCATGCAAAGTTAACATTCGGGTATTTCCACCAAGGACGAGTAGCATGAGAAAGCGATTATTGAGACAATAATTATCATCATCAAGACTAAAAGTAGGGGAAGAAAACAAAAATCAAGTCTGAAAATTAGCTGTGATGCCACAAGCTTTCAAAGTGATATACAGCCAGAGGAACACAGAGCTGCAATAATCCTTAGCATAGCAGTAGAAGTGCCCACACCAGGGACCTTCGCCAGAAAGCTTGTCTTACATCAGCAAAGCACAGGCCAACCTGAAATCTGAGCGCGCGGAACGGTTTCTCTAGCGAGGGCTCTAATGCCAAGCCAAAATCCTTTGTTTCAGTTAGCGACAACAATAGGTGTAAGAGCAGTTCACTGATTATGACAGGATCTGTTTGGCTAGCGGCCAGACAGCGCTAGCATTATACTATTAGGGATTTTATTGTTGTACAGACCTCAAATATCTGAGAACAGTGTGAACAAAGCCTCAGGAACACAGAATTCATTCTGCTTGGTTTCTGATAATCCTGCAAATGCTGTTAGTGAGTCAAACTGGATTAATTATTTTTATCAAAATCCACTCATAAACATGCTTTTGACATCTTTTATGCAATTCTTTTTATGAAACCTTTTTTCTTAGAATTAGCTACATGTCGTCTTTATGCCGCTCACTTCATGCCTATGCAAAATCTTTAAGCACATTGCAAATTGAAAATTAATGTGCAAATTAGCATGTTAAGTTCACTACATGAATTTCACAGCAACTTACAGTAAAACCAAAATTTTGGTTAAACCGAATTACTTTTTTGGTGACAAATTTTGTCAATCTTGTAAAAAATGACAAAAGCAGTGTTAATTGATTATAAAAAACACATAATCTCATGGTTAACACTTAAACCTTCAAAATTAATTATATCTCCATTGTGTGTGTTTTTTTTTTTTTTTACACTTTTAAAAACCTTATTCGTCAATGACCCATATAACATTTTAAAAACATATTAAATCCACATTAAGTTCAACACATGAAATTCACATTAATTTACACAAAATCACAGGCGATTTTTGTGTGGTTATATAATGTTTACATGTAAACTCAATGTTTAACATGTGATAGCATTGTTTCACAAGCAAATGTCAATTTTCAAATGATCTGAAAACAATTCAAAATGTGACTAATGTCATTTCACCTTGTTTCCACAGGGTCTAAATTTTTTTGAGCATTTATATAGCCAATCTTATACATGTCGTAATGCATATGTAAAATCTTTAAATATATTAAATGCATATTAGGCTCAACACATAAAATTCACATTATGGTTTAACATGCAAACATCAAGCCTCAAATGATCTGAAAACAACTATGTAAGTATTGTTCCACACACACTGTTGAGCAAATTATCAAATTCCTTTACTTCTTCTCCATGGTTATACTCTAGAGATGATAGCACATCATATAGCAGCTCCTTAGCTACAATTTCAAGGTCAGGCCTTGGATAATTATGCCTCTTGGAGGACTTGTCTGTCTGGGGAGCTCGCTATTCCGCTTTACGGCCTGTCTGCTCTGGGATTAGCCCTGGGGCAAAGAGTGCTTTAAGATGCTGATCAAGCCCCTCACTCAAATTAGCCAGAAAGCTTCTTCATCAGCAGGTAAAGCATCCCAGTATGAGGTGGGAAAATCAAAGAACACCAAGTCTCTGAGTTTAGAAAGAAGTCTGCGCCTAAGACAACCTTTAAAATAATCTATATCATTTATACTAACGCCTGCCAAACTGTATCAAACTGATTTGGATCACTTGCAAATGAGCGAGATTTTGTATTCGGCAGACTCGGTTTCCTGTAGGAGCCCAATTAGACTGGGCAGAGTTACAAATAGGAGGGGGAGGGCTGCTAAGACCCCGTAATTGAGGAAAATCACTTACCCACAATGCAACAGGGCTGAGGGGGATCAAAGGTAGCCTGTGTATGTGTGAAGGTGAACAAACCGGGAGGGGGAGGAGGGTCCATGTTTTTAAATCTACTAATTAGCGGACCCTCTTTTTCCCTGCTAATTTAATTCCCTTCTCTTAAGTCTTTTGATTGTGCTCTCCCCACCAAACCGACACCTCAAAAAGGGAGCGTTAGCATTTCAAAAGTGTATCCAAGCTTTTCCAAATAGAATGGTCACTAGGAAGCTGATCCTGTCAGGAAAGAGAATAAGGTGAAAAGGGAGGGGGTTTGGGGAAGGAATGGCTTTCAATGCCATCTTTCAGATTTCAAAAACACTGGGTTTTGGGCTGTAAAATGACCCTATAGAAGACTACAGCTCATCCAACCCAACAAAGGCTGACTTGGGATAACTCGAACCCAAAGCGAGTACTGCTGAGCACTGCAAAACATGCCAAACTCCGGATGTGTCTCTTTGTACAAGATAAATCCATAAATCACACTCTCTCGAAGTAATGCATGCTCACGCATTTAGTTTTCGTCGCAAAAAAAACGTGTCTTAAATCTCTGCTTTCTTGTTGCACTATTAAAAATAAAGGTTCCAAAAAGGGGTTTTCAGAGTCATGTCATTGAAGAATCATTTTGGGTTCCCCAAAGAACAGTATTTAAAAGAACCATTCTTTTCTTAATGTGAAGATCATTTTAATAATCGGAAAATAAACCTTTTTCCACTTTAAAGAACCTTTTGTGCAATGGAAAGGTTCCATGGATGTTAATGGTTCACCGTAAACCCGAATAAGTTGGGCTAATTCAAAAAATTGAGATAATCAGTTACATCAAATGCTTTGAGTAATGATGTTCCCAATTTTAAGTTAGCAGAACTATCAAGTTTTGAGTTTGTAGTACTCATGCGTGTTAATTGCTCCTAACTTGAAGTACTGAGTTAGCTAACTCATACATTTTGCAATTACCAAAGAAAAAGATTTAGTTCATTAACTTTATTAATTTTGAGTTCTTGCAAATCAAATTATTAATTTACGTCACTGTAAACCCTAACGAGTTGTCAAAACTCAAAAAGAGTTGAATGAGAATTTAAGATAAGAAACTCAAAGTTAAAGTAATATTTTAATATTTCGGTAAAAATTGCGTTCCGGGGGATAAAATTCGCATTTTTGGCGGGGTCCCCTGGTAAAATTCACATCCCAGGGGCTAAATATCATGTTATTTGGGGTCGCTTCAACCCGCGGATATTAAAAACAACCCGCGGCAACAGTGTAAAAGTAGCCCAATTCCGTGGGAAAACTGCAAAGCATGCTGGGAAATAAAAAAAATCCTAGCCCAGTTTCTGTTCTGTTAGTCTCAATTAAAAGAAATTAGTTCATACAATTCAAAACAATGAAACAGTTCAGTTTACTTGAAATATATCAGTTTTGTGAACTCAAAAGAAAAGAAAAGTTCTAAATACTCGTAACAGTTCACTTAACTGAACTAATTTGTTTAAGTTTGTCCTACTCAAATCAATTAAGTATTTTGAGCGTTAGGGTTTACATTGTTCTTCATGGAACCATAGATGCCAAAAAAGATCCTTTATTTTAAAGAATGTAACAGTGCCAAAAAAGCAGCTCTTTGCTGTTCATGTTTTTGGACAGAGCTCAGTCTGCTTTTTTACTCCCTGGGGAAGCTATTGTGGACCCCGAGTACATCGTGGAAAGCCCCTCCCCTTCCTCTGGGCCTAACAATTACCCCGTTGAGACGACACAATGCATGAACCCCGTGTCAGCCCCCACTGGGCTTTTCTGCGTGTCGGCTTGCTTTATCTGTCAAAGGCAATGCACTGACCGACAAAAAGGCAAGTCTTAAAAACAGTCAAAATATAGGGGGGGGTTGGATGGAGAACATTCAAAACAGCGACAGCATTGGAACAGCATTAGAAAAGCTTAAAAATTGAGCAACACTGTGCAATCTCTGAATTTCATTTGCATTACAAACAAATAAATGTTGAATCAAGATGACACAGATTTCTCAGTCTAATCATAACCGTATGTTCCAGTTCCACTCTTTTCATTTTGGATAGATAGCGATCTAAGCAGACAACCATCCCAAACACATAGTTTCCCCATAATCATGGTCTAAAAATCCTCCCAGAACCATCGAGGCATCAAGAACACCCCCTTCCCAACCTTTAAACGTCATTCCAGCGTCTCTGACAATCTCTCAGCTCATTCCCAGACAGTCCGACGCAGCCATCTGCATTAAACGCCAGCGATCACCGCATCGCTCTTTACCCCTCATCACCACGCTGGCCCTGTGACAGCTCAAGGGGTACGCTTGCATTCCTTGAGGGTTTAAAATACCACAAGAGTGCCGGAAGATATAAACAAGTGAAGCGGTCGCAGAAAGGACGTCCCAAGGGCTTTGAATAAAGCCCGTATGGGGCATCACCTCCCACTGAAGCGCTTATCCGTGGGTGCGCTGCTTCAGTAAGTATCGATGTCGAATTCATCTGCTAATTAATCCAATTAAACAGCTCTCACATGCTCATTAAACATTTAGTGAGACTGTATAAATGAGAATCAAATCAGTCTGTTCTGTTTTAATAGAAATAGCACAGACAAAGAGCAAAATTATGACAAGGCATGAACCCATACAGTCTGCAATTTCGCCATTCCCAACCCCCCATTTTGCCCTAATCTGAAGCACCATGTCGTTTAATTCCGCCTAATTAGGCTTAGGCAGACGTTAATTGGGATTTAGGTGAACGTGGCGCACACAGCTCAGTGGGCGCTGTCATTTTTCACAGGTGTGTGAGGATCAGGGTTACTAATCCCTTGGCCTGTTCTCAAAGACTACTTCCTGGTGGGAAATCTCTGGCGTTTTTTGTCAAAATTGGCTTTTTCCCCGATATCGTTATTAGTAATGCTGTAGCTGCTGATGATATTCTTATTACTGTTATTATTGCAAGCACAACCGTGCACCGATTTCATCATCTTGACATCATTTCATTAGGCCACATGCGAGTCGTCAAGGCCAGCGTGCAGGTCCTGAGCGGAGAAAGAAGGAGCGCTGGAGACAGATACATCGCTCACCTGCGAGAACAGAGGCCATTAATTGGCCTCTGGTGCCTGCTGTGCCCCGTCAGACACTGACAATTTATTATTTGCACTTAGGAGACCATCCATCCCAAACTCCACCATGCTGCACCGCAGGGGTTAATGTGATGGATAGTGGTCTGGAGACATTCCTTCGTGCTTTCTTTTTGTTTCTTACTCTCTCTCTCTCGCGCGCAGACTTACATGTATGTAGACACACCCACTCCGGCATCTGTAACTTTGCTGCATGCGGTGCTTTCTTTCAGAGCCACCCATTTAGTCTGTATAATGCAAACTTGAGTTTACAGTCACTGCTACCTGGCTCAACCTGTTTGATTGACAATAAAATGCAAGTAAAAAGATGATGAATGCACAGTATGTATGTAAGATGTAACAAAAAATTCTTTAACGAACATGCCTCTCAGAATGTATTTAATAACTGGCCATACTCATATATGAGTAGTTGACTTATTTTACAATTATTTTGCATTAAAGCTTTTATGATCATAAAAACTGAAAGACAGTATAAAATCACACCAAATCTCACACCAAAAGACCTTAAAAAAAAAAAAAAAAAAAGCTTATTAAAAAAAAATGTGGAAAAAGTGATCTAAAATATAAATGTTCTTTTATACATAACTTTATTTTTATTGACATCAAGATTTTAGTTTATTCAAATACTCCATGCAGTCTGAATTAATATCATCATAAAAGCTTCATGCAAAATAATTAGTAAATTCTGAAAAAAAAAAATATTTAAGAGGTAATATTAATAATAATAATAATAATAATAATATAGTATTCTATCTTCTTTTGTCTAAATACAAAAATAAAAAATAAAAAAATCAACTGTTTTAATGCTAGTGATTATAGGAATCAAAACATTATAAATGCACAATATTGAGATTTGCTAAAAAATTAAATTGAACAATATGGGAAATGAGCATGCACAATTAAATAGAAACTATTATTTTTTTATTATTATTAATAAAAGTAAATATATTGCTATAATGGGTATTGTTCACATTCATGTTTTTAATATTTCATATATATATATATATATATATATATATATATATGTTTATACACATACATACATACGAAAATTTTGGCTGATACCAATAACCGATAACTTTTTATATTTGTGAGCCAATAACCAATAAATTGGACAATAACTCTAAATCCAAATTTTTATATCATTTTTGAGAGCCTTACTATAAAAACAAAAATCTAACCATTAAAAGCCATGTCCCTGGCACACAATTATAATGATGTTATATTATATCATTATAATTATATGTAGCCTATATGACAGATTTGCACTGCACATGTTGCACTTAACTGTATTTTCCTTTTATGAATGTCTCCAATCATATTTCAAGCAATTCAAAACAATCATGGTGAAAAGTGTGCATCTGAAGTGTCTCAGCTGAAGGAAAAATCCATCATTTATCGCCTTTAATATATCGGCCAAATTTTCTTATCGGGCCGATAACGATAACATTAAAAATGAACATATTTTGGCCGATACTGATATGGTGGCTGATATATTGTGCATCCCTAATATATATACAGTCAAACCAAAAATTATTCAGACATTTTTGATATATTTTTACTAGTGGGTGTAGGACACTATAGTTCATTTATGTAAGTGAGGATAGCAAAATAAAGTAAACTGTGACATATTATACCCAAAATGCCCAAAAATTCTTCATATAGTGGAGTACCAGGAAAATTTGGAACCAAAAATTATTCAGACACTTTGACCTGACCATGTTTTGCTTAATGTTATCTGACATAATTAAGATTATTTTTTTCTGTCACAGTTTAACTCTGAGATCTTGTCATATTTTATTACCATTTTTTTTTAACTATAGTGAATAAACTGTAATAATGAATGAAATGTTCAAGGTGTCTGAATAAATTTTGGTTTGACACACATATATATATATACACACACATACATACATACATATATACATATATATAATATTGTTAAAAACTAATCTAATATTGGCAATAACCAATATGCTACCAATACATCATGCATCACTTTAGTCTCCAATTAGTTCTTAACACAAGTATCTGTTCACGACCTTAAAATCTCTATTCACCGCATTGCCGCTGTTTTATCAATTACGAATTGCATCTTTGGGTTAAGTGCTGACGATTTTCAGAGGTCATGGAAGAGCTGGTGAATTCTTGACAGATGACATTTGAGCCTCTAATAGGGACAGTTTGACGTACAGTAATAAAACGGGCTCCTGCGGTGAGACATGAATCAGGGCCACATGACGGATGTGCTCTGTCTTAACTATCATTTCCCAGCCTCACAACAGAGCCATGAGCTAATCAGCAAGTCCTCACAGGCCTCACTGTACAACAGACAGGGATTAGAACAACACCATCACTCATTGTCAAGCAGAAAACACTGCTCAGTAGTCAGGAATCAACACCAGCTCCTCATATGTCAACGCTGTTGGGCAAAAACTTCCGGTTCCTTGCTGAAGCTACAGTTGGGATTGTCGCCACGTCCTTCAACAGCACTTGAAATGCTCCAGCTGACTGTAAAGCATGGCGATTTAGACTCAAATCACGAACAGCATTGCTGGTAATGTCACTGCTGACTATGCCAAAAAACACAAGCCGTCCTTGACACGGTTGTCTTCGGATCTAATGATAGCACATACCTTTACAATGCCTAGTATAATTACAGAGCTCTGTACCTGAAAACAACCAGGAAGAGGGTGTATTTCTCCATCTCTGGGAGAAGATGAGCCCTACCGTGAAGTTCGAACCTCAACCTTTGACCTCTCTCCCTACGGGCGCTTGTTAAAGCGCTACACTGTTTCCTCAACGCATATATGCCTCTCAGCAGTGGTGCATCGCGCAGCTAATTCTCAGAGCAACTCCATCGGAATTCAATACAAGCAAGGCACATGGGAAAGGGATCCATGCTTTTGCCCGAATTAATTTCCTTCGTGAAATACGACTTCAATCCTCCTCTCTGTTTCAGCTCGCTGAGAGACATGATTTGAGCTGTTTATTCATGATTACATTAATCAAGCAATCACTTCATCTGTAATCACGAGCAGATGAGAAAAGTCTGTAATTTGTTGCCTTATGTTTTATTTATTCAGTCTCAGTTGTAAATCCATCTAGTTACTCTCATTCTCTCTCTCTCTTTTCTAGCTCTGTATTACTGATGCAGAATTGCACAACAGCCATTTTGAAGCTGAAGTGTGTCATTTATGCACCAAAAAAGCACAAAATAATTGTTTTCTAATACTTTTTGTCCACCATTAGTCAGGCAAACAGATAGACCCACCCCAAACTCCCGCCACTGTTTGAGCCAACTGGTCGGGATGCTTAAAAAACAATGTTTAATAGTGTCTAAATGTTGTGGACATCAGCTTATAAATCAGTCTTTTGAGGAAATCAGCTTATAAATGGTTTACTTATAGTTGTCTCTGCAAATAAGCTGTAAGAAGAGAAAGTATTTTAAAAGTATTTTTGTAAAGAAAAATGACACACTTGAAGTTTAAGGCTATAATATTCTTTCAGGTTTTAACTCGAACAATTACTTCAGGCTCAACTGTAATCACAAAGCAAACTGAGGCAATAAAATAAAGCAATCAACAGTTTAAGTCATAACAGCCTCCTAAACCAGACTGTCTGTTTGAATCATTGTGTTAGAGGAGCATTACAAACAGACCCAATTCACATTCAGTTTCCTTAATGTAGCAAACCTGCAGTGAACACCAGGTCTCTGAGGACATGTCTGAAAACCTAAAGGGAAAGGAATCCAGTCCATTTAAATCTGTGACAATGTTACTAGGTTTGCAGATAAAAAGGCAGAGAGTTTGTTTTAGCAGAGCTTTAGCCAGTTATTCGCAAAGAAAGAGGATCAGGGGCAACGTCAACTGGGATTATGCAGGTCTATTACATTCGGCTTAAGGTTTCTGTCAAAATCTCTGCTCAGAGCAGTTCCAACCGGGCCTGCCAGGGGCTGGAAACTGAAGGAGGGACGGTGATCTCAGAATGGGATGGTCTAGGCACTGATATGGGACGGTTCTATCGGAAACAAACCTAAGTGCATACGAATGCAGAAAAATAATGACTTGACTGATTAATCATTAATGAAAGTCAAAGGGTGATTATGAGAAAGGTGAATGTCGTAATGATGATGATGATAGAAAAGAAGAAGGATGAATAATAAAATAACCTAAACTTCAAGAGCCACGGTGAACTTTGCCCAAATACTTGGTCTGAATAACAAATGATTTTCTAATTCACAAGAACAAGATAAACAGGTTTAGCACAACCACAAAACACATTAAGGAAGCAAGGCATCCACAATGAACCTTCCGCACTTTCTAAACAAAGAATTTCCAGTCAAACTAAGCGAGCGCTGCTTCTAACTAATGACTGAAGTAAAAATGATTGATTTAGCAGCTTGTCATATAAACACTGGACATAAACACTGACAGGGAAGTGTCGTGAAAAAGACCTTTCCTGTACAAAAGCTATACATATTAGTCAGTGTTAAGAATGGGCTAGCAGTTCCTTAAGTGCCATGGCAAATAAAAGATAAGCAAAGTTATAGGATACTTAGACTAATGCTCTCATATGCATTACTAAATCTGTGGAAGCATTGTGATCTTAAAACAAAGTAAAGCTTTTGAATCTGATGCAAGCATGGCAAGATAATGCTCTCAAGTGAGTACCACTGTTACATTAGCAGCTCTGGGATGATAAATGGGGTGATACGGTAGCCTATAGCCTGCAAAAATAACTTCATCAAGTCGGTTAAGAGCATTTGGAAATGATTGTTCAGATACATACAAAACAGAATCACACAAATAGGTAGGAAAATATCTACGCAACTTCGTTATCACCACTGTTCATTACTGTATTGAAACACTCGCAAATGTCAAGCGTTTACCCCATTTCACGCGAGTTTTTAAGAAACTGCGCTTAAAGTGCTTGTACAGCATTATTTAATGAAATGTACGTACCTGTGCAAACGTGTATAACTGCGATAAAAAGCACGAATCCAACAATTCTCCCCGTCATCGTTCAAATATTCGCGTTTTAGAGAGCTGTTTGTGTAATCCGTAAAACAACAAAAAAGAGAAAAGAAATCAGATTTTTGTGCGTTTTTGATCCTTCATAATATCCAAATGCAGTATATTTTGCTTTTCCACAATACTTGAGAAATCCTCAAATTTCATTAAATTATTATTTTTTTCTTTAAAGTCCCCGTTAATGTGATTGTAATCCAGTTTATTTGTGTTAACATGCGCACCCCATGAGTCCAAAATGAATAAAAAGCTCAAAATTAATCGCAAAAAAGTTTAAGGGAACTGTGTTATGTTTTGAAATGACCCCCCAAAATAATAATTCTGCAAGCGCAGAGTTGGTCACTTCGTATCCGCTGATCGCATCCTAAAAGATCCCATAGAAAGCCAGTGAAGAAAAACGAACTCAAACTCTTTCCCAAAGTTTTAAACGTAATAAGGTCCTCAGCCTAAAAAAGTGACCAGTGTCACATCGTTCAGAAACAACGTGAATAAGTCATTTCGAACTCAGAAACTTATGTTTCCATTGGAAAAGCAAAAGCTGATGCTGAAGAATTTGCTGACTGAAGTCCATTGGATTTATATCACTTCCACTTTTCCATTGCTTTGTAAATGCAAGTGTAATTCCAATATTTCCCCTCTATTGTTTTTTCCTCTTCTTTCAGTTTTTCTCTCAGTGTTTTAATATTTGGATCTATGCATTGAGGTCCCCCGTCACTTCGGGCTGAGGGGATTCATTTGAAACAACGGTACTTCATTCAAACGGCATGAATAGTAAATGTCATGGTACGTTCCAGGCTCCCCCTCCGAGGACTCAACAATGGATTGTTCCTTGCCTTGGGAGAATTAACCTCAGTGTTGCCATGTCCGCTTATAAGCGACTTTGGGCTTGATTTATTTTTCATAAAATCTTTGTGAAATATTATATATATATATATATATATATATATATATATATATATATATAAAATGGGAGGAATTCTATAAAACGCAACTCTCAAATGTGTAAAATGACAACAAATTGTAGTAACTATTAACCTGTAGGCTATTTGTTTGAGGAACAATCTCAAAAATCAGTGTAATTTAGCTAACACGTAAAATAAATTAGGACTATCTAATAGAATGTTTAAAATCTTGCAAAAAAAATAGTTTAAATCACCTTATCAAACTGAAAGACACCTGTTTCATAGAATGATCAATTGTTTTTTCCCTGCTTTTTTCTATAATAATTCAATATATTTTAATTATTTTTGTAAAAGGATTTAGTTATTGAAAATGCACTTTATTTCTAGTAATGCAAGTGTATGCTACAATAATAGATGAATGAAATCAAGTAATTATACTTGTGCAGTTTTCTAGCGAGATCTGGCAACACGGATTAACCTCTTCAGCGCGGCTTCGCCTGTGAGAGAAACGGTTCCCTCAAGGCAAGATTCTGTTTGATCAAACTTTAATGAATTTACATTTTAAAAGACATTCCCGACATTGGTGACACAGAATAATTTGCTCTTAATTATTTTAAAAGGCGACGCGTAATGTGGATTTACGGAGTGGTTTATTTGCATATCTACTGAAAAGGTTTCCTTGCTGGATTTAAATTAGTTTTTGTGTGCGTATTTGTCTGCCTTTATCTACAAAATTGCATTCGCTGGACGCTTATGCCCCTATTAACGTTGTGGTTTATTATTATTTGTCATTTATTTATTTTTTCTGTTTTACTTAAGAACAGATCTTCTGAAGTAGTGTCTATTCTCCACCTTCATCTGACAGGCGCGCCATACCTAACCCAACACCGCCCTCTGCTGGTCACCACTACAATGCCGCCAATTTCATTCAGATATTTCAGAAGATGCAATACACAGTTTTAGGAACAGAAATAAGAGTACTTTGGGGACTTTACAAGTGTATACCTCAAATCTAAAAGTTTGTGATAATAATTTTTGATGTACATTAGCATAAGCGTTCCTAGACCCTATTTAGGAAGGCTTCAGTCACTGCTCCAGTGAAACTACAAAATAAAATACAAATAAGCCATCATAACCACCTACTGACAAACAATTGTAAAGTCATTTTGAGTAAAATGCACAACCTCTGAACCATATTATTGTATGTTCAGGGCTAAGGCTAAAATCCCAGAACTGTCCCTGAACTTGCCATTTTAATATAGAGGACAGTAGAAAGCAGACAGGACAGTGAATATTTATCTTAATTGTAACTTTAATTGTACAAATTATAATATATAGTACCAGTGACAATTTTGGAAACATCTACTCGTTCTTTAATATGACTTTTCCCCCAAAATTTTTAGAATAATTAGCAAAACTATGAAATAACACAAATGCAAAGGGAATTATGTTGTAAAGATTTTTTTAGATTATTCACCACAATGACACTGTTTCTAGTCATCCATTTAAAAAAAAAAAATGAATTAAAATCTTTAGATTCAAAAGTTTTTAACATCGCTAACAAAAATTTTAACATTGGAATATCTAAACCAAATTCAGTCAAGTGTGTCTAATCTGACGACTGGTATTGTGCCAAACAAAACCCCCACATTAACCTAAAAAACTTAGACATAGATCTAAACTACAAAACTACAGCCCATTCATGCCAAGCTTCCTCTGAGATTTGTGACTGTATTCAATCTCACATCCCATCGCCAAAGTTCCTGACCTTCACCAGTCCAGAGCTATGTCAAAAAGCCTGATATAGTGGATATGGCAGTTTTATGGTGAGCAGACAGGAAAGCGCATCCAACATCTGAGCCAAATATCCATCCTTCACCTGTCCTCTAATAACACAGAAGGACAGCCAAACTACAATTCTCCTGTTCCTCTACATCAAACCTCCAGTGTAACATTTCCAAAAACCCTAAGCTCATTGATTCAGCATAACGTTAATTTCAGTGCTAAACCACCATCAAAAGAGCTCAACATTTCTGAGCAGCATGAAACAGTGTACAAACACATAAAACTCCAGGCATAATTCAGTGCTAATCTAACCCTTGTGTCAGACAAATGTGTTTAGATATCGTGAACTTACTCTGGAAGACCTGGTAGCATTTATGAGCCTTGCTGTTGGGATGGCGCAGTGGCATTGGGCCGTGATGGGCTCCTAGCGAGCTTCCTCGCAGACGCTTACACCACTGGTTCGGTGGGTTCCTGAGGCTTGCGTGGCGAGGGACTCCTGGAGTTCCTCCATGTTGGACGCCCATCATGACGAAAATAGCCAAAACTGAAACAACCAGTGTCATGGGCTCCATGGTGGACACTTTCTTCTACAAGAACGTTAAATGATTCTCACAAAATCATCTACTTTTTAACGTTCATCAGAAGAATTATCCAAAAAAATGTATCATAACTCCAGTTTTTAATCTCAAACTTCCCGAAAAACAATTGAACCCTCCTCGTTGTCCATCATGGATGCTTTAATTCTTATCGCAGCACATGACAGAACCTTTTTTAATGAGCCAGGCGCAAACAGAGACAATATGGTCAGCGAGGGACACTCCCCTTTTTTGGATTTAAATATCTTACACATAATAACCTTTATGCTGTTCGGTCTGTAATGCTCTGTTTGATATTCAAAGCAAGTTTTGGTGGATGTTCTCTCTTTTCTTGTGATGTCTCTATGTGGGTAAGAGAAAAAGGAGTCCCTTTCGGACTCCATGCTGGGGCATCTCTTTCAACGTGGACGGACCCCCCTCATCCACCCTGGGCTGTATCGGTATGGGGGCGAGGGTTTGACACAAGCAGCGAACGAGAGAGAAACACATACCCTTTCCCCCTGACTAAGACTATTTTACGCCTCCTTTTCAAGCAGCATCACCTAACAAAACAGCACAGGCTAAAACAAAAACATTCTCCAAGAACAATACTCCCCATAGAGAGAAGAAAAGCTCGCTTTTAAACATGAAAGAGAAAAATGTCACTTTTTTTATCTCAACGTGGGGGCAGTGCATCTTGGGACTTCATTCAGGAAAAGCACGGGCGAGATTTAAGGGATGTTTTGCAGATTTGTTCATTTACAATGCAGTTTAATGGTAAATGTGATTTATTTAGATTAACGATAATAGATTTATGTGGTGAGAGGAAGGCCCTAGTAAATTGTCTGTTGGCTATTTTTAGACCACTGCCCGTTTACACATCCATTCCAATATTATCGTCTATCGCTCCTGCCAAAAACTTTCAGATGTTGTCCTTGACAGTAAAATCCTGTTTATTTACTGACAACGTTTTAAAACTTTAAAATTCGATACACTATACTGATGCTTCCTTTTCTCTCCAGGTGCTGGAAATAGATAAGATGCTCAAAAGGACGGAACTGAGTTTCTTTTATAATGACACGTTATGAAATGATTATCTATACTTAAAAGATTTCATATTCTAAACCATTGTGAGATGACTGGTTGACATCTTTTGAGAAAATGATTTGCTAATCCCATGAAAAGCTCTGACAGTCAGCAGTTTAGTCATTCTGACGTAGTACGTTTACACAACAACGATGTACTAAAAATGGAAAAGTTTTTCCTTTGCGTTTTTCGCATACAAATGACAAAGTTGTCAAAATGATCCCTGTTCACACGGATCCGAGAAAACGGCTAAAAGCGCTGTATTATGCTGCCAGACCAGTAGTCGGCAATGTGACTTTGTAAAGAAATACTACTCGCCTATAGACTGAACACGTAATACGCATACACAAGACGGCACCGTTTTCACAATTTCACATTTTTGTAGTTTTCATGGAGATGTTAACAGTAATGTTTTCAAAAACTTGCATTTTGAAACCAGTTTTCAAAAGTTTGCGTTTTCAGGCCCCCAAAACGCCACTGTAGTGTAAATGAACGACCAATTTTTTTTCCATTTCTAGTTGAAAAACGGTGTCGTGTAAACAGCCTCTTATTTCAAGACAAGGAATTATATATATATATATATATATATATATATATATATATATATATTTTTTTTTTTTCAATCATGACAACTCTCAGAAGATTGTTGGCATGGTAATACATTTGACAAATTTACATGTTCATTCCGACTGAAAGATTTAGTGGACTGTTTACATGACACGTTATCTAATCCGATATGGTGTTTACATGTGCGGCACTTTCAATCGGAATGACTTTGTGACTTGCGCACATTAGCCTATGTCCTGTTTGCCGCCTTTTATTCCTGTCAACATGGAGTTCCTTTATTTCTTATGCACGCCATTTGTATGTAAAGTGTTGCTCTTAATCAAGCAGCAACAGTGTGAATTTGTAGCATATTACTGCTGGAAGGTATGAGGAAAAGTCGGGCGCAGGAAGCTAACCTTTTTGGTGGCTGTGCAACTCTAAGGAACATCTCAATACTACCCCTCCCTCCTCCGAAAAGCAGAAGTGTGTGGATGAAGGTCCGTAGTAATGATACACTGAGTTCCTTCGGTGTATTTAATAAATATATTGTTTCAGTTTTACTCCAGTTTGATTTTGCCGCCGCCATTTTGCATTCCCACGACCCCGACCTCTTAACGTGATGACGTAGAAGCAAAGTAATCGGTTTGACGCGTTTAAATTTTTATTTTGTTCAGTTTATAGAAAGGTTTATTCCAATTCAAATTAATGATGACAACCCACACATTGCGAACTGCATTCTTTCAGTCACAACTTATTTATCGATTAGTGAAGGCGGGACAGGCGGAATCGTGCTGAATGACACAGACCAGAAGCGCTCTCTCTCTCTCTCTCTCTTTCTTTCTTGCGCTCGATCCCAGTTCTCTCAGACAGCGCGCGATCAGTTCTCCTTGCGACTGAATGGTCAAATGCACACATAGTTGTCAAAATGTCCATTGTGTGGAGTATCTCACGTAAATACAGTCGGTTATGGCTTAAGTGGACGTAAACATTTGGGTGAAAACAGGATATGTGTCAGTATCCATGGATTCGGTCTTAAAGGGACCTTAGCCTATATTTGTCTTCAATGTTAATAAAACAACAAAATATGTTAAATGAATGTATACATGGTAAATAAACCTACTGTATCTGAAAAACAAGCTTATTTTATTTGTATCTCTATAGTATTTGTTGTATTGTTTGTAATCAGCTTGTGCCAAGTAGTTAATGCTGTAATTATCATCAGCTTGCGTTAAGACCCATGAGCCATCTAGAGTTTGACGACTGCACTATGTGTGTATATATATATAAAATTTTATGTTATAATTTATAAATTAATGTTGTTCTTTTATAAATTTTTATTTATTTATTAAATGTATTGATTTTTCTTACTTTCAAAAAACAAGGGACAAAGAAAAAAGACCATCTCAGAGATCATCGAGAAAAAGTTGTCAGGAAGATACAAATCATCTGCAGTGTCACCGTGTTAACCCAGCTATGATGAAAGACAGCAAATCATTTCTGGAGTGAAGTACAGGAATGCAGATCACACTGCTGCCTGTCTGCAATAATGCATACATATGAGCTCCAAAACAGGCAATGACAAATCTGTTCAGATCTAAGATGAGGAGCGAATCCTGTGAGGACAACTATAAGTTGCTGAGCCTCTGACCTTAGACCTCTGACACGAGGCCACACCGGCTGGGAAACAGTGTGTGCACTAAGTGCTACCTTGTCATTCCCAGATATTCTTCCAAGCAGAAAACTTCCGTGACTTGTCAGCCTGGCTAAGAAACAACCAAGCTAGGTTTGAGCGATCTCTCAGGACATCTTCAGCACAAGTGTTGTCACTGGGAAAGAATGTCTTGCGGAGGGCCATCTGGGCTCCAACCAGGATACGGATCAACCACAGATTCACATTAACAACATCAACCAAAAAAAGTTTAACAACATAAAACATCAATGCTGAGAATTTTTAAAGGACAAAAAAAAAAAAAAAAAAAGCCACGGAAAGGTGAGGCACAACAGAGCTGCACATTTCTCAGACAAACAATATAAATGTAAAAATACATCCGACAGGAAAGCGCACAAAGAATGGAAGTCTAGAATTGCATGAAAACAGCATAAAGAGGACATTCTCTTCATTCATTACAAACCCTGTGTTGTGCTTTCACAACTAAGGGTGGATGGGCTGGGGGGCGAGCTGAACAAATCTGTTCAGCTGAACAAATCTGTTTCTGTTTTGCCATTCAGAGAGGCCCTCCATGCAGAACCCTGCCACGACTGACATTACAAAAAAAAAAAAAGACAGACGGCAAAATGAAGGAAGTGCAAAAGAACGTGAGAGCTTTGCATTACACCGCAATTGGAAGACACAAAAGCTTGGCTAACGGGTAAACAGGCTGTTGCGTTTCCGCTCGCCCGCGTGGGATGAATCCCCTTTAGCACCAAGTATCTGTTCAGGAGACAGAGGCTAGCATCTGATTGGGATAGATTTATTTATTCATTTATTTATTATTTATTTATTTAGTGGTGAAGATGGCAGTGCAATATATGTTAGTGTCTTCACCTGTGTAATGGTAAAACAACCAGATTAAACTGGACATGTGGATCCACATACGCTGACAATGAGCCTACCTCTACGACATCTAATTTGCACAATGCCATGCACGAGTGCACCAGGAGTAACAGGCCGACAGGATCCAGATACATTAACAATCAGTGTTGGGGAAAGTTACTTTTAAAAGTAATGCATATCAGTATTGCGTTACTCCCTAAAGAAGTAACTAAGTGCATTACTTAGTTACTTTTTATGAAAAGTAATGCATTACATTACTTTTGTGATACTTTTTCTCACCTGGGCTGGGCTTGCTTGTTTGTTTTTAATAATAACAATAAAAAAAAACTATTTTTGGCAAATGTAAATGCAAAAGTGAAGTGAATAAGCCTCAGACTGAAGGAAATACATATTTACGCCTGTACAGTAGAGGCCGCAGCTCAAACAAACCTTTCAGATGTACTGCCTGGATTAAAGAAGAATAGGATACAGGAGAAGAAAGTTCAACACTCTTCTAAATCTATTTCTAAATCTAATATGAAGTAATTTTTTGCTTATTAGTATGGTTGAATTGGATCATTGAAGGTCAGTAGCAAAGACATTGGTTAATAAAGTGAGATTAAATACATAAAGTATATTTGTGTCATTTAAAGGTGCAGTGTATAAATTTTAACAGCATCTAGCGGTGAGGTTGTGAAATGCAACCAACGGCAGCTCACCCCTAGAGAAGCTACGGTGGTCGTCTGGCTGACACAAGACAAATATGTCGTCGTCTGAGACAGCAGAGAGTATGTTAACCACTCAAGCAATGAGGTTTCGTTTTACTTCTAACAAAGAGCGGTCTCTGCTTCTAATAAACCAGACGACTACTACTACTACTACTACTACTACTACTACTTCTTTGTGCGTATTCAACGTAGTGACGATGCAAGCTGCCTCTAAAAACGCGAACGATTTAGAATAAGAACAACGTAGTGATGAAACGCGTTCTGTAGAGTGTTTGTACATTTAGGGCTGCTGTAGAAACATGCCGGCGCAAAATGACGACTTGACATTGAGGGGGGACCCATGGTGTATGTAGATAGAAATGGCTCATTCTAAGGTAATAAAAACATAATGGTTCATTATGTGAACCACTAAAAACATAGTTATGTATATTGTATTGCATTTCTGTCAATAGATCCTCCCAAATTTTACACATTGCACCTTTAATATATTTAATTACAGGTTTGCGTAAAATTCTGAGATTGAATTTCACTGTTTTTATTTATTTTGAAGAATACTGAATGTTTTTGTGCAAGTTACTTGTAATGCATTACCCCAACACTGTTAAAGTTCAATATTAATATTATAAAGCGACGAGAATATATTTGGTGTGCCAAAAAAAACAAAATAACGACTTATATAGTGATGGCCGATTTCAAAACACTGCTTCATGAAGCTTTGGAGCGTTATGAATCTTTTGTGTTGAATCATGATTCAGAGTGCCAAAGTCACGTGAAAATATAAGCCAAAGTCACCAAAAATATTCTCTTCGCTTTATAATATTAATATTGAACCACTGTGCTCATATGAACTGATTTAAATATGTTTTTAGTACATTAATGGATCTTGAGAGAGAAAATGTCATTGTTGGCTATGCAGGCCTCACTGAGCCATCAAAAATATTTTAATTTGTGTTCCGAAGATGAACGAAGGTCTTACGGGTGTGGAACGGCATGAGGGTGAGTAATAAATGACATTATTTTCATTTTTGGGTGAACTAACCCTTTAACAATGAAACAATGGTCTTTCGGATAACTATGTGACTTTTCAGCTTGTCCCAATCTCTAACTAGCCTCATCAGAAAGAAGCACATCCCTCTGCTCTCCCTTTATCCTTTATGCAGACTGGCAAGAACAAGACGCATTGTGTTTTCATGCTTAATTGGCTTAATTGGTTTACTGGTTGAAGAGCTTAAATGAAAGGAGGAGCTGTCTAAGAGAAACTGAGCCAAGTAGTGCCTTTGTCTTTGGCTTCATGTGCCCTCCCCACCTTCACAACGGGGGATTCGACCAATCGGTGCCTCGCAAGCTGTTGGACAAGACCCTCACCAGCAGTCCTGCTGAATTATTAACGCAGCCCCACAGAGCAGGAGTGAGAACAAACCTGGGGAAGTTTACTACACTGCAGCAAGGACAACTGGATATTCCTCAATCAAAGCTTATGTATCCTGAGTAATGATTAAAACATGACCATGTGGAAAGTACAAGTGGCACTTTTGCTGATTGTTCCCACATTACCCTTGACACAAACACAGTGTCTGCCAATCTTCAGGACAAAAGGGAGAATGTTATCGCACGCCAGTGCCCAAGAGGTGTGCATCTAAAGTTTGGTTGGCACTTGCAAAGGCAGTTGCCTCCATTTGTTTTCCGGCTTGCAAAAACCCAACAAACCAAGATGCTGCATTTAATTCAGCACAAGAAAATTGAGACTCAAAAAGAGTCTAAAATATTCATTCTAACAGAGTGAAGATAGTATGGCTTTTGACTGGATAGAATGACCCAACTGTAGAAACAAATAAATTGAAAACCCTGCACTTCATTTTGATTTGATTTATTTAGGAATGCACATGGTGCTTCTTTCTGATTTAGAGAGAAATAGACATATTCTTAAGAATTTACTTTCCAAATCACAATGATGTACAAAAACATCTGCTCCTACATGTGTAAAATCATATAGATCTCTCAAGTAAATTTATTTGCACCACAAATAGGAGGATTTACAACATGTTTGACATGGTCTAACACCTGGAACTCACATGTGAGATGGATCTCTGCAGTAATGGCCAAAAAAGTTACTTTTCACCTCACTCTCCTTCCCATACGCTCCAACGTTCAACCTCCCAAACTTCTTACATTCCCTCTCTCACGTCCTCTGCTTTTAAAAGCATGTCCTTCCTCCGACAGAAACACCGCAAGGGTTCTTTCTGACTTCCTGCTGCTGTCAGCTGCCAAAACACGCAGGTTGCAGCGATGAGCACTATAAATATGATGTACGGCTTATGCAGTGCCACTGACCTCACAACACGCGCCGAAAGAGTGCGGGGGAGCAGGTGCCATGCAGATTTATGACACTCAGCGAGAACTTTCACCCTCCGCATACTCTCATGCCCCAGCGAGCAGAGAGTCCGGCCTGTGATGGCTGAACACATTCACTCCTCCGTGACAAAACAGCATGTGGGAGAAATACGGCGTGTATGTAAAAATGTGCAATTGTTTGGATGCACTTTCATTACTTTGCCTGTGGCAACTGGCACTGCTGAAAGTTCTCCAGCCACCCCCTTGTTTGGAAAGTTTTTGAGAGTTTTTAAGTACTGTTGTTGGTTTATTTCAATTTCTGTCATATTCAAATAAACTGATGGAGGTTGTAATTTCTGTGGAAATTGCATTTTAAATATAGCATCACCACTGAATGGCCAGTCAGATGTGAAGTTTTTCTAAGCTAACATGTCAGCATTTCTGAATATGCTGGTTTGGAACCAGCACACGTTTTTTCAAATCTGCCAATCAGGTGCAAACTCATTTGACAGTCATGAGGGGACCATATGGACCTCCAGACTCAACACAAAAAGGGGGGCGTTGAACTTTCTTTTTCATCCCGTCTTTTCCCTTCAGGAAAGTGCAAGCCACTTATGACTCAAGCTTAAAAACGAATTCTTTGGAATTTTGAAGGCTATTTAATTTTGTGTACCAAATGGCGCCTAGCTAGCACTTGGCAACGACAAAACCATTTTGTATTCCTTCACCCATACTAATCTCAGCGGCAATAATAAACAAATTTAAATTCTTTATCCTGTGCCAAACAGACGTGTTGCAGAATAATGAGAACCTCAGCACCACCAGCTTCTTATCTCCAACTAGTCCACTCCTTTCATTCTCCACAGCACTCCAGTCACTCTTGACAGAATTAGACTGGTTCAGCATTGAGAGTTTGGCCTGATGGCCCTATTTCCTTGGACATGGGGCGAGTTAAGCTCCGGGATTTGTGATGAAAAGAGATTGGATGGGGTAAAACGAATATAAGAAGTGCCCACATCCTCTGGTTGACTGCGGTGGAGGTAATTACATCTCAAGTGGGATCGGACCTAAAGGAAGGACCTGCATTTGCCATGTTTTCCACCCTGGGGAGAAGCAAGCGCTTTATGGGGAATATGCTTTGTGGATAAGCTCCATTGTAAGAGTGCTTGTGTTCCTTGAGGGGTGGAAAAATTTAACCCTGAACGTGTGGGAGATTTGCATTCACACATCCCAGAGGCAAAAACCACGGCCACTAATAATACAGGGCATTAGGAAAGCAGTCATACTAATGATTGTGGGGCCTTCAAGGTCAGGTCTTTAGGCCTGAGCAGGACCCTGTAATGAGGATGCACAGGAGATGGGATTAATAGTATATTCAGTCTTTGTCCCTGTTTACACCTGGTATGAAGATGCGTTTTGGTCGATCGGATCACAAGTAGACGAGGGAGACACATTTCCTTTTACACCTGGTGTTTTAATTTGTCTCCCTTTTGTCCACTTTCAACCACTTCTGTTTTGATTTCTTCAAGAGGAGGGTTTGTGGGTGGGTAAATCTAAAGGCTCAGATCTTTGAAAGTAATAAACGAAATAAGCTCATGCAATTTACATATGAACGCGACCCAGAGACAGCGGAAAAACACAAAGCAGCAGCTTTCGTTTCTGCTCTGAAAGCCGCAAGACTACGCCGAACAAAGTTAGTGCATGTTAGAAACCAGAGATGGTAAGAGAACATTGTGATTGGTATGTTTTTTGTCTTCAAACCAAACTTGGGTCTTTGTTGGAAAAAAAGTTTAAATCCCATCTGGCTAGCACGCTTTTCATAATGTTTACGCACTAGGTCAGTAGGCGGAGAGTAGGCGTTTTTTTCGAGGCGGCTGTTCGAACGCATTCGACCACTTGAGGGTCTACACTACGAAAGCAATCTGGTTGAATGCGTTTTGACTACTTCTTTAAGTGGTTGAAAGCAGACAAGCTCAAAACATTTTAGACTCCATTTACAACTGTATTTATCCACTTGTAATCTGATCGATCAAAACCCATCTTAATACTAGGTGTAAACGAGGGGATGTAACGTATGACGGTATATCACGGTATGAACACGTACGATTGTCATATCGTGTACATTTGCTTATTTACAGTATTGAAAAAAAAAGAAGCAGAATCTCACCTGCGCATAGACAACTGCTTTCCACTTCACTAGACTCTAAACTTGCACCCACACACATACAGCAGAGACAGAGGTTGCTATCTCTAATCTCTCCACCGTCCAAAAATAAGTTAAAATTTGCAGTATGGGAATACTTTGGATATAGAAAAACCAACGCAGGGTTGTCCTCGAAGGTAGATATCCAGTTTGCAGGACGCAAAGTACCTGCAAAAGGAGGAAACGCATCGAACATGTTCACCTATATTCGAAAACACCATCCGTGCAGATAAAGGTTCCGTTTATAACTTAAGTCGTATGATGTGCGTGATGAAGAGGGAATCCCGGAATCCAGTCACGATAATGGAATTTACAGTATAACAAAACGATGTCACGTAAAAACGCGCGATTTGATGGATTGATGAATAAAACGAAAGTAGAGCTGTACAATAAATCAAATCGCGACATGGTCTAAGCGGGGTCTGTGAATATTAAAAGAGCAAAAAGACAGCTGTATAAATATAGTATATCTGTTTGTTTTGTGTCTGTCTTTGTGAATGAGCTACTCTGTTTCGCGTACTACATACTCAAGTATGCGCGACGCTCTTATTGTTTTTTCAGTGTTTGCCGTCTCGCTATCTGAGGACATGAACACAAACATATCCAAGGTTGCTCTGAGTCTGAGATAACGCTTAATGAGCATTTCATCATTTTATTTAAGAAAAACCATTGTCAAATACACTGAAACTCAAAGCTCTTCACTACATCCCGTCAAAATAAAAGTATAGTTTTTAACTCGAAGAAATTGACAGAAATATATGATTGTAAAATAGAATGTACTTCTCAAAATAATAATAATAATAATAATAATAATAATGCAATTTATTTAAACACTATTTAAGGAATATAATTTTTGTCCATACTTTAATTTAGTAAATCTCTGTTGTGCAGCACTTTGCCAAAACTTAAAGGTGCAATATGTAAGAATTTTGCAGTAAAATATCCAAAAACCACTAGGCCAGTGTTATATATTTTGTTCACTTGAGTACAATATCCCAAATGTTTCCAACTATTTGTAAATCGTGAGAAAATTGCAATTTTAACCAAGGCTCTGGGACGTGGAGTCGCCTGTCAATTGCGTCATATCCGCATCACCCTCGGTTTCAGGTTTTATTTTGTAGAAACCATGGAAACACCAAAGACGCTTTAATATATTACATGTTTTAATAGACAAGGGAACAACTGTTTGGTTACATTTATAGACAGAAAACTAATTGTTATATAGCTCAACACGTTTAGTCTTATTGTTTAAATCTTTCTTGATTTTTTTCCGAGAGTACCATGCTTTACCATGCCTCAGAGAAAAACACTATTTTGTGAAGTAGCTAACATAGAATAATCAGATGCAGCTTTATTTTTAGTAACAGTAATACAGAATTTTCTCCATCATACAATACGTTTTAAAATGAATTGCATGCCATTTATCAACACAAGCCATCCAGCATTTAATATGATATTCTAAAATCGATCTATCTTACTGCAGTGTGTAACAAGTGTCTCGCAGCAGCCACCGAGCGAACGCACAGAGTAACGTTATAACATTTAACACACTCAAATGTATCTAATATATTAAACAGAGCTGCGTTACCTCATACTCATGACCGGAAAAGCGGAAGCGGCACCGGCGACTGTGGCATAATAAAAGTTCCGCTGCTCGTGAGGCGTGTGTTGCTTAATCGCTCCAGCGGCCTCGTTCAGCTCCCACAACACTCAGTCCTGCTCTGCTTCATACTACAGTAACATTAATAATCGCATCTATGAGCATGATTTCTTCCCGAGTCCTATCCCGATTATTTCCACAGGCTGTGAGGTGAAGACCACATGTCCCAAGTTTCCGCGCTCAAACTTGGCGTCATCAGGCTACGCCTTTGTTTTGAATAGGCCTTTTGTGACCTCTAGCGGACAGAAAATTTTACATACTGCACCTTTAAAAGGATAAAAAGTTTTATGCATTAATTTCATTACCACCATTTTTGATAATATATTTGTATTAAATAATAAAAGCCATTAGAATTAAGTCAAACCAGAATTTCAGAATTTTAATAGATTATTAATTAAAAGTTGTTCATCTAATCCATAATCATTTACTAAATTTACTTGATTGTTTTTAAATATTGAAATTTGAATAGACAAAACAAACATTTTCAGTAATTTATTGGTCATTTTAACCGATGATAATAATAATAATTGATTGTTTAATACCGTATACCGTGATACTTTCTGAGATGGTTATCATATCGTGGAAATGTCAGACGGTTACAACCCTAGTATAAACAGGGCCTTAGAATGTCACCCAGACAGGCAGGTGCATATGGAACCACCAGACCAAGTTTTACGCAGCACGTTTTACCCTGACAGTATGTTCAGTGTTGATGCAACAAGATGCATGAAGACTACGCATCACAATAGATGAAATACTTTATCATACAACTCAATACATTGCTTTTCATTCTATTTCAAAGATTTGTACCAAAGAAGGTACACTGTATTCCCAAAAGTTTTGGGACGCCTGCCTTTACGTGCACATGAACTTTAATGACATCCCATTCTTAATCCGTAGGGTTTAATATGGAGTTGGCCCACCCTTTGCAGCTATAACAGCTTCAACTCTTCTTGGAAGGCTTTCCACAAGGTTTAGGAGTGTGTTTATGGGAATTTTTGACCATTCCTCTAGAAGCGCATTTGTGAGGTCAGGCAGTGATGTTGGCGAGAAGGCCTGGCTCGCAGTCTCCGCTCTAATTCATCCCAAAGGTGTTCTATCGAGTTGAGGTCAGGACTCTGTGCAGGCCAGTCAAGTTCCTCCACACCAAACTCGCTCATCCATGTTTTTATGGACCTTGCTTTGTGCACTGGTGCGCAGTCATGTTGGAACAGGAAGGGGCCATCCCCAAACTGTTCCCACAAAGTTGGGAGCATGAAATTGTCCAAAATGTCTGGGTATTCTGAAGCATTAAGAGTTCCTTTCACTGGATCTAAGGGGCCAAGCCCAACCCCTGAAAAACAACCCCACACCATAAACCCCCTCCACCAAACTTTACACTTGGCACAATGCAGTCAGGCAAGTACCGTTCTCCTGGCAACCGCCAAACTCAGACTCATCCATCGGATTGCCAGACAGAGAAGCATGATTCGTCCCTCCAGAGAACATGTCTCCACTGCTCTAGAGTCCAGTGGCGGCGTGCTTTACACCACTGCATCCGACGCTTTGCATTGCACTTGGTGATGTAAGGCTTGGATGCAGCTGCTCGGCCATGGAAACCCATTCCATGAAGCTCTCTACGCACTGTTCTTGAGCTAATCTGAAGGCCACACGAAGTTTGGAGATCTGTAGCTATTGACTCCGCAGAAAGTTGGCGACTTCTGTGCACTGTGCGCCTCAGCATGCGCTGACCCCGCTCTGTGATTTTACGTGGCCTACCACTTCGTGGCTGAGTTGCTGTTGTTCCCAATTGCTTTCACTTTGTTATGACACCACTAACAGTTGACCGTGGAATATTTATTAGTGAGGAAATTTCACGAATGGACTTGATAGGTGACAACCTATAACGGTACCATGCTTGATTTCAATGAGCTCCTGAGAGTGACCCATTCTTTCACAAATGTTTGTAGAAGCAGTCTGAATGCCTAGGTGCTTGATTTTATACACCTGTAGCCATGGAAGTGATTGGAACACCTGAATTCAATTATTTGGAGGGGTGTCCCAATACTTTTGGCGATATAGTGTATCTTAAAAGGTAGCACGATTAAGTTAACTACCTTTATCACTACATTTTGAATTGCTTTAAATGCATCATAAACTACCATTCAAAAATGTGTTGTTAGTAAGATTTTTTTTTTTAAAGAAATTCATACTTTTATTCAGCAAGACAACAACATATTACAGTTTCCACAAAAAATATTAAGCAGTACAACTGTTTTCAGCAGTAACTGGAGTAATGATTCTGAGAAATTTCAGCTTTGACATCACAGAAATAAATTAAATTTTAAAATATATTCACATAGAAAACAGTAATATTGCTGAATATTATTACGATTAAAACAACCTTGGTGAGCATAAGACTTTTTTTCAAAAACATTTTAAAAGTCTTACTGACCTTAAACTTTTGAACAGTAGTGTATGGAGGAAGATTCTGAAACAGAGCTAGAGCAATACCAACAAAGAGCTCTGAAAATGTTTGCTGAAAGTATTAGAAGAAACATAAAAAAAGTTTGTTTATAATACGCAACACTGTAATCCTCTAACACTATAAAACTGTATTATGAGTTTAAAAGACCAACACTAAAATATATTAAAAACAATACGCTTTTTCTACCATATAGTCAGGCAGGCAATAAGTATCATCTGTACTGTATCTCTGTCCTTGTGAGATTCTGAAAGGGAGTGCTCTCTTGAGGCTGTAGTGTCATTCTCTGGTAGATTTATACCAGCTATTCTCATCTTCCACTGGATCACCCACGTAGTCAGAGCTGCCTTTTCAGTTATCGACTTGTTTCTCCAGTGAAGGTCAAAATGTTAGCAAGCTTTCTCCAAACATAACACCACACACACAGCAAGAGACTTTCAGCTCTGGCCTCCCAGGCCCCTAGAAGGTGAACTCTATTTCCACTTAAGCAAAAAGGGTTAGGGATCTTCTCTCGCCGATTGACTCATCTCATCTGAGTGCATTTAATCTGGAAATTGAGGTTCTGGCTGACTCTACTCCTTTAAGTCACAAGTGTCAGAACATTCATGGCTTATCTCCCGAAAATAACATGGAAAGGGTGTCCAATTTTCAAAGCTTGACTTAAGTACCATTTGTAAAGAATATAAACTGTTTATAAATGGGAAAACCTTGCTCAATACAGATGCACCGACAGACTTAAGGTGAAGGTTATGCAAACCATCAATGGAAATCCCGGATGAATTAGAAACTCTACAGAAGGACCTGCAATGATTGGATCAGAATCAGGTCATATCTGCATAAAAACTTTCCATGTTATGACCTGGCAACCACTAATTTATCTTGCAAAAAGTCAAGGAAGAGATGAAATGACAAACAATAAAGCAAACATGTTATTTAAATAAGATGTTTGAGAGAAGTTCTTCTATGGTATATATAAAACAGTATTTTTAGGTAACAAAAAAATAGCAGTACCTGTGTAGCCCAGAGAGTTGTCATCATCGTGTTCTGCAGTGGGGGCCTCTGTGACCCTATTGCTAGTCCCCTCCTGAGTCCCCGTGTCTGTTGGAAGTAACACAGACTCTGAGTCTTCGAGCAAAGAATATTGGGCCAACGGCAACATGGTAGCGCCCCAGTATCCCTGATACCAACAGATAAGCAGTACTAGGCTCTGCAGACAGTGACTTTTAAAAAGTCTCTGTCTGCAATTGCAACCTCCAAACTGCATTATCATATCAAGAAATCACTGCAAACGTCCCTAAAACACCATATATAGAAGCTCCAAGGTGTTAATCAGTTGTTAGCCATTAATCCATTGGAGAATCCCAAGAGTCCAGGTCCTAAATATGGTGTTTTCCTTCTCTTTGCAGGCGTAAAGAGGTGCAGTTAGCCCTGAACGTCTATGTGTATGTCTGAGGAGTGACAATGTGTGCCCTCTTGTAGCAGACGGTCCTATAGAAGCACATGGGTCGAACTAGGACGAACCAATTGCAAATACACACACAAAGTCACTGACACACACCCTATTTAGCTCTTTATACAGTCATTGACTAAACTAATTCCCCAATCAACGCATGTCGCTTTTCTGGAAGATGGACTGACAGCCCTCCTCTATGCTGGGTTTAGAAAGGGAGGACCAGGCAGGGGGTGTGGCAGATGCCCCCCATCATGGCGAAGTGTGGGATAAATCAGACTGGGGCCATGCCCACTTCCATTGTTGGGCACTGACAGGGGGTTAATTTGGGATGAAGGGAGGTGAAGAGGCCTGTTTAATATAAAGGGGGTCAGAATGGGCCAGATGACTGGGAAGCATCCTGTCAGGACCGTCATGGACCGTGAATGAAGATTGGCATCATTTACGGAGATAAAAAAATCAGACAGGCAAAACAAAAGGAAGTCATTGGAGAGCACTTAGGGCTCTGCGAAGTGTGACCACTGTCCGTCCTTTCGTTCACCCTGTCGCTAGAGCTCTCAGTGCTTCTGTTTCAACATTTTAAAGTCATAATTGAGTGCTTGAATGAATTTCAGGAGAGGTTAAATGTCTATTTTATGACTTGGGCCATGCTAGCTAGCACTTCTGTTGATGCATTTAGTGAAATGACACTTTTAGCCTGCTAAATGCTGAGATGGCTGTTTCTCAACAAACACCTTACTGAGTATGTTCGCAGTATCTCAAGGTTGTGACCGTCAGGAGACTGTTGGCTATCTTAGCTTGTGTTGGAATCATTCAAGCAGTCAAAATACAACAGTTTTGCACAATGTTAAAGGAAAGAATCCGTGCTTATAAGATCAAGTTCACAAACACTTAACATCAAGCATGCAAGCACATATGAGTCTGTCTGTTTGTGTTTAGACACCATATTGGCATTACCATAGTTTTACCATAGTAAAACCCTCATTGTCCTATTTTTTAAAAAGCATATACAAGCATATTTTCGAACACAGTTTACAGTTTTAAACAATCAAATGTACAGTACATCCTTGACAAATATATAACTAACACTACACAGAATTAGCGCAACACACATAATTCCGAAAAATTGGATCAAACATTCTTCACAAAATATTACAACTACACAAATTTCTATGCATAAAAATCTAATTTACATCTACACATCAAATATTTTATATAATTTGCTAATACTTTCAGTGCTCTCACTTCCATTTTATAGATATTTACACATCTCTCTCATGCAATTTGTGTACAAATCTTAAAGTTGGACTGTTTTAGAACTTCAAAAACACTGTTTGGAAGTTAGTCGGGCCGACACCAACAACAAATGTCTAACCAATCAGCATTAGGGGGCGTATGATGGTCGAGGAGAGAGAACGAGCAAGAGGGAGATCTGAAAAGAAAAACTGCAGAACGAGAGATCGGACACAATACAAAAGAGCTCAAAAGAACATCACTGGAATTAAGGTTTATGACTGGGCAAATGCTTTAGGACCCGCCTTTATATTAGAAAAGTTTTGCAGCGCTGGAGAGAGCAAAGTGGGAAGGTCTGAAAACAGCCCAGAGGCTGCTTTGAATCCTTCTCATGTGAGTAACACTGGAGTTGCTGCGCTGTTTGCAACTAACAACGAAACACTTCGTATTTACTCTTGTGTACTGTACACTCATTTTTTGTGCTTCCTTGTCGTTCGTTCATCAACTGCGCTTTATTTTTCATGACGCATTTTGTTGCGTGTCAGATGTAGTAAGCGATTTCTGAGAAATGCTGTTGAAAGTGAATCAGACCAACCACCAAAACACACTTGTAGCCAATCAGCAGTAAGGGGCGTAAACGCTCATTGGGCAGAGGTGCCTATGTTGCATAGTGTGTTTGTGACTTTGGGGGCGGAGCTATCAAGATAGGAGTGTGATCTGTTTGGATAAGGGCGTTTGTTTTGGTGATTTCAAATATCAACAGCGTTTCTCAGAAATCGCTTACTGCACCTTTAATATACAAATTCTGTTCTGAATGTCTTCATCTGAAAACTGGAATTTAATAATTGAATATTTACAGCTAATTTAAAAAAAAAATAAAAACTCAAAAAAAAAAAAAAATGCTGGATTAAAAACAACCCAAGTTGGGTTGAAAATGGACAAACCCAGCAATTGGGTTGTTTTAACCCAGCAGTTGGGTTAAATGTTTGCCAAACCTGCTGGGTAGTTTAACTCAACTATTGTTTAAAAATTACTGCTTAAAGTAATTAAGCTTTCTTAAAATGAACCCAAAATATGTTGGAAATTAATGTTTAATGTTTAATAAATGTCCATATATTAACAAGTTTAATGAATAATAATTAAACAATAAATATCTATTAAATTGCTTATTAACAAATGTTTACCTTTTGATTATTATCATTACCTCTAGTAATTATTTGTCTGATTTTTAATTTCAAACATATTTTGGGTTTGTTTTAAGCCAGTCATACAGTAATTTTTAAACAATAGTTGAGTTAAATAAAACTGCCCAGCACGTTTTTACAAACATTTAACCCAACCACTGGGTTAAAACAACCCAATCACTCTGTTTGTCCATTTGTAACCCAACTTGGGTTGTTTTTAACCCAGCATTTTTTAGATTGTATGTGGGCCAGTATATAACCAAACCAATTCTCAGCTCAAAGACATTCTTCACAAAGACTGACCTAAAAAAAAAAAAAAAAAACACATAGAAAGCTCAAATATATTTGTACAAAGCACAGATATTGTATATCCCCACAGAGAATCAATGCATGAATATTCTAGTTCCAAAACTGTACTGACAGCTGACAGTAGAAAATGTTTTATTGTGGTCTTAGAGGGTGAATACTTCACGACTCATTAACAGGTGGTGTGCCCAGATGCCCTGGAGGACACACAAGCAAAAACCTGGTGCTCCCTCAAATTCAAATGGCCCTGATCCACACAATCCAATCCAAAATGCCCTGCCTCCCCTGATGACTAATTAAACCGAACCTTATGCGGCTAGCTGACATGTCTACATGGGCCTATTAGGAGGATGTTCCCCATGCACCCCAAAGCCCCGGCTGTCCCCTCATTTTCAGACACACAGCCTGCTTTCTCGATTTCTGGCTTTATTGATTTAAGGAGAGGGTGATGTACTAGCTCAATAACAGTGGACTCAGACAACCCATATAAACACAACAACAACAATTGGATTTGTTCATCTTAAAGGCTTTAAAAATCAAGGCCCATTTGTTGGGTTTGCCATCAGTTGGTTAATTATTTTTAAAGGCTAAAGAGGGCAAAGGAACTATAAAGAAAAATGAGTTACCGTGTTAATCAGTGCACTTTAACACCTCTATTTTGATAGCAATTTCTCAATTTTGGTTCAGCTTAAAGGCCCTGATTTATGAAAGAGGTTTAATTAAGTCACACGACCGAACTAGTCTGGACACAAATGAATATATCCAGAAAGAAAGAAATATGTGAATGGTGCACCCAGACTGCAAATTACCAAAGATTATGTTAAAAGATTGTGTGGAAGGACACAGCTGCTGGTCTGCAGGAAAGAGAACGAGAGCACACTTTCTCTTTGAAGCCGCACACGGAGAACATATGATTACAAGATCCAGAATGTGTCCACACTTCTGAAAATACCAACATTTGATCACCCATTTAAATGATCTGTTAAAACCTTAAATTATTAGCATTGCTTAATACCTGCAACAATAATCATATTAAGCAGCTTGTGCCAGCAACAATTTAGTCTCAGCCTCAGACGTCATAAGGTGGTGCATAAGGCACACAAAATGGGAAACATTTTGGGAGTTTCAAAGTCGTCATCTGATGGGATGAATTCTACAGGATTTCGGGGAGATGTGTGTGTTGCGTTTTTTAATGGTCATGATGCCAAACCCCCTCATGGAAGAAGAAAGCCGTTGTGTTTACAATGAGCGCTTATTAGGATCAACTAAACGCTGGATTTTCAAAAGTAGGTGAAGTTTGCATGCCATTGTTACAGTAAACTTGCACATTGTTCTTGAATTAATAATTTATTAGATGTAAACCGATCTGTTATCATAGGGAAATCGGCTTTACATTTTCACACCCCTGATACAGAACAAAACAAACTGTGATTGGTTGCTTTACATGTCAGTCAGATGGCCTCTAGCCGGTCCCCGGCCAATAAAAGCTGTGATGGAGTCCAGAACTTCTGCCGTCAGTCTGGCAATGTTATACTAGCAACAATAAAACAGTGCCCATCTAAAACCAGTTAAGGTCAACAATCCTACAGTTTAACTGCTACAAACTGCTCTAATCTGATTTTTTGTCTCTCTCTCTCTCTCTCTCTCTCTCTCTCTCTCCAGCTGGGCATCAAGAAAGAGCGAAAAGTAGGCCACAATGTGTAGAACAGTTTCCCCTGAATTGCTCACCAAACAATTCTCATAAGAAGCTAGAAAAATTTTAAAGGGGTGGTATAATGGCATTTTTACAAGATGTAAAATAAGTCTCTGATGTCCCCACAGTGTGTATGTGAAGTTTTAGCTCAAAATACCCCACAGATAATTTTTTATAGCATGTTAAATTTCACTTTTTAAGGGTGAGCAAAAACACTGTTTTTGTGTGTCCCTTTAAATGCAAATGAGCTGCTTCTCCTAAGCAGAGGGTGGAGTTTCAAGAGCTAGTGTTAGCACATAGTACTGTTAGCAGCGCCAATCACCTCACGAAGACTCACTGAAAATGTCAGAAACTGTTCAGCCTTTTTTGTTCAAACCGAAGTCGGACAATGATGGAGAGACTCAAGAAGAAGTGACAACATGTAGAATGCAACAGGACGTTTCTGAACGGTTAGTTGCTTAATTTATGTAGCTGATGTGGGATATCTTAAAGTCATTGATCAGCATATTCTGTCATGATAATCTATAAATCGTTTGTGTGGGAACTGCTGTAAGAGCCAGAGAATATATGCTGCACGCAGATAGAACAGGTATTGCAATAACATGGCCTCACCCCTTTGTTGCATGTTCTCGGAGGCAGGGTTTATGTAAATTTTAGGGTTAGTGATGTCAACAACCCGGGAAGAAGCTCACTGTAGTCCCTATACCAGCCGTTTGTTGTAGTCATTAAACAGAGAATTCTTTAAAAAAAATTATCTCCCTTTGCTTTGAACTTTGCGCGTCGTAACTTTGCAGATGTTTTTTATGCTCAAACAGCAACATTACACACTAACTAAAGCTAAAAAAGTGAAATCATAATGAACCTTTAAGGTTAAAAAAAAAAAAAAAGGTGCCTTGTGTGCAGTTTTTGTACTGTTTGAATTTCTGAAATTGAGTTCTGAATGTCTTTCTAATCAGAAAACTAATTTAATAATTTGAATATGTACAGCTAATTTCACCTAAAAAAAAAAAAAAAAAGTATATTAAGAATCTGCTGTTTAAAAAAAAAAAAAAAAAGTTTTTTTTTTTACAAATAAGAAAATATAAATAAAAAAAATTATTTTTTTTAAAAATCTATAAAATATCTCAATAACAACTCAATTGTTTTAAATGTCTCAGGTATAGAATTCAAATGTACAAAAAATCTATTTTGTAAATGTCTAAAATTCAAATGTACAAAACCCATCACACATTCTCACTCTCAACTCATCACATATTGAAGCTTGGTCAGGACACCTCGGCATCACTTTTTAACGCACAGGGTACCCCTTTAGCATAATTTTTCGATGTTCGGGGTGCTCCATTGCTTTCAGTTGTTTGCCTTATGTTTCAGATCAAGACGCATTTAATCTTTGCTTTGAAATGATTTTAGAAATATGGTTTTTTCATAGATATAGCAAATAAAATATAGACACGGGTATATTGCAAAAACTGACCAAAAAACAGTATACAATTATTACAAACAACTCATGATGCATTCCAAGTCTTCTGAAGCAATATGATATCTTTACAGGTGCTGGTCATATAATTAGAATATCATCAAAAAGTTGATTTATTTCACTAATTCCATTCAAAAAGTGAAACTTGTATATTATATTCATTCATTACACACAGACTGATATATTTCAAATGTTTATTTCTTTTAATTTTGATGATTATAACTGACAACTAGGAAAATCCCAAATTTAGTATCTCAGAAAATTAGAATATTGTGAAAAGGTTCAATATTGAAGACACCTGGTGCCACACTCTAATCAGCTAATTAACTCAAAACACCTGCAAAGGCCTTTAAATGGTCTCTCAGTCTAGTTCTGTAGGCTACACAATCATGGGGAAGACTGCTGACTTGACAGTTGTCCAAAAGATGACCATTGACACCTTGCACAAGGAGGGCAAGACACAAAAGGTCATTGCAAAAGAGGCTGGCTGTTCACAGAGCTCTGTGTCCAAGCACATTAATAGAGAGGCGAAGGGAAGGAAAAGATGTGGTAGAAAAAAGTGTACAAGCAATAGGGATAACCGCACCCTGGAGAGGATTGTGAAAACCCATTCAAAAATGTGGGGGAGATTCACAAAGAGTGGACTGCAGCTGGAGTCAGTGCTTCAAGAACCACTACGCACAGACGTATGCAAGACATGGGTTTCAGCTGTCGCATTCCTTGTGTCAAGCCACTCTTGAACAACAGACAGCGTCAGAAGCGTCTCGCCTGGGCTAAAGACAAAAAGGACTGGACTGTTGCTGAGTGGTCCAAAGTTATGTTCTCTGATGAAAGTAAATTTTGCATTTCCTTTGGAAATCAGGGTCCCAGAGTCTGGAGGAAGAGAGGAGAGGCACACAATCCACATTGCTTGAGGTCCAGTGTAAAGTTTCCACAGTCAGTGATGGTTTGGGGTGCCATGTCATCTGCTGGTGTTGGTCCACTGTGTTTTCTGAGGTCCAAGGTCAACGCAGCCGTATACCAGGAAGTTTTAGAGCACTTCATGCTTCCTGCTGCTGACCAACTTTATGGAGATGCAGATTTCATTTTCCAACAGGACTTGGCACCTGCACACAGTGCCAAAGCTACCAGTACCTGGTTTAAGGACCATGGTATCCCTGTTCTTAATTGGCCAGCAAACTCGCCTGACCTTAACCCCATAGAAAATCTATGGGGTATTGTGAAGAGGAAGATGCGATATGCCAGACCCAACAATGCAGAAGAGCTGAAGGCCACTATCAGAGCAACCTGGGCTCTTATAACACCTGAGCAGTGCCACAGACTGATCGACTCCATGCCACGCCGCATTGCTGCAGTAATTCAGGCAAAAAGAGCCCCAACTAAGTATTGAGTGCTGTACATGCTCATACTTTTCATGTTCATACTTTTCAGTTGGCCAAGATTTCTAAAAATCCTTTCTTTGTATTGGTCTTAAGTAATATTCTAATTTTCTGAGATACTGAATTTGGGATTTTCCTTAGTTGTCAGTTATAATCATCAAAATTAAAAGAAATAAACATTTGAAATATATCAGTCTGTGTGTAATGAATGAATATAATATACAAGTTTCACTTTTTGAATGGAATTAGTGAAATAAATCAACTTTTTGATGATATTCTAATTATATGACCAGCACCTGTATATGAAGAACAGAGTAGATCTTGAGGTTTTAATAGCTGAAAATGATCCTGCTTCATGAACGCAGACAGTCATATCAAAGCCACTTGAAGGCAAGCCTGCAAAGAGGCCATTTTTTTAATGGATGTCAATGGAGGAGACGCTTCACTATGCTGAATGTTTTCTCTTTAACATTCATTTTAGATTGATCTATTTTTTAGTTTACACTGAAAATAACTCCAATGCTGTTTTATAAGAGAAGTCAAAGACAATTGCGAGACTGGTATCCGATACCATGGTATCCACAAAAGTGACTGACTGTCGCACAAGTCTGAATGAAATTCAATGACTTCAAGGCTGTAATGTGATTGGTTATCAAGGCACATGTGATCCAAGTTAGCCGTTGCGCTTTCTCCAATGGTAGGGTCACGGACCCTCGTATCTCCCAATAATAAGACTATATATGGTCATATCTCATTCAAAAGATACACCCAAACATTAGCATTACACAATCGGTCACGAGACACACGGGAGCCAACGCCATTTCACAAACAAAGCTGACGTAATGCTTCTGGATGGAGATGATGATTGTCTTTGGCTCCGTTCCTGACACAAATCAGTCGTTTTGCCTTAGAACAACTGGAATATTTGTACTTTTTGAATAAATTGCGTCTGTAGTCATATTTGCCTGTTGAATCCTGTGTGTTATGTTATATAATTCACAAATGGGATGGTTTAGGTGTGGGGTTGGGTTACATGCTCAAACATGTCTCAATAGTGTAAATAAAAAAGATAAATGTAAGTAAAACAATGCTGGCTGATTAAATTGAGAACCACATTCCAACATATATGTCATAATGGCAAAATTATACACCGTTTATATACAGCAGGGGTGTCCAAACTCGGTCCTGGAGGGCCAATGTCCTGCAGAGTTTAGCCCCAACTTGCCTCAACACACCTGTCTGGAAGTTACTAGTATGCCTAGTAGACCTTGATTAGCTGGTTCAGGTGTGTTTAGTTGGGGTTGGAGCTAAACTCTGCTGGACAGTGGCCCTCCAGGAGCAGGATTGGACACCCCTGATATACAGTAATTTCATCATGATGATGAAATTCCAATGCCCATCGCATCTGTGTATGATGCCAAAGGTTTCCCATTGAAAGCAATGGAGTACCCTGCACAAAAAAATTCCACTAAAGGGGTACCCTGTGCATTTAAAAGTGACGCCGAGGGGTCCTGACCAAGCATCAATATGTAATGAGTTGGTAGTGAGAAAGTGTTGCAAACTCATGTACAAAAATGTTTATATCTACATTTAAATTGGGCAAGAATTATCAACAAATATCATGGCATTTGTTCAAATACCCAAATTACACCTTTATTACTTAGAGTTAGGAGTTTGTTCAAATCCTTACCTCTAAGTAAGAGCAACAGTTATAGTGATGATAGCCTTAGAAAATACCAGATCCAGTTTTGAGAGAGCAGCCCATCAGTGGATATCATCAAGGCTCCAGCCGGACCACACCAGGGTCCGTGGTTCTCTGTGGGTCTGATTAGCTCCCATATTATTGAAAATTACCAAGGGAGGGATTATGCAGATGAGGGTATTGTGGTCCACACAGTGGGCAGGAAACCAAGCATCGTAATGAGAGACTACAGAAGAGGTTTTCCTTCTGTAAGGGACGAATACAGACAGGGAATGGGGGAGAGGTGGTTAGGGGAAATTAAAGGGTGGTTTCAGAGAGCTTAGGAGAACCAGACTGTCTGGCATCTAGATATTAAATAAAGTTGTGACCATAGACATATCTATAGTGCTCCTGAGGTTGTTAGTATTGGCCCACATTTTATTGCTTTTAGCTTATGAAATTTAATGTAATTCTTAGTTAAGTTTCAGTTAATTTTCAACAATGAAAGTCTCAAACGTCTCCTAAGATGCCTTAAGAGAAATATAAATAGAAACAAATGAAACAACTGGCATACAATAACAGTATACTGAAAAGTATACTGAAAAAATGAGTCTCTTTCAATTTCAAACTTTGCTATAATGGCAAATCAATCAGAGTTTGAGATTAACAAGATGAAAAATGAAACTTTCTCTGAAGGGGAAAAAAAAACAAGAAACAGGAATGTTAAGCAAGAAGTTTCCATTTGTTCTCTACTTTATCACATTGCTGTATTAGAGAAACAATTGAGATATTAAAAGATCTAATTTGTGATTTTTTTTTTTTATCCTACAGGGAAGGAAATTAAACAAGCAAATGTGTGCATACATTCTCGCAAACAACAATCTCAATCAGTAGTAAAAAAAAAAAAAAAAAGGTACAGGTTTCATTTTGTTTTGGCAAGTATATTACTTTACCCAGAGAAAATTGTTGGATTGTGCAACAGACATTATATAACTATAGCTGATATGGCACTAGTAAACACTAGTAAAATTTACCCGTGGCTGTTTTTCAAATATACATAACAGATTTTCAATAAAATATCCAAGTCTCCCAGTCACTGAACTAACTAAAATTGTGTTATTTACAATCCCCTGTTGTTAAAAAATGTTTGGATAAAAACAGATTAAAAAACAGGTGGGTCAAACCTACCTATAAGTGCCAGTGGGTCAAATTTACCCTTCTATGCCTTCATGTTTGCGCTGTCACTTTTGCGCCGCTTATGTTTTAACGTTCTGTTACCAGGTAATGCCTTTCACCCACTGAGATCGCGGTAATCAGTTTTAGTCACAATGGATAAAAGAAGGTGATTTTATGGATGCCAAACATATATTAGAGACACTAAATACCATGAGTTATGAGTGCTATTTATTCTAGTCTGCCCGTTTCCCAAAACAATATTTCTGATCTATGATGTAATGAACAGTGTTGCCAGGTTTTCCCGTGGAATTGGGCTACTTTTACGCTGGTTGAAGTGACCCCAAATAACATGATATTTAGCCCCTGGGAATGCAAATTTTACCAGGGGAACCCCACCAAATACACAGATTTTAGCCCCTGGAACGCGACCCCCCATGAAACGCTATTGGGCTAGTTTTGAGTAGCAATTGGTCGGATTTTGTTGTGAAAACCTGGCAACCCTGGTAATGAATAAAACAAATTTTAATAATTACCCCAAGTTTATTGGTGTTGTTCTCTTATTCGAATTATACATTACTAAACAAATTAATAATTAATTAGGTGAAACATCTTATGCAGTGCAGTGAATTATTATTGCTCTTTATTGTCTATTTAGGGTACTTTAGTAATTTAAATCACATGGGTTATCTTAATATGTGATTAATGACATTTTATTATAATATTACACCACTCAAATATGTATTTATTTCCTTTTAATTCTCATTGTCATTGCAGGCTCGTTTAGCCAATATTCACCAAAAAGTGATTAGTGTAGCTCGCCTAAAATAGCATAAAACAACAGGACAAAAACACAGTTGATGACTGAACATTATTTTTTTTTATAACTCTAGACATTACTTTGTGAAGACAGTAGCACAATACAGTGACATAATACGTTTCTTACTAGAGTTGTCAAAAGTACCGACTTCAGTACCTATAGGTACTCCACGCTGCTGAGCGGATTCTTAAACACCTGTGATTGGCCATTGTGTTCACACGCTCAACAGATATGTCTGTGATTGGCTACAATGATCAACGCACGGCAGCATTTGAAAGCACACGGAAGTGTTTGAATTTGAAAGCGTTTTGAAAGTGGGAGCAGGAGCGTTTGAAAGCACTACTTTCAAACACTCCCGTGTGTATCTGTGTAAGTGTGTATCTTGGTGAAGAGCCTCATTGATAACTATTTACAATGTTTTTACAGCGTTGATCATTGAAGCCAATTACAGACATATCCGATGAGCCATGAACATATTTTTAAAATTTCAGTACCGACTAGGTACCGAAGTCGTACTTTTTGACAACTCTATTTCTTATCAAAACAGTAGTCGTGTGCGTGGGTAAATTTTACCCGCTGGCGGTTTTAGGTATACACCGACCCCTGGCGTTTCTAGTGTTAAACTGATCAAAAATCGTCCGATAAATATCGACGGCCAATACACCGGTGCATCTCTAATAAAAAGTAATTAAAATGTAACTCAAATGCAATGCACACTTGAAGCCATCTTGTGGTTGAGTGTCGTAAATGCCAAGCATATTATTCAAATGCTCAATGACAGTTAATGGTATAAGTGAATGACATTCACTCACCATTATGTTTGATGGAAAGCTAAAATTGTTTAACTGGTAACAAAGCAATGGCTCTCCATGAATAAAGTAAGACAGGCTGGCTTTGAAGAGCCTCCCAACCTCATTTGCTTTGAGTAATGTGTTTGGATGTAGTGATTACGCATGCACTTGTTCACATACTCAACTAAGGATGTGAACACCAGACAAATAAGTCCAATCATCTACTGACAAGTTGCCCTCAAAAACACATCCAACAACCTCTGTTCAAAAAAAATGCCAGGAATTCTACAAGGAAAAGTCTGATTAGCACCAGTGCGAATGCTTGTGGCTCACAGAGTCACCACGGTCATAGCCTGTTCAAGTGCTCTAGGAATAATCCTATCAATCTACGTCAAAATCACGGCAGGCCTGTGAAAGCCAGAACAGCTGGCGAGGTCTCACGCAGCTAAACAGAGCACATGATGGGCATCGCTCAGGCCACGGAGGTTAAAGCATTCGGTACAATAAGCTCTTCTGTGGCGAGTAAATGAAAGCCACTTCAGGGCCTGAAGACCGTGGTGAAAGGGCACAGCTGTTGAATGCAGTGTCATAAAAGCCAAGAGTTACAACCATGATTAATGATGAAGCTCTCCACAAGGACAAGCCATCTTCAATCTGACAGACACGCTTTGTGAGGTTTTACTCTGAGTTCTTCTTCAATATTATGAGGACATTTTTGGATCTTTGAAGGCACTTGGGTGCTTAGAAGCCATTTTGGTGTCACTAAAACAACGCTCCAACACATTGAGCCTTGGTGCTCAAGTTAGCGGCTGAAGTTCAAATCACGCTTTTGACACTGATCAATGACTTTTTTTTTTTTTCAATTTTCATTGTACTATGAATAAAAGGTGACAGAAAGGAGAGAAAAAAAGTAGACTTTACTTGACTTCTTTCAAAAACATTTGAAGAAATCTTACCGACCCCAAACTTTTGAACGGTAGTGTAAAATAATTATTTCCACATAATAGTTTGTTTTTTTAATCTGCACTGTATAAAACCCTTGTACAGAGAAATTCATTCTGAAAACTCAGTCTGAGATCTGCAGTGCATTCCTTCAAGGTCATGGTTCTTCAAAAGCAATGTTGTTAGAAAAGGCCTTTCAACAGTACAGGCTCTCCTCCAGCCTCAAAGCTACTGCCGTCATTAGCAAAGTGCCAACATGACAATAGAAGGGGAATTCTTTTAGATTTATTAAGAGTGTGACAGAACCTCGGCTAATTCAGCAGAGCTCCAGTCTTTGAAGCTGTGCTCTTCCACCCTGTGTTCATGTCTGAATCGCATAAATCTTCAACCACCGCAACACTTTGTTGTGGGCAAAAGTCGAGGAGTCATTCTGAAAGAATCTCTGCTTGATGATGATACATTCTTTGACTTATTTGCATGTGTGAGAGAGAAAGAGGGAGAAAGTGAAAGATGGCTTATACTGTAAAAATTCTATAGCCTCGCATTCTGAAATGATTAATTAAATGTTATATAATCTAATTTTAGCATTTAGAGCGTGCACAGATCTGTACTTTGGATTCTAACCAGAATACTCTTTGGAATACTCATTTCAACATATTAGGATTTGGGACACACTAATTCTAATTTTGAATACTATTTAGATGGATAGTATGTGAATAGGGATGCAGCAACTGTTTTACAGCCCAGCAGAGTTTAATTCCACCGCTGACACACATACCTGTAGTTTCAAACAAGTCTGAAGGAGTAGTTCAGCTTGATCAGATGTGTTTAATTAGGGTTCAAACTCTGTGAGGCTGTGGCCCTCCAGAAACTGAGCCCCCATACCCTTAATAGGGTACTATTTGAAGGGACAGCCATTTGTAGTGGTGTCCGAAACCATAGTGGACGTTATCAAGTAGGGCTGGGACAATACACTGAATCTCGATTCGTGATACGAAGAATCGGGAGCGATTCTGATATTTTCCGATGTATCACGATTCTCTCTCAAATCGATTCTGAGCTTAGTTTTTAAACAGCAGATGGCACTACTATAACTGCTTTAGAAACACTTGTACACTGCCTGCTTCCAGTTCCTTTACACACACCAGTTAAACCTAAAATAATCATTCAAAAAGTTTAAAGCAAATTACAAATAATCGCATCATAGAGTAAAAGCATTCTGAGCCAAGGTGCAAGTATATTTAACATATACGTGACTCAGTCAAATGCATGAGCGCTGTACAGCAGTCTTCTTCATGAGCGTTTGAGAGTGTGCGGTTAAAAACTAGCCTAGAGCACCATCTGCTGTTAAAAACTAAGCTCAGGATCGATTAGAGAGAGAAAATATTAGGATCGATCCAGATTCATTGTATCGATCGAGAATCGATGTATCGTCCCAGCCCTATCAAGTGCGCTCATTCAATCCCATAATACACCGCAATAACAAGTGTGCAACTGATGTACACTCAGCGGCTTGAAAATACCCATAATGCACTGTGAGGCCGAATTAATTACCGTGTCTCACCAGAAGATGGCGCCCACAGATGAATCATCCATCCATCCATTTTCCAAACTGCTGGTCCAATGTGTGTACAGTGTAATATCATACAGATATAAATTCATTTTTAATTCATTATTAAATTGTTTAATTAAGGTTTATACATGCTAGTTTCCATGACAGAGCATATTTTCATTACTATTGGAGCTGCCAGTTTGCTAAGTTTCAAATGATTATTTAAACAGCAAGCAAAAACTATACAAAAGCGGCAGTCCTTCCGGCGCATTCAGTGTCCGAATTCGCTCACTCATTTTCATTCACTCCCTCAAATGGACTATTTTAGTGGAGCAATGTAGTGAATGAGGGTATTTCGAACACAGCTTGAGTTTTGCACCTCTGCTTTAATTGTTTTCACCCAAAAATTACCATTTCATGTCACTCCAAACCTGCATAACTTTCTTCCTCTGTAAAATAATTAGGAAAACATTTTGAAGAACATTTCAACCATGTTTATCCATATAATGAAAGTCAGTGTGGTCCGATGTTGTTTTGGACCTCACTGACATTCAGTGATATTCTACTAATAACATACCAAAACCGTTTCACAATTTGTTTCACATGGGAAATCCCTATAACAGTTAAACAGACAAAGATATCCTTAGTGAACATTCAAACTGATTTTTTATTATGTGTATGATGCAGATGCAGGTAATGCACTCGCTTAGTCAATCTCTCTCATAATACATCTCTCTACATAAAACAATAATCTTCAACTCAATGTTCCTTCATTGCTAGTTCTAAAGTGACGTTTCAAAATTGAAACAGAGGTTTGGGCTGATCAGCTAAACTGTCAACTTGAGATTTGAAAGAGGGTTTTTAAAGACACTCCCTTGTTGTTTCTTATTTATTTACACACTTGTGCCATCGAACTGATGTATAACTGCAATATCACACTCGTAGATATGGCTCTATCAGCATGGCTGTGATTACCTGCGGCCTTGTGCCTATGGCCGAATCACAGCTGTGCTGATATAGAGCCATAGTCACACTCCTACTCAAGTGATATTGTTCATATATATTGGTAAACATCAGTAAATGATGATAGAATTTCCACTTTTGGGGTAAACTATCCCTTTAACAGACAGTTATGAATTGGAAATGGTCACGATCTACAGGATCATTGTGATAAATCTTAGAACAAAATGAAACTTGAAATTCTTCAAATTATTCACACAAAATAAGGAAATCAATCTAAGCAGTTAATTTACAATTTAAGAATAATTACAGTGTACTTTTTCAGTTGAGAGCTGGTCACAGTTCACCAGCCATCTGATCCAGAGTCAGGCAAGCTGAACAAACAGCAAGAGCCTATCTACTTTTTCCAGACACACAAACACACACACTTCTCTACACGCTTACATGCACAAACATGTGCATCCATACGCATGTCACTGAGACCACAGTACGACAGCACAATTTGCATCCTTTCAAGAGCAATTAAACCTGAAAAAGACCTAAACCACCACCTGAAACGTTGCTTTGTTTTACTGACATGCCAGGAAATAGTCTCAAACCTCAAGCTCCCCGGTTTCAGATCTCAGCTGAAGGAGAATGATGCTGTTAAATGGAATTGCCATATTTAACCTGAGGGGAACTGTGGGATAGAGTGGGCGTAATTCCTACTGAAAGATTTACTCTGTAAAGAATTCACTGTATATCAACACTGCATAAATAGATTATGCTCTTGGGCAGAGGATGATGGAAGGCGTTTGTGGGAGATCAGGAAAGCCCAGATTTTGATTTATAAAACAAATTATATAAAGTATATCAATTATGATTAATAAACATCAAACCCTAAATTTACAGCTTAAACGTTAATATTGTGTATAACCTTTCAGCGACACAATAAAACCAGACAAAATATTTAAAAGACGATCACAAGTGTAGAACACATGTGGATGTGTAGAACTTCTATGAGTTTTTTTGGGATTGCCGCCCACTCACAAGTCTTTAATATCTCATGATGACGCGATTTATTATAGGCCTTAAAGTGCATTTATAAGTCGGGATGCACTGATCATTTTTCATAGCCGATTCCAATTGCTGATTTTTTACAAACAAATGGGCCGGTTCCGATACCGGTTGCAGATTTAGTTTCTCTAAGCAAATTAATTTTTTTGTTTATTTGCTATATTACATATTACACACATGTGGCATGAGCAGTTGTTTTTGAATTAAATAGCATAGTATAATTGCAAGATTTAAAGCAAAAGAAAAGAATGGTTTAACTTCAGCTTTGTGAAATTATGCTACATAAAACATACTGCACAAAACAAATACAGCAGATGGACTGAATGAAAATGCAAATTCACTCTCTGTCAGTAGATGGCGCTTATGGAACAGCAGGGCTATAGCGTTTCCTTGGTTACCGCTGTAAACAAAGCAGTGCTTCGCTTATAAACGGAGGTAAGAGGGAAAACAAATGCCATCGAAACCTTTCTGAAGACAGTCAGGTCCCTTTCAGAGATACATTCATATAAATCAACACCCCCAATTTAATAATAATTATATTTTTCTTCCAATATTTCGAGCAATGCAAACAGAGAGCTTGCTGTTCCTGGTACAAAGATTTAAAAAAAAAAAAAAAAAAAAAAAATCATGCTTTTGGAGCAAAAACTGTCCGGTTCCGATTTATGGTTAGTCGACCGGTGCATCTCAATTTATAAGAGTTATGAATGATCTGTAGTCAGAGGCAGCCTTTGCAATTTGGAGGCCCATTTCAAACAAACAGTTGGATTTTGTTGGGAAATACAGCAAAAACAAACAAGGTTCTAAGAGTAAAATGAAAGTCACCTAACATTAACTTCATGTTTACTTCATTTTTGCCCTATATATCTTGATTTTTGGGTGGCTTTTTTGCCCCAAGCCCATGTTAATGTCCGTGATGGCGGAGGGCGGGGCTCTTTTTTTTCGAGCGCAAGTGGACAGACGCCCCTATCTGATGTGAGGCCCATTTCAAGTGAAACGGGTGAAACATAGCAAATGTATGTAGTTCCTGGTTAAACCTGGTATTACTAACTGAGGTTGCATTTACCGTTCATAATGCAGCTGAAGTTTACATGTTAGGCTTGATTGAAGTTATGTGCTTTGTATTTTTCACTCTTTATATTATCTGTCAAAACTCTGAGAAAACTCTTTAAAATGCAAACTTATTGTCTTACAGGAAAAAAAGAAGATGTATTTTCAAAAGCCTCTTTTGTCATCACTCTCTTTAAGCCCATCACATAATTAAACCTGAACTTGTTTATACTTGAGTTTTTGCTGAAGGGACTGGTGACAGCTTAATTACAGGTCATGAAACAAATTGAAATATTTCATCAGAATGAGACACATCTCATTAGAAAACATTAGAAAAAAATTCACGTTCCACACAGCTGTCAGTCTTCGCTGACACGCAGGATGCAATATGATGTCATGTGATCCTTCAGGTTACGGAGACCTTTTTTAACCTGTGTACGATTACAAAACATTTCTTCATGTCCTTGGTTTAACGTCACATGATAACAGTATAATGTGTGAGATCTACTGGCAAATATGACCATTCATTTGGATAAAGACCTTGATTAGGTTGTGTTCCAGTATGAAAAATGGTGTCATCGCAAAACAGATCAGTTCAGCCCTTCACTTCAAAACTTCAGCCCTACACAGTCCACATATTCACACAAAGTACACACAGAAAAATCTGATCTGTTCAATTTAAGCTGAATGGATTATGTTTAGTGCTAACTTTATGTTGAACCTCATATCTTGCTCGCTAAAAGAAATGACATAAATGCAAATTACACACACATTATGTATATATATTTTATAAAATAAACTGTAATAATGAATGAAATGTTCAAGGTGTCTGAATAAATTTTGGTTTGACTTTATAATTTTTATTTTTTTTTGGTAGAAAACATGTTCCTTTTCATGAAAGATGGATATACATTCCATTCTAAGACAAAAATAAAATAAAATAAAATAAAATAAAATAAAATAAAATAAAATAAAATAAAATAAAATAAAATAAAATAAAAAATTGTGGCTACTGATTTTTTCAGTTTAAATAATATTTTGTAATAGCTATATTTTAAAATTGTATAATTATATACTTTATATTATTTTATAACTGTCTTTTGAAAATAACTTTTAATGAAAAATGCATATACAGTACATTCCATCCTAAGATTTCGTAATAGGTTAAATAAATAAAGCATTTTTTTTCTTGTCTAAAGAAACTGTAAATTTTTTTATGAAATTAGTACATATTTTATCATAAGACTAAACTAAACTAAAATAAAAACTAGAAATATTGGCAGATCAATACTAATATTAAATAATGCAAACAGGCCAACATAAAAATAAATAAATAACAAAAAGTTGTTCAAATCAATGTTGTTAATCCTGTTTTATCAAGCGGTACTTTATTTAAACTTCTACTCTAAAAAAAACTACAGAGTTCTGGTCTGTTCATCATGAAATGCAACAAATGGATGGATCTGGCCACACCTCTCAGACTGCAACGCCTCCTTTTATTGGTGGCTGCTGAGTAGTTATGTATCCAGAATGCAGATTGGCTCTGGTACCATCTGCTAAACCAAACATATTGATATGAGGAGAAGAATTAACATTCCTCCTCTCCCTCCCTCTGCTTCTTTGTATTTTTTAATGAACACAGCTCTCAAAACAAAATCTGGAAACAGTGGTCATGGTCACGATGGGGTCTATAATGCATTAGGTCTTTTTAGCAGCTAAATCTGCTGAAACACAAATCAAAAATGACACTGGCATCATTTTTGCTACTTTCATATGGCTAGAGAAAACAGATGAAAGAAGAGTGTCCTAACGGTCAACAACCATTACTAATGGGTCCAGTGCTGCCGATCTGTCTTTGAACATTACAGGCAATCATCTATAGTCAAGCACAAAGTCAGGGGCAAACAATGACAAGAGAATCAAGTCAATTACAATATATTGTCTTTATATAGCTGACTACTCTCATTTGACTGCTGGTCATAAGAAAGTCATACAGCAGCGACTTGTGAGAAAAATACGAACTGCTCATTCACATTTAAATATCTCCAGTTTTCCAAAATATGCTAATTACTTACTTCCTCTAAACTAATCACTGCTAGAAACTGCACTTCCATGAAGTTGTTAGAGCAGATGACGGTGTTATTGGTAACCTAGTAACCAACAGTAAATAAAACACCATCAGCGGAAACAGCTGTTTACAATTAGTCACATGGGTTTAATGTTCGCTACATCAGTATTTATTCAGCAAATGCATTTCCATCTCCCAATATTCGCATTAACTCTTTTTTTTTTTTTTTTCCACAAGTCAAAAAGCACCTCAAGCGAGCGTAAAACCTTCTTTTGCGAATTAAGGGATTTTTTTCTCTCGAAATTTGGCATTTTCATCACTCGTTTCTTATGCAATACTTCAAAATGTGTGATGGAAACATAGCTACTGTGTCAGATGTTCATTCTGAATTCTGATTATTCTTAAATAGTCTCACAATTATTTAAATTTATCTCCAGTTGACATACTCAACCAGTTGCATTAGAAATCGGCCAAAACAAAAGCTTTATTTCTGCCTGTCTCTCTCTATTTAAAAGCACAAAAGAGAGGCCACTGCAAAAAGTAACTCGCACACCTCCCATTGTTTGTCTTCGAATTTCCAATTAGCATGTTAATTAGAATCAGCGTGGTTATGAAGTGTCTGTCTTCATCATTCGCATTAGGAGCCGAACGGATGTGCCATTCATTTCCTTATATCTACACCATCTCAGCCACGCCAAAATAAGCTGTCCATCACAGCGCTTGTGAAATAGCCTTCTAAGCAGTTTTAAGTTCTTTGTGAATATAAAACATACATTTTATGAACCCTTTTGTGTTTCCCTGCAGCTTTAAATCGCACTTCATTTCAGACACGTCTCGTGCTTCTGCAAAGCCATTGAGGTTTCTTGCGCTCGCACACAAATATTCCCAAAATGACAAAGCTTCCCCTGTGGAAACCAGACTTGGTACTTAATGTCAATTTACACTTCATTATGACATCACGTAACATAAAGAGTCTGAAACCATCTGAAGCATTTTCTGCCATAAAGCTGAATATAAATGGCAGTCATCCCTGTCCACTCCTTATTGTGGCCAATTGTTGCTGTGGTTCGTGCTCATAAAAACAGCTCCAGTCCTGAAGCACATTTAGGTTAAGCTCAGAATTATACTGTATATCATAATAAAAGACCTAGAGTCAGCGCAGCTAATTATGTGTGACCGTCGAGTGATCTAGAAGGAATATGACAGGGGATTTGACATGATGAAAGCTAGCACTGTTCACCAACAAGTCATCAACAATTTCAATTTCAAAGACACGCTGATGGGATTCTTTCTCTAGTATGGCTTAGCTTCCAGAGACAAATAGATTACTGAGGCCTGAAAAGCTATAACTTGTCAAAGCTAAGAGATTTACACTGAGAAGGTGTTCAAAAACCTTCTCAGTGTACAATATCTTAGTTTTGATAAGCAGGCTAACACTACACCTCTAGCATCAGAGCAAAATAATGATTGCTTCCCAACACTCCCATCCAGTAATATTTAGCTAATATCTAAAAAGCTAATGTAAACAAGGTTGAGGCCTAGCCAGGCTTACCTGCTGGAAAGGAAGTCAAGTTTGCATCTGCAAAGAATCACAACAGCAATCTCGTAGAATCCTTAACAGTAGGACGATGCTCATGTTAATCCATGTTTTGACCCCAGTATTTGGTGAGTATTGTACAATTACATACTTCATCTTTAAACCCTGAGGTAAAAACAATACTGCCCCTAGTGTCAAAGAAATAGAATGTCAAGACCAAGTTAAATGATATTAACCCTACATATGTTTATCTTTACTTCAGTATCTTTTTGGCTACTTTGTAGTTTGACTGAGAATCAAAGATATTAGCAGCTTTTACTCTCTTCTTGACTACATTTTTGAATACTATTTACATCAATACATTTGTGTTGAGTTATGCAATCATTCGTTACATTTTGCATGGCACCCAACTTTTTCTGCAGCAGTTTATTTCTGCTACAAAAGAAGTGACATCGCCATCTACAGGGCATTGAAGGTACTATATCTTGTGCGTTTTGCCTTTACTTGCCCAGACTTGTCAACAAGGCTACTTTACGTTAATGTTAGTGCATTAGCAGGTTGTTTCTGAATCGCAGGTGCTGATGAGATGAGGACATGACTGCAGCCAGTGATGAAGTCGAAACCAGCACGTCCAGTGCAAGTATGCTTTGATTATTCCATTTTACTCAACATTACTTTATTTATGCTTTATTTTTAAGAGACCTTTTTGAATGATATTGGTTTACTTATGCCCTTTTGGAGCACTTGTTTGTAGACGTTTAAGTGTTTACCTTGGTTTATTGCAATATTGAGGTGTTCAGTTTTATTTTGATTTTAGAAATAAAATTGCTCTCTTCACAAATCAGCTAGTTCTTGTTTTTCGCTGCATGTCGCTGGTGACGTCACTAGTGGGTACCGAGTAACGTTTACGAATGACATTCACAAATGTTTTTCCATGTTGTAGCCAACAAATCAGTTTTCTTGTCACTACAAACAAGCATTTTGGAAGGAAAAGATTAAATATGAATGGAATTAGTACATAAAATGCTTAATATAAAAGATGAATAAGAAACAGTGAATGCTCTTTGCCATCTCAGCTATTTATCCGCGGCAAAAGCGCAAGCACTGGTCTATCTGGGTTCACAAAACTATTCAGGCAAAATGAGTCAGCATGGCGAGTACCACTGTATGTACACAGAGACATAATAAATTATAGGAAAATTGCTGACGGCTAAAATTAACTTCTGCTCCATCTTGCCTCGACACTCCACTACAGTGATGGATCATGTGTGCTCCACTGACTTCACTCCTATTGGTTGTTGCTCCCAAAAGTCACTCTCCATTTGCATAAAATTAAACATATCCCAACTTTGTTGTGTCGCTGGACACGCCTACATCCCGTCGCCAATGGTCACTGTCGCTTGTGACGCCAGAAATCGACAGCTCTCCATTGAAATGAATGGAATCATGTCTCTTTGTCGCTGCGTGTCACTGGTAGTGTTAACGCAGCTTTAGGTGTTGAGGACTAGTGCATTTTTGAGCCTACATTCAATATGAGTAAAATACTTAAGTACTGTTAACCCTTAAACACATACCCCTGGTTCTTTAGTGACCCAGGACGTCATTCACTCCTCATTCATTTTTTAAAGTTAGACATCAACCTTCTTAGTATTCCTCAGTCAATTCATCATAAACAATATAACAAAAAAATTATAAAAGAATGCCTGTTGTCCCATTCATTTATTTGTAAAAATTGTATAGGGTTGTAAGTATATTTTTTCTGCACAACAATAATTGAATCTTTGATGACTGAATAAGTTCAATTCACCTATATTCTACAAGGTGGCAATGTCAGATTCACAATGATGCAGTGACGTTTCACTCACAGTTAGTGCAGGCAGACAACAAAAGAACAGGAAGTATCATCAGCAAAACTTGAAATGGCTCAGTGATTTACTGCAGAGCAAGACAAGTACTGAACGCAATCAAATATGATTGTCACTGTCACTTGATAGTGGATCTGGTGAAGAAGCTGTCAGCATTCAAAATATTGATTCTGAAGATTTTAAAAATGACAGTTTTATAATATGAACCAGATGCTGAATGACGAGGACAGTGATGATGGTATAAATATCTGCTCATACTGAACCCTTCCAAGATCCAAAAAGTAACAAAATATGCTTTATTTTATTCTTCTGTAATTGTTACTCTAATATCAGGAGAGTTTTATATTATCGTGACAGGTAGAGATCCATCCATGTATATATAGTTCCGGGTCGCTAAAGACCTGAATATGTGTAACCCCTCTACCCAGGTCCTACTTGCCTCGCTCTGCGCGGGCCTCGAACCTGAGTCTCTGGTGTGGGAGTCGGATGCTCTAACAAGGAGGCTAAAGGCTGCAACCTCTAGTGTCAGTTGCTAGAGCATCTCCTGAGATCAGAGGAGTGAGGTTTACTCACACAGCGACTATTAGCTGGCCTCCGTTACACTCACCCCCCTAAACCTCACTCCCATCCGGGTCACGGCACCAATGTGACTGTGTATGTGTTGGATGGAATAATTCAGGCTGAGATCAGGTGGATGGTCACTCAAAGTTGCTTTACTGGGCCTGGGACAAGACACAGCTGGGACAAACAGCACCAAAGACTGATCAGAATGCAGTGCATCGATGTTGCATTAGAAGTCAGCAGGACGAGCTATGTGACTCTTCTGATTACATTTTCTCATATAGTGGACAAAATAACGTAGCCCTAAAATGGCGCAGTTACACAGGACAGCATGTGCGAAAGGATAGAGGATGTGTGCTACTAGCTAACACTCAACTAATATTTTTAACACAGAACATGGCAATAAAACACATACCTGGGACAAACAGTACCAAAAGGCTGATCAGAATACAGTGCATCGATGTTGCATGAGAAGTCTTAAATGAAATAAACAGGAGTTCGGAGTTCACAAGCAGGCCAATTAACACACTTCATCTTATAGTCACAAATAACACATATTTGACTCAACTAACACAACTAGAAGCTGGCAGACAAAATAAGTAAACTTTTGTGTAGTTTAAAGTTCAAACTTAGCCTTGAAAATTATCCAAACTTAGTTATAAAGACGGAGCAATCATTGATGCAACTTACCAGCAGGACGAGATATGCGGCTCTGCTGATTACATAGCTCCGCCCCGCAATATGTGCACAAACACGAGTGACACAACAGCCAAAGGAGTATCCCCAATTTAAGCTGAATTTAACTAACATATTTTTAAACCCCGGTACATATGTAATAATGATTAGCAAAACATTCATGCATTTAAAGGTTAAAATCTGGTATTGGAAATGGTAACTTGTAACTTGTAATTTGTAACTTGTAACTTGAGTCATTTTCGGTATCTCTGCATTTACTTATGCTTTTCAGGTACTCTCCATGAATTAATTTAATATTTCTTTATTTTATCAGAGTTACCATATGAAAACAAACCATTATAAGCCAATGTTCATATTTTCACTTAAAAAAAAAAAAAAACTTTGTTAGATAAAACTGATCTGTTAACAACAAAATCTAACGAACCTATTAAAGAAGCAGCAAAAAGAAGAAACATACTAACATGTTTAACCAAGCAATTTGTGCAGCACTTCTCTGTAAGGATGACCCCAGGAAAAGGTGCCTTGAAGGGGACAAAGAGTATTTTCATACAGTGGTGTGCATGTGTGTACACTCAATATTCGTGTCCATATGTGTGTAAAAATGAGCGCACCTTGGGACTGTAAAGGAAAGCAAAATCTCCTTCAAAGGACTGCCTGATCTGGTTTTAACTCTGTAAGTTCTTTTCTGAGCAGACTTATGACCTTATAACCCCCATCAGATCCCAAGAGCCCCTGGGCTGCCCCCTTTCCTAATGCACTGCCTCTCATAGCCTTTAATTTATTGGCTGTCTCTCATCCTCTCTCATTCCACCAGTTTTTTCGCTCCTGCTCGAGAAAGTTTCAATTCCTCACATGATTCACTATCCGCTAACTCTGAGGTCACATTCCTCTCTGTGGAAAGCGTGAGAGAAAGTCCAACTATTACAAACTGCTCTCGATATTTTATTGGAAAAAAAAGAAAAAAAAAAGGGACTTTTGAAGTCAATATATCAGTCTATCACTGCTGATAACAACACAACTATGTCATCTCCAGCAGGAAATTACATTACTGTGTTTTAAAGGAATATGCTAGTGATTACAATTTCCCCAGGTAACTTGCTAAATTAAATGTAATTTCATTGAAAAAGCAGTTTGAATTCAATTGTACAAAAACCTGATTCGTTCCACAGATGTTGTGAGGTTCAGATACGCTGCTCTTCCTCAGTCTCTGAGCTCTGACCTTGTGGAGCGTACAGTAATTGAGATTCACAGCTCATTGTTAGCTAATTAAAGACACCTCAAACCTCCTGGAGCCCAGAGAGAGCAATTGTGAGAGAAAGAGCAGCAGACATGAACAGTGACCTCTAAATGCGAGACGGTGCATCTGGGTCCTTATTTTAATTAGCAGCTGGCCTGTCTTTATTATTCTAATGCTCATTGTCTATATTTAAGTCAAGACCACGCGTCGCTCACACACCTGCTCCAGCACACAGACACAAGAGAATTACAAACTTACATGTAATCAAAATGACAATTGCACAAGGTTACATATAAGGGTGTTGGGCACTTTTGGCTAATACATATTTCTGTCCTCAATAAAATGTTCACAAATTATATTTAACTTGATTTACCTTCTTTGCTTTCTTCACATATAATGTTTCATATTTCATATCAAACTCACTGACAATGTTGTTTAAAAAAAATTACCTGATGGTCGAAATGACATTCCAGCTGTGTGTGTCAATGTCATTTCACACCACTAAATACTATATTGAAAGTTTTTTTTTATTATTTGAATATGTATCTGAATCTGTTTGTTCAGATATATATATATATATATATATATATATATATATAATGAAAATAAAAATATAATATAATAATAATAATAATAATAATAAATAATATAATAAAATATTTTTATATTTTATATAATAATAAAAATATTATTAATATAATAAAAAATAATATAGTAAATATTATTATAATATAATAAAACAATAAAATATATTATATATTATAAAAATATATGTATATTTTAATATTTAATATACAATATACTATATATAATATAGTGCTGTCAAATCGATTAATCACGATTAATTGCATCAAACATAAACGTTTGTAAATATACATATGTTTGTGTGTGTGCTAAATGTAAGCAATAAGGTATGAGAGGCTGTGCTGTAAAGCCAGAAATATGTATCAATACAACTTTCATGAAGTAAACTTTTTCTAAAAGCCTTCCTTCCGCCAGAAAAAATAGTCCCTGACCGTGAACAGCAACAGAAGTTCCATTTTCACAGCATTAGATGGCGGCAAAGACTGTCTTTATGAGTGTGTCGGTCAGTAGCAAAGACTTTTACATTGAAAAGACTGAATTGTTGTAAACACGGAACAAGACGCAACTGACAAATGCTTTGACTAGCGCTGTCAGTCATGGGAAAACCCCTTAACTGTTAAAAGGACAAGATATTGCAGCGGACATTTAAACATATTTTTTATTATGAACATAGGACTGACCTGCAGGAAAATGCTAAACCTGAATGCAGGTAATAAACTCAATCACTCAATCTTTTTCTCACAATACTCTTCTACATAATACAGGAAGCTTCAATGAACAATATCAATTGAGAACATACAGTTTACATTGCTAAGAGTGGTTGCTAAGGGTGTTGTGTAGTGATACACAGAACCGTTGAGTGAAGCGGTGAATAAAACACAGCTATTGACTAATCACAATCAAGGACAGGAATGATTTATAATATATATTACAATCGGTAACACTTTATTTTAGGGTATTTTAACTAGTTGCTTATTAGCATGCATATTACTAGAATATTAGCTGCTTATTAGTAATTAATAAGAACATATTAAAGCCTTATTCTGCATGACCTTATTCTACATTCTTAATCCTACCCAATACCTAAACTTAACAACTAACTTACTAACTATTAATAAGCAGTAAATTAGGAGTTTGAGGGAAAAGTCGTAGTTAATAGTGAATACATGTTCCCTATACTAAAGTGTTACCTTACAAGCTATATATATATTATATATATATATATATATATTTATATATTATTATTATTATTATTATTATTATTATGACGATGAGTTTCAATGAAGTACCACTTGTTACATTTTCAGATTTATATCTATACAAAAAAATAAGTACAAATGAAAAAGGGCTAGAAAAAAGTTTTCCTGGGACATAAAAAAGCTCATAGTTTGAACAAACACCCATATTCATAAATTGCACTTACCAAAAAAGAAATAAATAAATAAATAAAAGTTTGGTCAGATTTTTGTTTTGGAAAAAAGTTGTTTTATTCAAAGGAAAATATAGTAAAAAAAAAAAAAAAAAAGTACTATTTTGAAATATGATCAATTTAAAATAAAATACATTTTCTATTTGAATATATTTTAAAGTGTAATCTATTCCTGTGATTTTAAAGCTGTATTTTCAGCATCATTACTCCAGTCTTCAGTGTCACATGATCCTTCAGAAATCATTCTAATATGCATTTCTTAAAAACTGTTGTGCTGCTTAATGCTTTTGTGGAAACCATGATAGATCTTTTCTTAGATGAATAAAGATTAATAATTAATAAAGATTGCAAGATTGACAATATTAGAGAGAAAAATATAACCATGCAACCGTCCACTACAGTATCCTGTCAGACAGTGCATTGTAGTGTCCCTGAGGAAAAATTAAATTAATTCGCTGCTTTAGCAGAGGAAGAATTGTCTAAACTTGTTAAATCATGAAAATCAACAACATGTATGTTAGACCCAATACCGACTAAGCTATTGAAAGAGATGCTTCCAGAGGTCATAGATCCTCTTCTTAATATCGTTAATTCATCTTTATCGCTAAGATACGTACCAAAAACTTTTAAGCTGGCTATTATTAAACCTCTTATTAAAAAACCACAACTTGATCCTAGAGAATTAGTCAATTACAGGCCAATCTCAAATCTTCCTTTTCTATCAAAAATACTAGAAAAGGCAGTATCATCACAACTATGTTCCTTTTTAGAAAGAAATGGTATCTGTGAGGATTTCCAGTCAGGATTTAGACCGTACCATAGTACTGAGACTGCTCTCATTAGATTTACTAATGATTTGCTCTTATTATCAGATTGTGGTTGTATCTCTCTGTTAGTGTTACTGGATCTTAGTGCTGCATTCGACACTATCGATCACAAGATTCTTTTAAATAGACTCGAAAATTATGTTGGCATTAGTGGAATTGCTTGTGGAATGATTATTATTATTATCATGACGATGAGTTTCAATGAAGTACCACTTGTTACATTTTCAGATTTATATCTATACAAAAAAATAAGTACAAATGACAAAGAGCTAGAAAAAAGTTTTCCTGGGACATAAAAAAATCATACTTATCTGACCGTTATCAGTTTGTAGTAGTAAACGAAGAGATGTCATATCGGTCACAAGTTCAATATGGAGTACCACAAGGCTCAGTACTAGGACCGTTGCTTTTCACATGCTACCCTTGGGAGATATCATTAGGAAGCATGGTGTTAGCTTTCACTGTTACGCTGATGATACTCAGCTCTATATTTCTTTGTGCCCCGATGAAACTTACCAATTCACTAAATTAACAGAATGCATAGCTGAAATAAAAAATTGGATGACCAGTAATTTCCTTCTATTAAATTCAGAAAAAACAGAGATTCTAATTTTTGGACCAAAAACTTCTTCACGTAATAACCTAGAATACTTAGACAGTATTCTAGGTTATTACGTGAAGAAGTCTAACACTAACACTAGAATACTGTCTAACACTTGATGGCTGCTCTGTTAAGTCTTTGTCGTCAGTTAGGAACCTGGGTGTGCTCTTTGATACCAATCTTTCATTTGAAAGCCATGTTTCTAGCATCTGTAAAACCGCATTCTTCCATCTTAAAAATATATCTAAACTACGATACTATGCTCTCAATGACAAATGCAGAACAGTTAGTTCATGTGTTCATGACCTCAAGGCTAGATTACTGTAACGCTCTACTGGGTGGTTGCCCTGCTCGCTTGATAAATAAACTACAGCTCGTACAAAATGCAGCAGCTAGAGTTCTTACTAGAACTAGGAAGTATGACCATATTAGCCCGGTTCTGTCAACACTGCATTGGCTTCCTGTTAAACATCGTATAGATTTTAAAATCTTGCTAATTACTTACAAAGCACTAAATGGTATAGCTCCCCAGTACCTGAGCAAGCCCCTAATGCATTATAGTCCTTCACGTCTATTGCAATCTCAGAATTCAGGCCAGTTGATAATACCTAGAATATCAAAATCAACTGCAGGCGGTAGATCCTTCTCCTATTTGGCACCTAAACTCTGGAACAATCTTCCTAGCATTGTTCAGGAAGCAGACACACTCTGTCAGTTTAAATCTAGACTAAAAACGCATCTCTTTAACCTGGCATACACATAACACATTATCAATTTTTTGTTTTCAAATCCGTTAAAGGATTGTTAGGATTGTTATCTGCATAAATTAGGTCAGCCGGAACCGGGAACACTTCCTATAACACCAGATGTACTCGTTACATCAGAAAAAGAATGGCATCTACGCTAATATTAGTCTCTCTGTTTATCCCGAGGTTTACCGTAGTCAGCCAGATCCGGGCCGTATCCAAGTGAGATCGAGGACCTGCGCCTTGACACGACCACAACACAGCCCTGAAGTGTCAGCAGAGATTGAGTCAACTAGATCATCCACTGTGAAGGCCTCATCGACACGACCGTCCATACCGGCGCGATGAATACGATCCTCAACTGGATGGAACTGGATTAAATATTTTGACTGTTGCGATCCCATCGGACTTATGATTCAGGCAGCTATCATAAAGCACTGTTCGCTGTTGGCCCCCCGACTGAGCCTGGTTTCTCCCAAGGTTTTTTTCTCCATTTTAACACCTGTTTGCCACCTGTTTGCCACCTGATGTCACCTGTTGGAGTTTGGGTTCCTTGCCACTGTCGCCTTATATTGGGGACACTTGACATTTGATATTCAACAGTGTTTTGATCTGCCTGCATTGACACCATTGTATGCAAACTGAACTGAGCTGGATGATGACATCACTGTTTACTCCAGTGCTGATACAGATAAATTAACTAAATTAATAACTATTGATTCTTACATCGGAATGAATCAATACTGAATTTACTTAAAGAAAATGGTGTCATTATCCATCTTAAGAGCTGCTGTGCAGCCAAAATTATATACCAGTTATCACTTTAAAGCTGCTTTGACACAATCTGCATTGTTAAAATCGCTACATAAATAAAGGTGACTTGACTTGAATAAAAAGTTCAAAATATTAGTATTTATTTCAAATAGAAATCTTTTATAACAATGCAAAAGTCTTTACACAATAAAGACAGATTGGATTCAAGCACACATTACATTTTCTAACATACGAAAATTTATTTCAAATTGAGAAGTGAGCAGGTAGAAGTGAAAGTGTAAAATAAGTGTCTGCTTACTGTAAACATGCATTAGTAGCTGCAACAACATTATATAGGCAACCTTGAGAAAGTCAGTTGAATAGACATACAGAAAGATTTAATGATGACATCTGCCTTTGTTTTTTATTCTTCACTTCACTCTCCTTAGCAAACACATTCCCTGAGCTTTCACAAGCATAAATGTGTCTGTTTCTTCACTCAGTGAGATAATGTTGTTCCTCAACAATCACTGAAATGATTTCATACAACAGCCACCGAGGGAAATAAGTCACCTAACTTTAGACAGAACATTCTAGCAGAAGGACCAAATATTCACTCTGTTGTCTCAACAAGACCTGACAGCAAAGACACAATGTTTTATTTATTACGTCCACTCAACTTTCCCAGAGCACCTCGTCCTCTTTTCCCTTTGTGTTTGTCCTCTTTTAAAACACAAGCCAGAACTGTGTTTGTTTGTGTTCGTCTGGTTAACAATGCATTTGAGTTTACTTACAGGGTATGACAGCAACCTGCCCAGCTGCTGAGCGTGGCTGACGTTATCGCTTTTAAAGGTGAGCTGTGTTCATGCATGTAATTGCAGCATAAAACATGTGTGGCTAAATGGACGTTTTAAGAGCGAGCATCATTAGACCACACATCAGACACCACTTCCTGAACGCTGATAGGTAATGGAAGGATGCTCATTTTATTTTCAAAAGCTTTCTGCTGTAGCGTAGGCATTAGTAAAAGAGAGTCGCATTATAAAGTAGAAAACAACACTGTGGTAAATCAAAATGAAAATGGGTTGAGGATAGATCCCTGAGGAATGCCACTGATAAATTTCAAACATATGAGGTTTTAGCAAGTAATCTTTTTGCCAATGTTCTCCAATATAAATATATATATATATATATATATATATATATTACACTTTCATACATACATACATACATACATGCATACATACATACATACAACAGGTCTTTCTGGTTCTCGAATCTGACTGGCTGAGAGCCGTGCAATATTCTCCCAGTATCAGCACTGGTACCGTTTCACCATTTGTATCACTCCACTTGCAACCATTGTCATGGCGGTCGAGCAAATCTACCATATTTTTTTATAAATACTACTGTTGTTAAGTCATGAAATGTAATTTTAAGAGTTTTTTAGGCGAGAATGTGGTTTTTTAGATCTCAAATATGTGACTCATATATAAACATAGCACCTATTTTACTATTTGTTTTGATGCTTTCGCAGATGCAAGCTCCAGGCCGTCAGCAGCCGTTCAGTGCTCGTGTACCCGGAGAGAACAGCTTCATCTCGGCCAGTACTTAGGGTATTTGCCGCTGGCTCTTATGTAAATAGTTGTTAAAAATATAATTAATTTGAGGTATATAAAACGGCAATCTTTGGTCTTATTAATCTTAATTAATATTACTTAATTATTAATAATTAATATTAATATTACTTGTTCCAGAGCAAAACTATTTGGGTTAAGGGTAAACTGTTAACTTAAATCCTGTACTAGAGCGCTACTTTTGTACATTTACTGAATTGTTTGCTTGTGTTTATGTCTTTTATGGCTATTGTTGTTCATTTAAATATTGTTAAATAAATATTATTTTTCAATAATAATATGCTGTATTTGGTATTGAGAAAGGGTCCATCAGTAGTATCAGTGAAAGTTACATTATTACGCCATTAGATGGCGGCAAAGACTCTCTTTATGAGTGAGTCAGAACAAGCCTTGTAGCTTGTATAGAAAAGTATTTAAACAAGGAAGTTGTTTTAGCGCTGTGGGAACTTTTAAAAGGACAAAGACAAATATGTCATGTTCCTCTTTGGACATTCAAACTGATTTTTTAATAATGGATATAATATTATGGACATTGACCTGAAGAATGAATGCAGGTACTCGTTTAGTCGATCTCTCTCTCATAATAATATAATACTCTACATAATACAATAAGCTTCAATGAAGCGACTCAACGTTCCTTCATTACTAGTTCTGAAGTGACGTTTTAGAATTAGTAACGGAGGCTTGGGCTCAACTGTTAAACTGTCAACTTGAGATTTGAATCCGTGGCGGAAGGAAGTAGTGCTGCACAAAAGGGTTTTTAAAGACACTCTGTTGTTGTTTCTTATTTATTTACACGCTCGTGCCGTCGAACCGTTGTATAAACGCAATATCACACTTGTAGCTATGCGATATGGCTGTATATCAGCACGCTGTGATATATTATTAAAATACTACAAAAATTAATAAAATGTAATCAAATATCAAATAATCAAATGTAAAAAAGAAAAAAAATGTATGTGTGTATGGAAACCATCATACATTTTATTTTCAGGATTCTATGATAAATAGATAAATTCGCAAAGCTTCATGGGATAAGTACTTAAATCACTTGTAAAAGAAGTAAACGCCAATGATAACAATTAAAAAACACTAGTCTTTTTCATTGTTTCTTTACTTTTTAAATATTCTTTCAATTTTTTTCTTTTTATTTTTCTATGCAGTTTGAAATGTGATTGATCTAGGAGCTGGCTGAAATCCCTAAAGAGAAAATGAATTATCTTGAAGCGTGCTACATGTTACAAAGTTAAATCTCTAATTATGTTAATATTAAACACAATATTGAAATAGAATCTTGTTTTATGCTTCACCTTTTCCAAATCTGAACCTAAGCAGGATAGTGGAAACAAATAAAAGTACTAAAAATTTCCAAAAGTACCAAGCTGTTATCTGTCTACTTGAAATGTGGACACCAGATGCTTGTTTTTCAGCAACATAAGGATGTTGCTGAAAAACGAAACCTCCTTGACCTTCTTGCATGTTAAAATAACAAATGATACTCTAAGTAAACGAAGTACAACTAAATAGAACTGACAATAAAACTCCTCAGCTCATCTCCAGCGTGCACCTGTGAATGAACGAGCACCTGACTCTGCTTTCACACCATCGTAGTTCACAGAGAGAAGAGGTCAAGAAACAGATGGTCGCAAGTGTGAAACCACATGGAACTCCAATGCTGAAACTCAAACCATATTGAGCCACATAGACAGTAACCAGCACATGATTTATGAAGCCTCCAGATCAACATAAGGCAGTAACACTGACCGTAGAACATTTGGTCCATACACACATTTATAACAGGACCAATATGTGTAATGATGTTGAATGAGACACTAAAGTATCTGATTGTAAGAGGTAGATTATGTCATTTTACAAAGTCTTGATATTGTTTTGGGGTCTACTAGAATAGGTTTTCATGCTTAAATGTTTAAAAAACACATTTTCTGGTCTCTATGAAGCCCCTCCTTTCAAAAAGCACAAAGTGCTCTGATTGGTTGGCTGGACCAGCGTGTTGTGATTCATCAACCTGTTTCCAGGGTGTTTCAGAAATGTCACACCCCTTACCATAACCGCGGGTTTACTAACACACTAAAGCATCTCAATTAGGCCTTAACCCTTTTTTGCGAATGAATTATTAAATGAGGAATATTGTGACATGTTTGTTCCCAAAGGAAAACTCAAGACTACAATGGACGCGTTTCAGGGAGTTCAGAAACACTGTTTACTGATATAGAGAATAACTCCATCTGGAGTGACTTTGTGCTTTGTAACTTTGCAGACCTTATTCATGCTCAAACAACATTACACACTAAAGAAAGCTGAAAACGTAAAAGCATAATAGGTCCTCTTTAATACCAAAATGCCATCTGCCAGGATATCTCCAGAAGAGGCTCAGAGTCAGATCAGCAATCACCAAACAGACTCTTTGGCAGTCAATCAACTTCACCACAAAGAGTCTACTGACAATCTCAAGAGTTGATAGTGTTCTGATGATAAGTACAGGCCTTCTATCCTCTGCACTTGCATCTAAACATCACTAATGGACATCTTAAGTGTACATGCTTTTACTGAGCTCTCACACGCTGCTTATCACGGATCGCTCAGAAGAGCAGGAGGAGAATTGTATACAGCAGACTGCTCTGTTTGGTTCTGTACAGTTAATCAGTCATAAAGCATTTAATGAAGAGTTTAATACCTCTTTTGTAAAGCCGAATAGTGAATTACCATTCATAACCCATTTTACTTTCATAAAATGGCATTTATGATTGAAACAGCATATTCAGAGAAAAAAAATATTGGGACGGAACTGATTTTATCCAGTGGAATAAGAAAGATTATTTTTGAAAGAAATTAGTACTTTTATTCAGCAAGGATGCATTAAAATCGGTCAAAAGTGACAGTAAAAATATTTAAAATGTTACAAAATATTTTCAAGTAAATGATGTTCTTATCAGCTTCCACAAAAAAAAAAAAAAAAAAAAAAAAAAAAAAAGCAGTACAACTGTTTTCAACTTTGATAATAATAATAATAATAATAATAATAATAATAAATGATTCTTTAGTATAAGCATCAGTATATGTGACCCTGGACCACAAAACCAGTCATAAGTCACATGGGTATATTTGTAACAACAGCCAACGATACACTGTATTGGTCAAAATTATCGATTTTTCTTTTATGCCAAAAATCATTAGGATATTAAGTAAAGATCATGTTCCATGAAGATATTTTGTAAATTTCCTACCATAAATATATCAAAAATGTGTTTTTGTGAGTGGATATGCATTGCTGAGGACTTCATTTGGACAACTTTAAAGGCAATTTTCTCAATATTTTGATTCTTTTGCACCTTCAGATTCCAGATTTTCAAATAGTTGTATCTCGACCAAATATTGTCCTATCATAACAACCCATACATCAATGGAAAGCTTATTTATTCAGCAGCTTATTTATTCAGATGATGTATAAATCTCAGTTTCAAAAAATTGACCCTTATGACTGGTTTTGTGGTCCAGGGTCACATATTAGAATGATTTCTGAGGGATCATGTGACACTGAAGACTGGAGTAAAATTCAGCTTTGATCACAGGAATAAATTACATATTAAAATATATTACAAAAGAAAACAGTTATTTTAAATTGTAATAATATTTCACAATATTACTGTATTTTTGATCAAATAAATGCAGCCTTGGTGAGCACAAAATATTTCTCTCAAAAACATTTTTACAGACAATAATGCTAGTTATTTTCGTTCACTCTGCCAATGAAAATAGTTCCAAACAAGCAAATATACAAACATCGAAATGTTACAGCACTGAAATAAGAAATATCCGCACTTAAATTATAATAAATATACTTAAATAAATTTCTATTATATCTAACATAAATTCAGGGATTTTAAAATGTATTTTAAATTCAATAGCAGAAGACACTAAAAAAAAAAAAAAAAAAAAAAAAAACCTACAATGGTAATCAAACCTCCACTGAAGACATTCAACAGATGCAGAGAAAACCACTGCACTGCAAGAATAATAAAACAAAAAGAGGCCATAGTGTGTGGGAATATATACTTTTTTGTATTGAAAAACATGTGAGAAGGAAGAAAAGGAAGCGATTAAGAGCAGGGCGGTTACTTACGAGACCTGTCCCCTTTCCATCTCCACCCACCCTTGTTTCTCCCCGGCTTGTCCCCATCCCAGCACAGCCCGAGCTCCGTCCAGACCCCCAGCAGCAGGAGGCTGATGGGTAACACCAGCCCTGCCCTCATTCCAGTTTGTCTCCAGAGAGAAAGATCCACACACAGCTTCACATCACATCCAGCTGAACTGAACGCTCCCAAACCCTTCAGAGGTGTCGCTACAAACTGCACACTGTTACTTTACCACCAGAAGAAGATGAGACAAGAAATTCCAGGTTCAGCAGCGCAGTATTGATCTTTTCATCCCACCCAGTCACTCCAGAATATTTACAACCACACCAGCTCTCTAGACGTTCTCTAGCTTCAGTTGAAATCCAATTTGGACACAGGAGACTTGTGTGAAAATGAGAGTCGTTGAAAACAGCGTGGCAGGTGTAAGAAAGATATCGGCACACCGCTACTCCTCCGGAGAGCAGCGGTGGTCCCTGTTACAGCCTCCCTTTCCTCTCCTCATCCGAGGCACCAGGGAGAAGCTTCTGTTGATATGAAAACAGCAGATAAATCAAAAGTGGATGGCTGAATCCTGCAGTCACAGCAGCTGAGTGAGTGTGAGAGAGAGAGAGAGAAAGAGAGAGAGCGTGTATGAGAGAGAAAGTCAATTCAAGCTAACAAGTGGCAAACGTTCCATTAAGGCAGCTCTTGTCAGTCGAGTTACAGCTCCTCTGAAGTGAGACAGACTTGTTCAGTAAAGCTCCTTACAGTCCTCCTGGGAAGCTCCTACTTAGAAATCATAACTGCAATGTGAGTTTGGTCGCAATATTTTCACTTCCTAACAACAAAAAGTTTAAGTAAGATTTGTTTTAATGCTTTTAAAAGTCACTTATGCTCGCCAAGGCTGCATTTATATAATTTATAATTGCATATATATATATATATATAACAGGTGAATGCTTAATCTGTTAACCTTCATGAGGACGCCGACTCACTGAAGCGTTCTTTGTTTAAATTAGTTCAATGTTACTGCTAGATGTAATTACATTGAGAAACTATACATAATTAAAAAGACTCAAGCTTCAATTTTTGACCTCTGTTTTACTCTCAAAATCTTATAATGACTGTAATTTGTTAATATGTGTCAGAAGTTATAAATATGAAAGGCTGAGTTGATACCTTTTGATTGAAATATGAGCGCCAGCCACATTCATTGAGAAAAAAAAAAACTCCTGTATGGTCGTCATGAAAACGCTTGACAAAACAACATCCCTCAGGGATTTTATTCAAAAAGCATGCGCATTTGGAGAAATATTGATGAATTCTCATATATTTATGTCAAATTTCTATACAGAGGAGTAATATTTATTCATTTTTTACCCAAAATGCGCTGATGTAATCATTATTAGCGCTGGATACTCTGAAGTACTGTGTTTTCAATTCATACTGGCAGCTTAAGGGCGCTCTGTGCACATTTTGTCCACAAATGGCACTCATGATGAACAGGCATATCATGTGACATTCCAGAAAAATCAAACAAAGGATTCCAAAGATCACTATAACATGCAGATAGACACTTTTGAAGACAATAAACACATGACTGCGACGATATATGGTTTATCTGTGTCCTTCATGGCATGTCAGGTATTTTCATAGTAATAGATTATATTTATAATGCAATGCTAATCGACATAGCTTTTATCATTGTGCAGAATACCATAAAATAATATATTTCTGTCTGATTGTTTGATCCAAGGCCACATCACATCACAGAAGGTAATTTAAAAAACGCGACTTGTGATATAAAGTAAGTTTGGAGCAAAACATGGTTTTAATCTCATAAATTGTCATGTTTTGGTAGTGTGCTAAGCTAACATGCTAGCTAACCCATATGCATCTTCTTCGGAATCAGTTTCTGGTTCAATCGTATATGGCTGAATTAAACCAATATTTCCACTTGTTTACTAGATGACCAAGTGGATCAGGTAGTCCGAGCTGGTGTGACTGAGTGGAGGTGGGGACTAATTTACATATTCATGTATCCGCGCATACAAAATGAAGCAAGGGTGTAGAGTTACATTTAAGCTGTTTTATGCTATTGAAGAAATTTTAAAGGATTAGTTCACTTTAAAATGAAAATTACCCCAAGTTTTACTCACCCTCAAGCCATCCTAGGTGTATATGACTTTCTTCTTTCTGATGAACACAATCGGAGTTATATTAATAAATATCCTGACACGTCCAAGATTTATAATGGCAGTGAACGGGATCAACAAGTATGAAGCTCAAGAAAGTGCATCCATCCATTATAAACGTACTCCACATGGCTCCGGGGGGGTTAATAAAGGCCTTCTGAAGTGAAGCAATGTGTTTGTGTAAGAAAAATATTCATATTTAACATGTTATAAAGTAAAATATCTAGCTTCTGCCAGACTGCCTTCCGTATTCAACTTATGAAGAAAGTGAAACGCCTCTTGCAGTTCAAAACGCATGCTACGTCCTACGCCTTCCGTATTCAACTTAGAAAAAAAGTGTAACTGACGCAACATCAGTTATGCTTTCTTTGTAAGTTGAATACGGAAGGCAGTCTGGCGGAAGCTATTTTACTTTATAACTTGTTAAATACTTGACTTGATTTAAAGTCAGCATAATACTGTCTTCAGTATTCCCAGCATGCTCCCATATAGCTGTCTGTGCAACTCAAGCATGTCTATCAAGCTCCACACAGGCAACAAACAGCACACCCACTGACCATACACACCTGTTCATACACACCTGTTCACACACAAACATGTGTGTACATTGCAAAACAGGACAGATATGTGTGTTTTGGTGAGTGTTAAATTATAGAATGGTGTTTTAAAGTCTCTTCCACATACAGATAAAAGCATTAACACAGTGTTTAAATGAAAAAGGTCCTGCTCATAGCTCACTCCTCACAGGGTTTTTATCCAGAAATTATGTTTGGTTCTCATAACAACATTACATTAGTTAACCACTGAAGAACGTTCTGTATACATTCCTATTACATTGTCATGCAAAAAACTCCCTGCTATTCCCTGATCCCTAGTACAAATCGGTTCCCAAAAACAACCAAACAGGAACCATATACTAATGTTATTCTGTTCTTTCTGGATGAACACTAAACCACATGCTTATATCTGCTTGGCAAAGTATGATAAAATCAATTTATGTGAATTTCAGCTCGTTCCTTTGATCAGCTGAAGTGAATGGAGATGGACATCAACACCTTCAAATGCCTTTTAGATCCTTTAGATGGTGCTTGTTGATGCTCTAAGCCCTTTCTTCATTTATTGATATATTGAAAATATGTGAAAAAAAGTAAATGAGCTTACATTAGCGGCTGATGAAGCCCTGCTTTGATGAAACTTTAATGATTACTCCTACCATGTAATTACTTTTATGAGGAAGCAAAGGACCCTGCGGCCTACTTTGTTACCATAGATGCCACATTACCATTATAATGCCATTTGCAAGCAATAAAGCAACTTTAAGAACAGACCAGCGAGGAGGGTGAAAAGAGAAACACAAAAATCCAATGTTCAACAGAAGATAATCTTGGTTAAAATGACAAAAATTTACATATACAAAATAGAAATATTCCATATATATAATTTATTTTCCATATATATATATATATATATATATATATATACTTGGCTCAAAACACTAACTCGCTTTGCCAGGTTGGGAGAGCACTTTAAAGGACTTATGCTGGTTTAAGCCGTTTCCCCACCACCACCACCCATATATGAAAGTGAAGGAAATTAGTCGACCCTTTAAACAAGGTGATCTGAACTGAATTAATACATAAATTGAATTGTGACCATGAAACTGTTCAGTGTTTTCGGCAGAACATCACCTACTTTAGATGTAAAAAAAAAAAAAACCCTGGAAGCAATAAGTGAAACAGCACCGGGCTGTGGCCTCCCTACAAAAGCTGTCGAGTTATTCTTCAGTTGACCTTGTCCACAGTTGTGATTTAGAGATGCTCAATTGCCAACACACACACACACACACAAAATGAATGCAACTCCAGTGTCTCCACCCTCACTTCAATCTCTTCCTCTGCTTGCTCTTCCTTTTACAATCCATCATCTGAGCTGTAAAAAAATTTATATGAGGCCTCACCAAATGTGAATTAAAACTACATTCTGTGATCTTTTAACATACAAAACATTAACCAGAGAACAAACAAAAAGAACTGTGTGTGTGTGTGTGTGTGTTTGTGTGTTTGGGGGGGATGATTACTCAAAATCTCCCTACAACAAATGAAAGTGACATCATTTCTGGTTGGAAATGAACAACACAAACAAAGTATTAGTAATGGATTTGATGAATTGTGTAATATATTTGGCATTACTTGATTTGTTTCATCTAAAATGTTCCATCCTGTTTGATAAAATTACAGAAAGTACAATACTAGTGTACAATACTATAGTACAATACTATACAAATTTCAAAAGAGGGTTAAAAAAAAACAACGAAATTAACTTCAAGAGGACATGGTGGACAGAGTAACTACATACACTTAAAAATCCTTACAGAAAATTGATTTTTTTTTAAACTAACGCGCAATATAATGTTTCAACCACAGAAGGTGATTAAGATTCCATAGTGTAATCTCTGTCAGAATAAATTTAGTTTATGCATATAAAGAGGCCATATTATGTCCATTTATAAAGTCTTGATTTTGTTTTTGTGGTCTACTAGAATAGGTTTTCATGCTTGAATTATCATTTTTTCACATATTTGACATTATTGCAGCACCTCTCCTCCCAGTCTGTCAGTAACGCTCTGTTTAGTTCTTGTCTATGAAGCCCTTCCTTCTGAAAAGCACAATGTGCTCTGATTGGCCAGCTGGACCAGTGTATTGCGATTGGTCAAGCGCTTCGCTATATGGGAAATGTCATGTCCCTTACCATGGGCCCTATTTTAACAATCTAAGTGCATGGTCTAGTAAGTGCACATAGGCCGTGTCCAAATCCACTTTTGCTAGTTTAACAACTGGAACAATTGTCGGCGCACCCGGCGCACGGTCTTAAAAGGTTGTCCCTATTCTCTTAATGAGTAATGGGTGTGTTTTGGGCGTAATGTGCAATAAACCCATCTCCCATTCCCTTTAAAAGGCAGTTGCGCTCGCACCATGGTGGATTCGCTATTTACATGGCAGACTTTGCAAGCAGAAAAAACTGAACGCTTCTCTAGTGAGGAAACGGATCTGCTCGTGCATGAGGTTAATGCGCGCGAACAGACAATCTATGGGAAAAGCCGGATTCCACCAAAGCATTTTTTTTCTTTATGCACACAATAATAATCTTTTACATTGTAATCCTTGGTCATGGTCTAAAGTCAATGGCGCAATTTTTTTTGTTATTTAAAGAGCGAGTTAGTAATACCCCCTTTGTGTGTGTGTGTGCCTTGATCGGAATTATTTAAATGAGGAAGAAAACTCAAGACTACAATGGAGGCGTTTCAGGGAGTTCAGAAACAGTGTTTACTGATATAGAGAATAACTCCCTCTGGAGTGATTTTGTGCTTTGTAACTTTGGAGACTTTTTTTCATGCTCAAACAGTAACATTACACACTAAAGAAAGTTGAAAATGTAAAATTGCATAAGAGGTCCTCTTTAAATCACAAAAGAATAGATCCCATTGTCTTTAATCTGCAAATATGAAAACATAAATTGTGACTGATTAGTATACAGTGAAATTTTAGTTACTGAAGATTCTCTCATTTTCAAAATAAGAAATAACACAAGTTGTAAAAGTGATTAAATAACCAGTGAAATGTTGCTAAAAAGTGTTTGACAGGAAAAGGGCCTGCCATCATAACCGATATGCCCTGGGGAGCCCACACTACACTTGCTCTGTCCCCCCAATCAATCAGCTGTATCCCTCTCCTCAGAGCGCTGAAACAGATCCAGAGAGCCGGAATCAATTAACAGCTGATGTGGGCTGAAGGTTAATGCATGCAAGACCAGGCAAACAGCAGCCATTACTCATGAGCGAGGTAATCATGAGGCTTGTTAGCTTATCAGGAGCTGTTGTGTAGTTTGCCCTACACAAAGCCTTTCTTCTTCATTTAGAGGCAAAGAGACGGGTCACCTTTTTCTTTTCATACAATCTGTAAAAGTAGAAAGTATGAACATGACGACCTGGACTCCAGGTATCATAGTTTGAGCCTTTACATGGTTCATTTCTGTTTCCTGAAACTTTTTAATAGAAAATATTTTACATTCGAAAACGATGTGTTAAAATATTACTATATTTTATTATACAGTCAAACCAAAATGTATTCAATCACCTTGAACATTTCATTCTTTATTACAGTTTATTCACTACAGTTTAAAAAGTGGTAATAAAATATGACAAGATCTCAGAGTTAAACTGTGTCAAAAAAAACCTTAACTATGTCAGATAACACTTAAGCCAAACATGGTCAGGTCAAAGTGTCTGAATAATTTTTGGTTCCAAATTTTAATCAATTTTAGAAGAATTTTTTGGGTATAATATGTCACAGTTTACTTTATTTTGCTATCCTCACTTACATAAATGAACTATAGTGTCCTGCACCCACTAGTAAAAATATATCAAAAAATGTCTGAATAATTTTTGGTTTGACTATATAAAATATAATATATATATATATATATATATATATATATATATATATATATATATATAGAAAATGATATATTCAAATGACGATAAAATGTACTTTGTATGCTATTTGTATTCAGAGAAAAGCACAGAAAAACAAAAAAAGTCTTTTCATTTCAGGTCTAGTGTTGTTATTGTTAAGTACATCAAATTATTTTAAAAAAATAATTTTCAGTAGTTGAAATGGAGCTAAAATCAAACTTTTATTTTTATTCAAAAATAAAAATAAATATTCTATTAAATAAAATAAATAAAAACAGATGAAAAGCTTAAAACTTAAACGGTAATAAGTACTAAAATTGCTTAAACTAAAATGGAAGCAAAAAATAAATTAAAGCTACAATGTAAAAAAAAAAATCTGTAAAAAAAAAAATAAATAAATAAATAAAAAAAATGGATAATGTACTGGCAGAAAATTACCAGGACATTATCCAGTAATTTTACGTACATTTCCGTTAACCCTAAAACACAACACAGTGAAGTTCAAAATTCAAAATACAGGTAAAACACCTGTAAAAAATTAATACGGAAAATTCCATCAGATTAATACAGAACATATTTTTACGGAGTGTAAATAGAAACTAATGAAAAAAAATTAATAAAACTTAAAAAATAAATAAATAATAAAAAAAATTATATATATATATATACACACATATATATATATTATATATATTAAACTACCACTGTTAGGATTATTTTCTTCTGCTGCTTTAAGTTCTCCTAGAAATTTCATCTAAAAATCACAATTTTATGTGAACAAACGGGATCTCTGATAAAGACACGAAGCTTTTTTAGCACTAGTGCAAGAAAATGAAGAACAATCAATGCCCATTTAGGATTAAACTTTTGCTTTATGCATATTAGCATTATTGTGCTGCCACAGAGAAAGATAGGAAATGTGATTTTGGTCACCCAAGCTTTGTCACCTCATAAACAAGCTAAGTTACACACACACAAAAAAAATATTCTAGCAAGCTTCATCACTTTTCTTAATTAAAAACTAAACTATACAGTCAAAATTCTATGCCAAAGGCTCCAGGTCTGGCTGGTTAGCATATCCTCTTCTTGTAGCCTATGCCAAAACCAGTGTTGGGGGAAGTTACTTTGTAAAGTAATGCATTACAATATTGTGTTAATCCCTAAAAAAGTAACTAATGTGTTACTATGTGTTACTTAGTTACTGTTTATGGAAAGTAATGCGTTACATTACTTACCTGGGCTGGGCTTGCTTGTTTATTAACAAAAAACACACAAAAAAGTGTAAAACTTTGCGTCTTACGTCACAAGCTGGAACGCCACTCTCTCGTGAATGAGCGTACGACAGCTAGCGGAAGCTAGAGATTACAGTTTATAAAGTTTTAAATATGGATATTTTTCTTACACAAACGCATCGCTTCGCTTCAGAAGGCCTTTATTAACCCCCCGGAGCCGTGAGGACTTCTTTTATAATGGATGAGTGCATTTTTTTTTTTGTCTTTAGAATTTGGGGCACCATCCACTCCCATTATTAAGCATGGATTACCCTGGACATTATTTAATATAACTCTGATTATATTCGTCTGAAAGAAGAATGTCATATACACCTAGGATGGCTTGAGGGTGAGTAAATCATGGGGTAAATTTCATTTTTGGGTGAACTAGCCCTTTAATTACTGCATGTACGCCGAGTGCCACCCCAAAGTCCCTAGTTCCTGGGGAAAGTTCCTGCAGTGGAAACACAACTTTAGATATTTTGTTGTAAATTGAAAAAGTAATGTGTTATTTTACTAGTTACTTGAAAAAAGTAATCCGATTACATAACTCATGTTACTACAATGATTTACCTCAACACTAGCCATAACAAACCATTCTACTCGGAAAGTTAAACTCGGTCCTGCAAAGTTTAGCTCCAAGTTGCCTCAACACACCTGCCTGGACGTTTCTAGTATGCCTAGTAAGACCTTGATTATCTGGTTCAGGTGTGTTTACCTGGGGTTGGAGCTAAACTCTGCAGGACAGTGGACTCCAGGAGCAGAATTGGACACCTTCTTCTAGGCTAAAACACCCTCAACCATAAACAAAGTTCCTACAGAGGTTTGAAAATAGAAATTGTGAAGCATGGCGTGTTTGAGACTGATGACTCACTGTGAATGAAGTGATGAGGCAGAAGAAGTGTAAAACTCTGATGAATACTGCCTCGTCTGCGGTCTTATAATAGAGCCAGACCCTGACGAGAGACTGCGCTGTGCACACACGGGCAGATTTATACTGCCCTCTCTGCATGAGCGGATAGTTCTGTTTTGTTAGCGTCTCTCTTTACTGCTCTGTACTGGGTAAGAGTAATTACAGCTAGAGGACGTACGTCTGCATCTATAAGAAGCTAAACAGATTTACTGCTAATATCGCTCTCTTCTCCTGTGTGTGTATCTGTGAGATTTTGTTTACTTGCTAAAGCTCACAGTAATAAAGGAAAAACATTTATCATAAATTATTCCAATTTGATATAAGGTTTTAATGTTTTTCTGTCCTGTCTCAGTTTAAATTGCTCTAAATGCTATTAATTTGACCAGCCGAGGGCGATGTTACAAAATTTGCATCATTTATTTATCATTTTCACATTTTAAATTTTAAACAAATGATGTAGTATTGATGTAGCATGATATTTGTTGCACTGCCTTTCATTAAATTTTAAAAAAAAAAAATGGAAAAATATTAAGTAAAACTAAAAAACAAAATATTTTTTAAGTAAAGAAAAAAATTACTAAAACTATTACAATAATGAGAATCATCCTAATAGCAGATCACATATTATTTATGCAAAATATATATATATACACACATTTATATATATATATATATATATATATATATTTATATTTACACACACACACATACATAATGGAGATATAATTAATTTTGAAGTTTTATTAAGTGTTAACAATGAGATTATGTGGTTTTTATAAATCAATTAACACTGCTTGTGTCATTTTTTACAAGATGGACAAAATTTGTCACCAACAAAGTAATTCGGTTTAATCAAAATTTCGGTTTTACCGAATGACACTTTTGGTTTTACCGAATGATGATATTTTCAAACAATGCTAACAGACTGATATCTAGCTACCGTAGCTAGCAAAAGGACAATAAAACATTTTATATTTAGTACAAGTTATTAAGATATTACAACATTTTCCATGTTTTATAGCGGTTGTACCGAATGACCTGATGTTTCGGGACATGAGAAAGTGAAAACATGAATTTTTCAAATAGTTAAAAGAGAGTTAGTTACTTTGCTTCATGACCATGTGGTCCTTTGCAGGTGTCTGAATGATGTCACATCCTGTCACATGATATTGACCGCATGACTTGATCCAGAATGGTCCCTTTATACTTATATATTTCCAGACATTCTTTCTCATAACAAAGCAACGACTTCTACACAATAATTTTAATACCATTTTGCACTATGTTGATATATGATGTTATAAAATCATACCAGAATAAAAAATATATACATTTACATTTTATGATATTTTAATCACAATTGAAATGGCTGTATTGGCCTTTGGACGGTTAAACCGAATGAACTTGGGGGAAGGGGTGTAGGGATGGGATTTTGGTGAAATGCAACCTGAACAACTCTAGACCGGTTTCACTGTAAGAGATTTCGCCAGAAATGTTTTGACCAGCAGAGGGCAGTGCTGGAACATACAGTAAGCAGTACAACAACAACCCCACAGAAGAGAAAAGAAAACCTCAAAATAAGAATCCACAAACTTTCTTTGTAAGTATTACTTTTTTGCACAAATTATGGATTTCTGCACAGTATCAAAGGACCCCTGACACCTGTGTGGTGTAGGATGTATTACTAAAAAGAGTCAGTGTTTGAGGAGACAGTAGATGTTTAGCGGGAAAATGCATTGTAGTTTGAAATGAGACTAGTCAAAAAAAACAAACAAACAAAAAAAAAAATTAACTTATTTTGACAGACTTATATCAATATATTCACTGTCCCAAAGAGCAAGAGTGATCTCTTTTAACTCTCTGAATCTTTACACTTCAGTGAAAAAACACTTCAGTGAACCTTTTGCTCCCAGTTGAGCCTTTCAATTGCAAATGGCTCTTCAAAAAGCTCTCTTTGAACGAAAATTCCTTGGGTTCCTCAAAGAATCATGCTCTCCAAGGCATTTTCAATGACTACGTGTTCTCTGAAAAACTTTTCAGTCAATCATACAGACAGTAGAGGTTCTTTAGCGCTATTCTTTTCCCCGTCTATCTTTTGCAGTTGTAAGTCGCCTTTGGTCCAGTAGATGGCAGCATCTCATTGGGAGTCGAACAAAGGATATCATGAGAATGAATCTGCAGAGATTCTGTTAATAATCAGGAGTAGCATTTTGTTCTGTGCGCTGTTTTGGAATACTATATGACCAAATATGACCAATATGCTTCAATCTCATCAACAAAAACGTAGCACATATTTAGACATGGTACAATGGTAATACGGTGTCTTTTGGACATGGAAAATTATATATTCTTGGGAAGTTCATTTGAGAGTAGGCCTACTGTGTAAATACCACGGTACATAAGTATAGTAATAATTCAGTACTAGGCTACCAGCATAACATATTACCTTTCTGATACACCGGTGCTGCAAAATAACTTTTGGTCTCACATTTGTCTAACATTTTAAAATATAGCTTACGTATAGTTCCCTTAAATAAAACAATTATCAATAATTATTTGAATAGTCTAAACAACTGAATCTCACTTAACGAACCATTTCAAGAAGCCACAATAATCAGACAGCGGCAGTTCCTTAACTCGACCAACAGAGGGCAGCGCTGCCTCACATTGTTGATTCAACAGACGGCTGACTCCAGACAGACGACCCGAGCTTTACCTCAACCTTAAACAGGCAATCATAGAGTTTCATTGGGATTAATTACCGTCGTTCTTCAAAAAGCAAAATGTGAATGATTGATGCAGTTTGTTTTCAAATTAGCATCCAAAATGGCTCCTTTAGCGCATGGAGCGGCTAATTGGGGTAAGTAAATACACATACACCCATAATGCAAATACCCCGGGTGAGCTGAAATACATAACGTCGACGCTGTCTGGCGGCGACCTCGCTTTCATTAATAAGCTCGTAAGCCCTCAGAGAGGAGCAGAGGAATAATTTAGGGGTGGATCAATGGGGCGCTACGGTGAGGTGAGATCTTTATACCGCGGGACTGGCTTAGTTCAGCCGCTGTGAATAAAAAGTTCAGGATAAAAAGTTGATCCTTGGGAATCTTATTTACCCAATGGTGTATTTCTCGTTGTAAGAGTTTCACATACAACCCATGAACAAAACTAAAGTTTTGCTACATGTTCGACTTATTTTAATCCGAAATTGCTAAAATGTTCCTTGTGGTCAGAAATACATTATTTAGCCTACATTATCCCCTAAATAAAATAATTAAAATTGTGTCATTGTTTTCTCAACCTTACGTCGTTACAAACCCGACTTAATGTAGAATAGCTACAAAAGAAGATTTTCAGAAAAATGTTGGGAACCAAACAACATTGAAACTGTTTTTTTTGGGCGAATTATCCCTTTATCATATATTTTGAAAGTTAATGGGGTCAAAAAAACAACTATCAGGAGAAACAACTTATCCCTGTATGTATTTATATCACATAGGCTATGTGTAAGTGTACTAAATATTTATCACAATACGACTGAAATACTACAATACTGCAAAATAAAATCCAAATGGTTAAATATATTCCATCCTGTATATTTAACTCCAAAATCAAGTTAACAAATAGCACAACAATAAACAATTATCTAATTTTCCAATTATCACACTAATCCCAATAAACCAAAATAGGATTTCTAGAATGGCAAACCAAGAATCCACATGCACTGACTGTGCAGTGCAAGACAGCAGCTATTTTTTTTTACCTATGGCTCATTTGAAGGATTACAGGGGCGTAGAGATAGATCGACGGCCGGGTGAGCGAGACATCTCAACAGTGTCCTGAGACATGTGCTGGCGGCTCCCTCTCAGTGGCAGTATGCAAATCCGCTGCTAAATTTCATTTTTCTAATCCCCTTAATCAGAAGCAGGGGAATAGGAGCCAGCTGCGAGGAACCTGTGTTAAGATGTAATTAAGCATCTGATTGAATTTCACCACATACCCAAAGAGAGTCCATGCCAGGGCGGGGAACGGCCCCGTGAGGAGGTATTTATGAAAGCACGAGGAGATGGGTGGAGGGGGCTGTTTTTACGCATCAGTTTGATGGATTCCTAATGGGCCGGGGGGCGACTGTAGACACTGCAAGTCAAATTTCTGCACATGGGATAAACAGCAAGCTCTTGTGTTGATATGTGCGCTTTGTTTGGATGACATATATAATTACACTCATTTTTGTTTTATTTTCAACCATGAGATAATAATCATATAATCATCAATCATATATATGTAGAGAGAGCGAGAGAGTTGTGAAAGAATATATCGTGTATATATAATTGTAGAAGAAATGATGGTATATACATACATATTATATATTTATATTATATTCTGTTTCTCGAATCTGATTGGCTGAGAGCTGTGCGATATTCTAGTGATAACAGCACTCCTTCCTTTTCACCGTTTGTATCACTCAGCTTGAAGCGACTGTCATGGCAGCCGAGCAAATCCACCATATTTTTTTTTTTTACAAATAATACACTTGTTGTACCACGAACTGTAGTTTTAAGAGTTTTTAGGTGATAATGTAGTTGTTTAGACCTGAAATATGTGACTCATATTTAATCATAGCACCTATTTTTTAGTTTTAGATGTTTTCGGAGATGCAAGCTCCAGTCTGTCAGCGGCCGTTCAGTGCTCGTGTACCCGCCGAGCACAGCTTCATCTCGGCCAGTGCTCCGGGAATTTGCCACTGGCTCTTATAGTGTTTAAACATGAGATATAATTCATTTTGGGTACATAAAATGGGCAATCTTTCGTCTTATTAATCTATTACTTGTTCCACTGCTTTTTTTTTTTTTACATTTGAGTGAATTGTACAATTGTGTTTATTTCCTATTGTCATTTATAATGGCTATTGTTGTTAATTTAAATATTGTTGTTCAATAAATATTATTTTATATAAATAATATGTTGTATTTGGTATTGAGAAAGGATCCATTAGTGCGTAATATGGATTGAGTGAAAGTTACATTAATACGCCATTAGATGGCGGCAAACTTTACAAGTGAATGAGTCAGTCGCAAGAGACTTTTAATTTGAAAGGGACTTTTGTAATCAAAAGACGTTGTTTTTTTGCTGTATGTTATGGAAAATTCCCTTAGCTGTAAAAAGGACAAATACAAGGATCACTTTCCTCAGCGGACATTTAAACGGATTTTTATAATGGATATAATATTATAGACTTCGACCTGAAGAATGAATGTTATATCAGACACAGGTAATGCTCACTCAGGCAATCTCTCTCTCTCTCTTTCTCTCTAATACTGTACAAAATACAATGAGTTTCAATGGAGGGACTCAACATTCCTTCGTTACTAGTTCTAAAGTGACATTTTGCAATCAGCAACGGCGGCTTGGTCAAACTCAACTTGAGATTTGAATCCATGGCGGAAGGAAGTAGTTCTGCACAAAAGAGGGTTTTAAAGACACTCAGTTGTTTTTTTTCTATTTATTTACACATTTGTGCCGTCGAACCGTTGTATAAACACAATATCACGCAAGTAGCTGTGCGATATGGCTGTATATCAGCACGGCTGTGATTCGGCAGTATATGAGCAATATCTATCTATCGTACATAATTAAAAATAATCATTTATTAAAAATAAATATTCTTATATTGTTCTACAACACAACCATCATACTAACAGATTAACACAGAGAAAGATTTAAACTCTTAGTTCTTTTTCGCGCACACACACAAAATCACTCACATGAGTCTAATTCTGCTGAAATTCCCTTTTCGCTCAGATGGAGGCAGATGAAACGGAGAGGCGCAGTAGGAGGTTTGGAGAGGGGAGGAGAGCGGAGGGATGTTAAACTTGCTCAGGTGGCTTTGGGACAGAGAGGGCTTGGGGGAAGGGGGCAGATCTATTACGCTTCTCTTTCATCAGTGCCAACCGAGCCGCGCCCCACCTGTGGCACCCCGCACGACACCGCCGGCCATGACCCCACAGCGACCGAGTTAACAGGCGGATCTGTGCCGCCACCCGCTCGCTGTCTGCGCCGTCTCATATGCCACTCCTGAGGGTTATCAGCTGAGACCGCTGCCCCTCCTTCCACATTCGCTCATTTTCTGGGGCTATAAGAGCCCCCACGTAGAGTGAAGTGACATTCACACTTGGGTGGAGAAGGCAACACGTTGCCACTGGATTGGGGACTCCCTACCGACCCGAGACAAAAGCTCACGCTTTTCATCTTTATGCACTCGGCTTTTTTCCCCTGACGTGGTTTTCATAGACTCAAACTCAGATTCTCTTAATCTCTCCCTGAGAGGAAAGGATGAATGGTAGCAGGCGGTCAGAAACTTGAAAGATACCTCCCTAGAGCAGTTTCTGTTAAGTCAAAGCAACACTGTCTTAAGTAAAGGATAAATAAATATACAGTTAACCAGTTATTATCAGAAGATAGATCGATTCTTGACAGAGTCTTCAGTTAAGCAGTCATTTTACAAAAATATCTGACTAGAGAATGCTGATAAGAATCAATAATTATTCAAAGAATAATGCTTATTAATGTCTTTTAATTTATGAGGAAACATAATTAAATTACCGATCCAGCTCTATAAAACCATTAATACTGAGACAATACAAGCAGTGTATTACAATCCCCCTAGAAAGTGTGGCACATTTGAAGCACTCTTCATTCTGATGAAAACCTACAGACAGCAGTGCTTTAGGTACATCCAATGTTTTACCAGATGTGAAAGTGGCATTGATTTTTCTCAATTGTGTTTGCTCTGTGTTGGCCTATTAGATATAGATTCTCCTTGACGGCCATCTCGACACTTCTTAAAGTGACGTCCTTTCGATAAAACTGTCTCAGGGTTTTTCAATAAAGCCATGTGTCAAAAACAGCCACAGCGAGACTCAATAATGTCATTCAATGAGCTCAGAGGCCTCAACGCTCGAATGATGCTGCAGTCAAACCAAGACAAGACAAATGATACTGACCCTTAAACATATTTTTTTAATACATATTTTTCCTTTTTTTATTACTGAAACCAATTATTTCCCATTTCCAGGAACCCCAAATTTGAGCTCACATCAGTTCCAAAAGTTTAAAAATAGTTGCGTCATAAACTCTCCCAAAATCCTGTCAAAAGTCACCAGATCAAACTAAATCTCCCCTAAAGAACACAACATCCGCAGAAGCTCCAAAAAATTTCCCTCGGATAGATTTAAGGCGGGTAATTCATCAAGCAGAGCAGCTTAATCCACAACCGTGAGGGGTGATTCCAAATAGGTTTTATAGCCATTGTATTATCTAAGCCGCAAAATGTCATTGGAGACGCTGAATCTCCATTTGCTGGCATATTCTGTTAAGGTCAAAGCTTTTAAAATGGATTCTTTGACATCAGCTACTGAGCTACTGCCTGAGACACGACAGTAATCGAAAAAAAAAAAAGGAAAAAAAAGACGCCACACACGAGTGGCTTGAGGAGCCATTTTAATAATCGGATTGGATGTTGGAAGTGTCACTGCGTCCCTGTTGCAAGAAGAATAAACTGTACTTGAATGTACACTGGATATAGTCTTTAGGGCCATTTCCTCTGACGAATGGAACAGCTCCCTGCCCAGAAGACATTTGCAGCACAGCTACAGAAGGACCAATGTGTGTTATTATGGAGAATGATGGCTGTTCTTTTGCCATTGTTGTTTCATTAGATTTTTGAGGCTGCAGAGCAAGACTGAGGACAATGCTACTTGTGTAAACCAATACAGTATAATCTGCCACAGAAAGTTGTAGTAAATCTGGTGTAAAACAAGGATTACATGCACGGGTATTTCTTCAGCTATGGGCACTTTTGGCCCTGTAGACACTTAGGCCCTCTTTACACTTGGTATTAAGATGCGTTTGGTCGTTCGGATTATAAGTTGGCGATGCTAAATACAGGTGTAAATGAATTCTAAACATTTTGAGCTTATCCACTTTTGACCACTTCCAGAGGTAGTCGAAAACGCATTCAACCGGATTGCTTTCGTAGTGTAGACCCTCATGTGGTCGAATGTGTTCAAACAGCCACAAAAGACCGCCTACTCTCCACCTACTGACCTAACGCGTAAACATTATGGGAAGCGCGCTAGCCAGATGGGATTTAAACTTTGTCAGCTGAAAACCCAAGTTAGGTTTGAAGACGAAAAATGTACCAAGCACAATGTTCTCTTACCATTCCTGATTTCTAACACACACACTCAGTGTTCGGCATGGTCTTGTGGCTTTCAGAGCAGATTTACTGTTTTCTCACAATAAATACATTAAATGGTTAATGTCTAGGTCTGGGACAAGGGTAAAAAAATCTGTACAAATACAGCCATTTGAAAATAAACATTTCCAAGTCAGTTAATGAGAACTGTTGTTTCATATAACAAAAATAAACCAATTTAAAACTTTCAGTTTTAACAGAAAAATCAACCCTTGGGACATAAACATGCCTATAATTTGAAGAAACACTGGTATGTGTGGTCTTGGAGGAATCTTATCTAAGGCCCTGTTTACACCTGGTATTAAGAAAAGTTTTGGTAGATCGGATCACAAGTGGACGACGCTAAATACAGATGTAAACGGGGTCTAAAACGTTTTGAGCTTGTCCACTTTCGACCACTTCCAGAGGTAGTTGAAAACACATTCAACCGGATTGCTTTCGTAGTGTAAATGCTCATGTGGTCGAATGTGTTCGAACAGCCACAAAAGACCATCTACTCTCCTCCTACTGACCTAATGCGTAAACAGTATCGGAAGCGCTAGCTAGCCAGGCGGGATTTAAACTTTATCGGCTAAAGACCCAAGTTTGGTTTGGAGACGAAAAACATACCAAGCACAATGTTCTCTCACCATTCCTGATTTCTAACACTGGTCTCCATTTGCTTTCAGAGCAGAAATGAAAGCTACTGCTCTCCGTATGTTTTTCCGTCATCTCCGGTTCAGTTCGTATGTAAATTGCGAAAAAAAATGTAAAATGACCTTATTTTGTCCATTAGATCAAAAGATCTGAAAAAACACATACATTTACCCACCCATAGACCTTCCCCTCGAAGAAATCAGGACAGAAGTGGTTGAAAGTGGACAAAAGAGACGGATTAAAACACCAGGTGTAAACAGGTATGTGTCTCCCTCATCTACTTATGATCCGATCAACCAAAACGCATCTTAATACCAGGTTTAAACAGGGCCTAAAGCATGAATCAGACATTTTGTGAGTATGTCAGCAAGCAGAGGTTTAACCTGAGACACCAAGCCTGTAGCAAAGAGTGAGCTGCATAAGAAAGACCCCACAGTACATGAACATTGCAATTACTTCAACTTTCAGACCATCTGTACCTCTAGACGCGGAGGATTTGTCTTTTGAAAGAACATTTGGTTCTTTCCAACATTTTGATTGTTTTTTGTTCTAAAAACAATATGAGAGCAATAAAAAAAATAATCAACATATCACACTGAAGGATTTTCCTCACAGCAGAGCTTCTATTACCACTATCTCTTTCTTTGTACCAAATTATCGATTTTTTCTGGCTCATAAACATCATATATTCTATAACATGAGAAGACACCGGGGACTGCAGGTCATACTGTAAATAAAGACAAACACCGACATGTTGTCTTTTGGGAGACAATATGGCTAGACGGGTATATTATCCGTAGAAAAGCTGAACTCATTAAGTTGGGTCTCGTGGCATAGTTGCAAGGAAGGTGACAGAGAATTAATCTTCACGCTTGCGAATTCGTCACACTCGTTTCCTGACGACCTAATGACACTTTTATCATAACTCTTTATTACCATTCCCGAACCTAAACTCGAAATTATGTAAATGCAGCGGCGTCATACACTCTGAACGTCGTTGTGTTTGTTGGCTGTTTGCTCAAGCGTGAATCCAATTCCTCTCAGTGTCCTCATTAATGAATTGCTTGGTTATGGTTTGACTAACCGTCCAGAGGACCAGACGCGCAGGAAGGTTTCCAAGAATCATCTAATGTTTGGACTTTTGTGTCGTCGCCTCAAACATGCCATCCCCTTACTAATGCAACCCTGGATCATCATCACGGGGCCGCAGTTGTCCAACACAATTACTAGGTTATGGTTCAGCCAAAGCGTAATCACGGCTGGAGTCTCCTGTCTCTGGTTTTATTGTTGTACTTCACAGCTTGCAGAATAGGATTTTTGTTTTGTCTTAGAAAGAAGGAAAGAAAAGATTGATGGAGTTGGACATCCATATTTATAGCTGATTTTGTCCTTCACGTTCACAGAATACAGAATGCCGCTGTTGATTCTATCAGTCTGTTGGAGATTCTGAATCTATTTGAGCAGGTACGAGGTCACAAACACTCTTTATGATAATTTCCTGTAGTCTCACCTCATTTTAGAGACTTCCTCTAAACCTTGAGCCTGTTTTTGGATGGTTCAGTTGCAATGTAATCTATCTATCTATCTATCTATCTATCTATACAATTTCTGCCCTTGGATTCCACACAATACTGCCACTGTTAGCATTACCTAAACGTAACAAAAATACAATCCTTAAAAAGCACAAAAAATGCTCTTTGTGTGCATCAAGGCCAGGAAGAGTGTGCAGCCCTGTCTTTGTGTTTAGGGTCTGTGCTTGGAAACAAAAGCCCCTGCAGTGCAGGGAAAACTCTCAACAGTAAACACACAACAGCTGTCTCCACTGGGCTCATCTGGACAGACGTCCACCATCGGACGTGCTGCCCTCTGTTTACATTGGTCAGTGCTGAGTTTACCGAACAAACTCTGGCCAGAGGGACAGATGGGGGGTGGAGGTCCGGCCGTTGTTTGCCATCCTTCCAGATGGGGAGACGGCCAAGGAGAAAGAGAGAGACAAAGAGTGAGAGAGAGAGAGAAAGCAGGGAAAAGGACAGTTGGACAAGGGGTGATCAAAAGCACTGAGTAAGCATGTAGGCGAGGCTGCGGAAGAGGAGAATTTATCACGCCATATGATTTTATGGCCATGGATGAACTCTCTGTGCAAGAATTGCACCCTTCATGCTCCATGTACTATGTGCACAGGTCCTGTTAAGACCAACTGTAGAAGCTGCTATTTTTATGAAATCATAATACAGTCGCAGAGTTTTACAATTGCCAACAGTTTTATATGTGTTCTGTTTCTTTAACAAAACAACAGGGCTGTACATAACACCTTAAATTAGCCATAAAAGCCACCTCTTGCTTGTTTTATTGTTGCACTGGGCATAATATATAATAAAATAATCATTGCTGTAATGTTAGACACAGGCAAAAGAACATTATTCAGTACTTTAATGGTGTTTGCAAAGGGAAGCATACACTATTGTTTTTCATACTTTATTAGTTAAATTCAGAATTAAAATTTCCTGATAATTTATACTCACCCCCATTTCATCCAAGATGTTTATGTCTTTCTTCAGTCGAAAAGAAATTAAGGTTTTTGAGGAAAACATTCCAGGATTTTCCTCCATATAGTGGACTTCAACGGCTACCAACAGGTTGAAGGTCCAAATGCAGTTTCAGTGCAGCTTCAAAGGTCTCTACACAATCCCAGACGGGGAATAATGGTCTTATCTAGCAAAACGATCTGTCATTTTCTAAAAAAAATATAAGTATATATATATATATATATATATATATATATACACACACTTTTAAACCACAAATGCTCGTCTTGCACTAGCTCTGCGATACGCCACGTATTACGTAATCAAAGCGTGACATAGGCGGAAATACTGCGGTAAGGCAGAAAACTCATTTTCTCCTACAACTTCAAAATCGTCTGAGATCATTGTGTTACTTTTTTTTGTAAAGGCCGTTTGACTTAGTATTTACATGTTCACTTAAACACTTGCTCGGTACTTCCGTCTACATCACACGTGACCTTTCCAACGTTTTTTTTTAAGAAAACGACTGATCGTTTTGCTAGACAAGACCCTTATTCCTTGTCTGGGATCATGCACTGAAACTGACATTTGGACCTTCAACCCATTGTACCCTGGTAAAGTCCACTATATAGAAAAAAAACTTGGAATGTTTTTCTCAAAAACCTTAATTTCTTTTCAACTGAAGAAAGAAAGACAAACATTTTGGATGACATGGGGGTGAGTAAATGATCAGGAAATTTTAATTCTGAAGCGAACTAATCCTTTAACGTTTTTCAAATTTAAATGTTTTTCAAAATCTACCTGACTCACACACACACACACACACACACATACATATATATATATATATATATATATATATATACGTAAGCAATAAGGTACAAGAGGTTGTGCTTCGCGTCGTGCCTAACAACGCCCTTCAGCCGTGACTTATTCACGATACAGCACTTGCCTCGAGTACCTTATTGCTTTTATAAAATGGTTACCACACAATACCAATATTAAAGCCAAAAATATGTATCAATGCAACTTTCATGAAGTAAACTTTCACTAAAGCCTTCCTTCCACCGGAAAAAATATTCCCTGACCGTGAACAGCAACAGAAGTTAAATTATTACGCCATTAGATGGCGGCAAAGACTGTCTTTATGAGTGTGTCGGTCAGTAGCGAAGACTTTTACATTGAAAAGTCTGAACTGTTGTGAACACAGAACAAGACGCAACTGACTTTGACTAGCACTGTCAGTCACGGGAAAACCCCTTAACTTTTAAAAAGACAAGATAATACATCGGACATTTAAACAGATTTTTTATTATGAACATAGGACTGACCTGAAGGAAAATGCTAAATCTGAATGCAGGTAATAAACTAACAATCTCTTTCTCACAATACTCTTCTACATAATACAGTAAGCTTCAATGAACAATATCAATTGAGAACAAACAGTTTATGTTGCTAAGAGTGGTTGCTAAGGGTGTTGTGTAGTGATACACAGAACCGTTGGGTAAAGCGGTCATAGCCGTGTTTTATCGTGAATAAAACACAGCTACTGACCAATCGGAATCAAGGACAGGAATTAACTGTTTTATAAATATATTTATACATACACATAAATATATATTACCTAACACCAAGATGCAAGAAACCAAAAGTGTATACAGACTAGATTTTAAAAGAGATTTTATAGATTATAAATATGACCGTGAGTGACTATATATTTTGGATTCATTCGCGCATTTAAATGTGTTAATCACAAACAAAACATTTCAGTGTGTATGTGGCCACTGATATTTGACATATAATTGGCAAGATAAAAGTGTAAATGACAATACTGATAAATGCCTGGCCTCATTGTGGACCCTGTAAATATAAGAATAGTAAAACTCTGGCCTCTTTTTTCTCTCTCTTCCCTCCCCTGTGATTTGTCTCTCTCTTTCTTTACCTCTCTTAATGTTCCTCTCTCTCGCGCACACTCAATTCAAAACCCACAGGTACTTGTGAGCTCCAGGGCTCATGAAAGCACTGTTCCCCTTCCTCACCAGGTCGGGAGGTCAGTCCACCTGAGACATCCTCCTCTCTGACTTTTTTATGCCGTAATGGGGAAGCAAGGGAGCAAGAGAGCACCTGTCTCCCCTGGCTAGCTTAATTGGATACCCATGACATCGGTACGAGCGCATGCTTAACTGAAAGACCCAGACCAGACGGTCGGTTTAAGGCTGAATAATTGACTTCATTTTAAAAATGGAGAAAGTCCCTCCAAATCTCCGCCTTTAAAACTGAGGTGATCATTATTTTTTAGCTAATGGTCTTTTCAGATGTCTTGGGACACCTTCTCCATGCGGAAAGAGACCTGGTTTAAATTTCTGTTCGTTTGTCTTCTAGAAGCTGCCAGCTAGTGGTGCCATTCGATTAGCCTAATTCGTCTAGACTAAAATGGTGCAAATCAGAATCTGCATTGTTTGAAAGGCCTGTAAGGTATAATAAAATCGCCCATTATTCTCTGAATCGACAGGTCAATCACTTTAGAAAACTCAGGGCTACGCTGCTCAATTTGTAGTGTTGGCAGCTCAGGGCTAAAGTAAGATGCTGCACTGAGGTATGTGCTAATGTGTGTTAATACACTAAAAGCCCCCTGTCTGTCTGGGCCTGTGGATCGCTGGCGGTAAATCATCGCATGTGTCAGCTTTGGTCCAAGGTCTGTGTCAGCCCACTGGATCCAGATTAAATTAGTTGTCAAGTCTAATTGTACAGGACTTATAGCACAAGGTATGATGAGAAATACACCACGTCAGCATTAAAATGAGGAATATTCTGGGTTAAATACAAGTTAAGCTCTATCGACTGCATTTGAGGATGAAAATAATATCAGCTAGTGCAAAAAAACACCTTGATAATGAATGTCTGTGTGGCAAACGTACACTTCTGTTGTAAGCGTTTTACTGCAAAAATGATTTTTGTTTCTTTTGTGGTAATTGCCACAGATGCTGTCAATACAGCTTAACTTGTATTTAACCTTGAATATTCCTTAAATATCTTTCGATTCTTTTAGAGAGGGCGCTGCAGCAAATATAACAAGGCCTTTCATAAATTTACCTATTTAGTTCAACTTTCCCACCTGGTCACGTTAGGTAGAGTGCTGCTTACAGGTATGAGACCACCAGACTGGTGTATAATGTCTAATACAAGTTTAGAAATGGCTGAACTCATGAAGACATGGTCAAACGTTGAGGCATGCACTGTGTGATCTGGTTTTATGCATGTAAATGGCACAAAACTAGACATTTACGATATATCATGATAATGAATATGCACAATATTGTTATTGTGGGCACTTCAAAATACCGTGAATAATTATTTATTACGAATTATTAAATTTTTTATAATACATTAAAAATACTTTCCCCATCAACCGTATAAAATGCACAAGACCGCTGTATGCTGCGTAAAAGGGACACGCGCTCAGATGTAAACAAGCCCAATGTGCATGAGAAGCACATGGCTCAACGAGTGAAGGAGATACGCTGAATAAAAGTGCACATTCACTGTCATGTTCACGTTCACTCGTTGTATGTTATGCTACTGTATGTGTGTCCCCATATATGAGATAGGCCTACCAGATTTTACTCTCATCTTTTTAAATAATGAGTATCTAAAATCCAAAATTAACTTTACCAATGACCAAAGAACTATGGGTACTTTGTAAGGCTGTAACCAGGGATTTAGGAGGATGAACTTAGTTTATAAGCGTTATATGCAGTTTAAAAAAGTATTTATTCAAATGATGCAAATATATTCAAATGATTATTTCATTTAAAAAGCTACATTAACATTTGAAATCACAGGAACATTTGTAAAATATATATTTTTTTTATTGATGAGTTTTAGGGGGTGAACACTTCTGCATTCAACTATAAATTTGACAAAAGAGGCTTAAAAGGCTATATGCTTTGGCTTATGCAAGTGTTGGTTCATCAATTCAAAAATATTTTAAATATCGTGGAAGCGCGGAAGATTATGGTGGTCTATGGTAGTTATGGCCCTTTAAGCCTGAGGTGGAAAAACAATTTAATTGTCTCATAATATACACTGCACATCACCTAATTTCTCAAAGAGTCTGAAAATGGTTTGTTTAAAGATTTAGACTCTCTAAATCCCTCCTTTCTGAGAGTCTACTCTGCTCTGATTGGTCAGATGGCCCAGTCTGTTGTGATTTGTTCTAGTCAGCCATGATTTGTCAGATGGCCAGGTCTGGGCTGCGTTCAGCCCCGACAAAACATTGCAAAACGTTTTTTTAAACGGAAACGGTGGTGCGTTGAATACCCTGTTCTGATGACGCATGAGTTGCAACTATGGCAGCTGAGAAGGCCATTCTTTGTGTTCTTTTTGAAGAATTTTCGGAGCCTGATGAAATCAGTATAAATACGTGTTTAATACTGCAAAATACATTCGATGTTACAGTCACTGCCCTTGTCGTCCAGAATAAAAGAGAACACATTTGTAAACGACTTTACTTGGACCCATTGTGCGAGCTGTCTCTTTAATACCGCATGGTTTATATACATGTTGCTGCTGATTGGGCTGACATTTTTGACACACCCACTAAACAAGAGAAAACGTATCTCAAACCCCGTTGCACACCGTTTCCAGGAAACATGTCGTTCAACCCAGAAACCGTAGCAAAACGTTGCGCACCGGTTTGACCTTGAACGTGCCCCTGTTGTGACTGGTCTAGTCAGCTCTGATTGGTCAGACGGCTCAGTCTGTTGTGATTGGTCTACTCTGTTCTGATTGGTCAGACGGCTCAGTCTGTTGTGATTGGTCACCGCTTACAGCATGCGTCGGAAACGAAACGGCAATTACCATTATTGAATTTCAGGCCTGGAGTCTTCCACAGCACTTGCAAAAACAGTGATATGAACAGTATTGATGCTGTTGGTTTTTCCATATCAATTCCAGCACGATTCCATCCTCATCCTTTGCCGCGCTGAAAATAGCATCTTCTCGACATGTCGACAACACGAACCAAACTCTTCTTGGCCTCAGTTACACCTACAGTGTTTGAGGGCAGGCCAAAGTATCAAACATTGTTTTCACGAGCAGCCAATGAAGACTGGCTTTACGCAGATGTGATAACTTGTTTTGGCAGTTCAGAATCGATTCTTAACTTTATTTGTTGTGCATTTTGATCTTTAAAACTGTGCAGACATTTTACATTCACAAAAAGCTATATTACACACTGCATGAAAGTTAATATTCGAAAAAGCATAATAGGGGTGTTTTAAGGACAATGACACACACATGACTTTGAAAGACAAGACATCATGAAAGACAAAACATATGTCAGAGTCAACCTATGCTTACTTGTTTAACTATTTCTTACATTACTATCATAATCATAAACACAGCTAATTACACCCCGAAATATTTTTTGACACCGATATCTGGTTATTTATTACAGAAGCCTAAAATATATTCAGTCCAATACGGCCCTCAGGGAACATGTGAATGACAAATCTGCCGTCAGCAGAAACATCTTCATCAGTATTGAAATTCTCAGAACAGGGATTCATTACGGGTTCCTGATGCTACGGGATCTACAGACGAGCGCGGACAAAGGCCAGCGCTAGACAATCGATCCTTCTCTGCCATCAATTTCGCTACTTATTCTGGCCCTCGACACAGGGATTATTCTTTTGGGCCGAACCCCAAAGTGGTCCACTGACTGATGGGAAATCAATACGGAAGGGCCGAATTCTCAGAAGTGCTGTGGGAAGAGAGGAGACTCGTATGGTGATGTCAAAGATTGGGATAGAAAAACGCCTGTCAGCGGAGAAATGAAGATGTGATAAGAGCGTGACGGAGTGAAAAGTGTGAAAGAGTCTGGAGCATCTATTCACACATCAGCATGTAAATGAGAGTTACCCACACAAAAGAAAAAACACAGATGAGATCTCTACAATATCACAGATGTTTTTCCTAGATAGCAGAAAGATTAAAGTTGCACACAGTGATTTTCGTCCTCATTAAAAAGGTTTTACACAAAGAATAAGATGTAGTCATATTAGTAGTCACGCTTTGGTGCCGCACAGACTTGTCAGGCAGTCGTTCGCCATGGAGTCGGCATTAATTACGGCATGGAAAAAGTGTGCATCCATAACAACTGCAAAGGAGGTGCTCATGATCACCCTTCAGAATCATAAAATGATCAATTGGACACCCTATAGACCAGGGGTGGGCAACTCTGACTCTCCAGATCCACTTTCCTGCAAAGTTTTTCATACATACCTGAACAAGCTAGTCAAGGTCTTGAAATGACTGAAGTTTTCAGATACACTACCATTCAAAAGTTGGAGTTGGTAATGTTTTTGAAAACAAAAAACAAAAAAAACATTAAAAATTCTCACTAAGGCTGCATTTATTTGATTAAAAATACAGTAAAAATACTACAGTAAAAATACTAATTATTACATTCTGTCACGTGTCTAATATAGAGCTTCAGAAGCGATGTCTCAAATTGCGCTCGGGTTTGAAATCTGAAATCAAATTTTTATATGAATGAACATTTCTCAAACTCTTCCAAGACTAAATAATCGAGATGATCTACAATCCACATCCAATGTTGTTTTGGGCCTCATTGACTTTCATTATACCATCTGTTATAATTTAATTTTTATGGACAAATGTCTTCTTTTGTGTTCGTAGAAGAAAGTAAGTTTAGTTTAGAATGAAAGGTTAAGTAAATGATAACCATATTTTCATTTTTGGGTGAACTGTCCCTTTAAGGCAGTGCTTAAAAGAAACAGAACAACATCTGAGCAATAAAATCTTTATATGGATAAAAGAAAAAATAGACGACAATCACTTTTGCAAACACATACACACACACACAAATGTGTGCAGAGCTAAGACATGTACCACTTGTCTTTGTCTTCTGTCTACTTATTGATCTCAGTGTCTCCGAGGGATTTCTGACGATCACTGAGTCGTCAGAGAGGAATAAAAACCTATTAGACAAATAAATAGGCGGTATAAATAAGTAATGCTCTGCTTGAGAAACGGGTGATGCCAGCACACGCACAGACGTGTAACCTTGACTCTTGTGACACGTGCACCGTCAGCGTTTTCTCCGTGAGGGTGAAGACGGGCTGCCCTTTACCTCACAACAGCTGTGAAGGCCTACACACACACACACACACACACACACACACAGGCCGACAAAATAGCACACAAATGCCTCAAAATGCCACGCTGGCTTACAGTTCCAATTAAAGCGCTATACTCTGGTCACATGACCGCAGGAATGGAATATTACATCTCAGCAAAAGACTGACTAATAATTCTTTTACCGCATCAGAAATGACAGTAACAATTGGATGAATTTGCTCTTAAAGAGATAGTTCACCCCAAAAATGAAAAGTCTGTCATTCACATACAAAGACAAGAATGGATAGCAAGAGCTTTTAGTGAATAATGACTTAGTAAGGAATGGAAAAAATTATGTCATCATTTACTCACTTTCAAGTTGTTTCAAAACCTGTATGACTTTTTAAAGCAGGGGCAACACTATGGTCAGAATGGACCAAATTTTAAGTTTTTGAGCAAACTATTTCTTTAAATTTCAATCATTTCCTCACATAAAGCTAACTGACTAATGAATTAACAACTTTTCTAGCCACATTTCTGATGTAACATTTTATTTCAAATCACACTTACAAAGAGTATTTCTAGCCAAAGACATCCTTTATTTTTTTAAGTTTAAAGCCTAGCACTGTTAGAGACAGGTGTGATATTTCAGAACTGATTATTTAGTGATGTCTGTAATATATATATATATATATATATATATATATATATATATATATATATATATATATATTATATATATATATTCTATTGTATAAATGTATGTCATTTTCCTCTACATATATTAGCCCTTACATAACAAACACAACAGCATCATGTGAACTAAATAATAATAAGTCATTAAAATTCTATTTTAAGTACATATTATTTTTAATATTAAGTTAAATATTTAGTAAATAATTAATTTAATTTAAATAAATGTATTTATTTAATATAATCTCTAACGACAAACACTTAAACTGAATCTAAAATAAATAAAAACAAAAATGAAATGTGTCCATAAATGAGCTATAGAACTAGAAAAATGTATACTGACTATAGAAATTTCTACCATTTTCCATGACCTTTTAAGATATAATTACTGACCATGACGTCTCCAGGCCAGGAAATCACACAGTTGGAATATCCTGACATTTACAAGTTTTCAAGAACGTACAAACCCAGTTTGTTGTAATTTTATGGTTCGTTATTGGAGATGTTATTGGTCATGGTCACCATTTAATTTCATTGCATAGAAAAAGCACAGCTTGGACATTCTGCTAAACATCTCCTTTTTTCTTCCACAAAAGAAAGAAAACATAAAAATGAGTAAATGATGACAGAATTTTCATTTTTTACTTTAGGGTGCACTATCACTTTAAGACTGTCTGAACCTATATTCTATATTTTCTTGTGGACAGTGTTAAGTGCCATCCACTCCGAGATGTCATTTTGCAACAGGGTGGGCCAGCCCTCCTCTGTTCACTATCTGATCTACTCCAAGGACAGATGAAGTGATTACACAAGGCTTATGTGTGTGGTCTGCCAAAAAGAAAAGAGAATGTTCTGCCAAAGAGAAAGAGTGTCGGCGCAAGTTTTGCTGGATAACACCTGTGTGTGTGTGTGTGTGTGTGTGTGTGTGTGTGTGTGTGTGTGTGTGTGTGTGTGTGTGTGTAGAGCTGGACAGGATGACATCCTGGTGACAGCGTGATTAATGATCAGAAACACAAAGACCGTAACTCTCCACCTGATAAGAGACCCCCCCCCATCCCACCATCCACACAGCCTACCCACAATCCATACAGATCGAAGCCCCGCTTGGGCTGAAAGATTCAACGGGCCAATCAATGCCTGACCCTCCCACAGTTCATCTGATACTGCAGCAGCACCAGGAGGACGGATTCATACATGACGATACACCACAATGCCGCAGTTCAGAAATCTGCTTATGTGTGTTCAAACAGTAATATTACTCCATGCTAAAAAATAAAACTGAAAATGACTGATTTAAAAACATATACTCAAATAAAGTCATTAAATGTATACATTAAAATATAAAATGTTAAATATTTTAGAGATAAGATGCTGATTTTGAATCAGAGATACATGCCAAAACCAGCTGACACGAAATTGATGCTCACAGCATTCTACTTCTCATATACATGCTTTCCTGTGAACTTGCAAGATGTTTGGCAAGCAGAAAGTACATCAAAATATGACCATGGTATGCAATCACTGTAATATTTCAGTGACATCTGTAAGGTAATGCAAGGTAATTTTATGTAAAAAAAAAAAAAAAAAATAAAAAATGCAGCAGCGTTAATTTAAAGTAAACAGAAAATTAAAAACTAAAATACTACCAAGACGTTCAGGCTGATTAGCGCCATTTTAGCTGATGGAACAGCCTAGCCTAAGTGCGCTTTCATTTTAAAAAGCATAACTTTTTCTACGGTTACGCCTGTCATTTACACTACTCCGGCTTTTTCAACCGTCGAAAACTGAGACTTTCGAAAACGCTGCAAAGCCCGTTTTAGTTTGAGAATGCTGAGGTTGCGTTTCACTGTAAACGGACCAAAATGGAGACTTTTGAAAACTATGGTGTGGCTGCCCACGCTCGCTATGTGTATCCTTGACGACCATGTAAACAATAACATGGAGACTGAACTGCAATCTTTGCTGGCTTTGTTGTCATTTTTAGCAGCCATTGTGCAGTTAATCTCTCCATTTTTTTTTTTTTTTTTTTTTTAATATTGCATTTATTAAAGTCACTCCAAAGGGAGTTATTCTCTAGATCAGCGCGCACTGTTTCTGAACTCCTTGAAACGCCTCCATTGTAGTGTTGAGTTTCCTATCAGGAAAGAACACGTCACGATATTCCTCATTTAAATAATTCAAACCCAAGGCATAAGCAAAATATAGGGGCGAGGCCTGGTTGGGTTGCCTTGGTAGGGTGTTGAAACTCATGGTTATGGTACGAGGCGTGACATTTCCCAAACACGCTTGAAGCAGTAGACCAGTAACAACTCCAACTTTATTTATAGAGCACATAATAAAACAACATAGTTGACCACAGTGCTGTACAATAAAATCAAAAAGCAAAAATTACAAAAATTAAAAACCATGACAAATATATTATACATTTATATAAATATATTATATATTTACAACACTTGTAAAACTTGTCCAGCCGACCAATCAGAGCACATCACACATTTTGGAAGGAGGAGCTTTATAGAGGCCGGAACTAAACAGAGCGTTACTGACAGACTGGGAAGAGAGGTGCTGCAACAATGTCAAATATGTGAAAAATAATCTGGGAGTTTTTTTTTACATTCAAGCATGAAAACCTATTCTAGTACAGGCCAAAAACAAAATCAAGACCACTGAGGGCATAATATAGCTTTGTTTGTATTCCTGAGTACAACATAGTAATCACCACATATGCTGCTCTTGTCAGCAGGTTATATTTATCTGATCTTCTGTGCGGTATAAGGGTTTTCAGTGTGTAGGCTGAAGACTCTCAGTAGAGCGTGTATTATTGAACATTACTCATCATACAGTCGCTATAAAGATTCTCTGCCTCATTAGTGAACAAACACTCAAACCATCAGCTCAGTCAGATGGCATTTCAGCAGAATCAATCTCTATATCGCTTAACAGACGTGAACTAATTCTCCTGTCATCCCATAAAGCAGGCCATATATGTGCGTTTGTGGGAGACAAACTTTATTCCTTTAAATTAAAGTGACATAATCAAAGATACACAGAAACAACTATAATATAGGCAAAAGTTCTGAAAGCATCGGTCACATTGTTCAGCACACAGGGACGAACAGATGACCTGTGTTATCTCTCTATCTCTGTCTGTCTCTCTGTCACTGCGGACGTCAGTGAGATGACAGCGTGACATTAATGTGAAGGACAGATAGAAGCATGAGGAGCCCATCTGATACTGACACACGTGTGACACTTCACACACACACACAAGGTGCCATATTTACCGCGTCAAAGTCACAAGCGTCACTCCTATTCAAACTGACAAGCCTGCACTTGATGAGGCAAATGTTACATTTTTAAAAGTAATGCATTACAACATTACCTTACCCTGGAGTTGGTTCACTCTCCGCCTATGATCAGAAAATTCATATTTAACGCATTATTACACAAACGGAACTTGAAAAATATAGGCCTTATTTGTAAATGACTAGTATCACTCGGAGACCCGCCGCCTTCAACTATTTTAATGGTGAGTACACTCAAAGTCTTTGTTAAACATCAATATGCTACAGATGTAGGCTAGCCTACATAATTTTATTGCTATTTGGTATGTATCGTTTTTATTATTGTGTTGTTCGAGGAACTGAAAAGCTTTTGTGCCTCGTGTTTGCAAAGTATATTGCCATAATGCAAAGGGGTTTCATTTTTGGTGTAGTTTGATCTAGGATCAACTATCTTGTGTTTTTGTGGTAATATAGAACTTTATTTCATTATAGAAGTCTATTTCTTTATATATTGAAGTCTATTTCATTAATAATAAATACGGGATATTATTATTTTGGTGAACATCTGTTTCTCAGATTAAAAATGTGTGCCCCCTATGAAAAACGAATGCCCCCCCATTCTATATGTTCTGGTGACAGCCCTGATATAATTACATATTAATATAGTTACAGTATATATACACACACACACATATAAAGAGTTTGGTTCCAAAACGCGATAAACGGCATTTAAAAAAAAAAAAAATAATTGAGTTTCCGCCAAAATCAGTATTGTATCTGGTCGGTACTGAAAAGTAATTTATTAATTTTGCGCAAAATGCGATATCCGTCATGTTATTCTGTCATGTTTTCTCCGTTTCTTTCCAAAACGCGACAAACGCCAGTCTCCTTTCTCTGCAGAACGTGATATATCTGCTCAACCAATCACAGCGCACCATTCCACGCACTGTAAACAGTAATGGCGACGCTCTGAATACACCGGCATCCTAGTTTTACTTATCTGCTTTGTACTTTGTGATCAACAAAAACCCAAAAATGAATAATTTTGACGGCATTCATGAACCTGTGGTGGTTTCTGCAGTGGGGAAGAAACATAAGTCATCGAAATGTAATCATTTACGTGAGGAAATTAAGAAGATGAGGCACTCGAGTCGGGAGGAGGAAAAATTCTGGCTGTTGCTTGTTCCACGACAGCATCAAACTTCTGTCACGGTCCCCAAAACTGAATCATGGTGTCACGAATGTGGCTCTCGTGCCTCCTCCTCTGCACCACCGGAGGGAGCCGTCACCTGAATATTGACTGGTTTACATTCGGACTACGTTTCCCATAGGCCCTCATTCCTGGGACTGATTGCGCACACACCTGCACTGGCTGGAAGGAGCACAACACCCGTTCACCATACTAACCGACCACAAGAACCTGGAATACCTCCGGTCTGCTAAACGTCTAAACCCCCGACAAGCTAGGTGGGCCATGTTCTTCACCCGGTTTCAATTCACGGTAACCTACAGACCCGGGTCAAAGAACGTCAAGGCAGACGCCCTATCTCGTCAGACGGAGGAGAGGGAACGATCAGAGAACGAAGAAAACATAATCCCAGTCAAACTGCTACTCGCTCCGGTTCAGTGGGACGTCATGACCGAAATCACCCAAGCGAATGAACAGACAGCACCACCACCAAACTGCCCACCGGATCGCACCTTCGTACCTGCACACCTCCGCGACAAAGTGTTACACCACGTTCACGATCTCCCCAGCTCTGGCCACCCTGGTATCACAGCCACACTACACCTACTGCAGAACCGGTTCTGGTGGGACTCCATGGTACTAGACACCACCCAATTCATCAACCAGTGCTCAGCTTGCCAAACCTCTAAAGCATCTCATCAAGCCCCAGCGGGCCTGTTGCAACCACTGCCCATTCCCCAACGTCCGTGGTCCCATATTGCCGTGGACTTTGTCACTGACCTCCCTGAGTCCCGTGGTCACACCACCATCCTCACTGTAATTGACCGGTTCTCCAAAGCATGCCGTCTCATACCACTCCCCAAGCTACCCACCGCATTGGAAACCGCCGAAATCTTATGCAACTACGTGTTCCGATTCTATGGTCTTCCAGAGGACATTGTATCTGACAGGGGCCCACAGTTTACATCCCGGGTATGGACAGCTTTCTTCAAACACTTAAATGTCAATATCAGCCTCACCTCCGGGTACCACCCCGAGTCCAATGGACAAACTGAACGCCTGAACCAAGAACTCACCAGGTTCCTTCGCACGTACTGTCAGCAGAACCAGTCAGAGTGGAGCCGCTATCTGCTGTGGGCCGAATACGCCCAGAACTCGCTACAAAAACCTGCCACTGGCATCACGCCCTTCCAATGCGTCCTGGGTTTCCAGCCTCCACTCTTCCCCTGGTCCGGGGAACCATCCAACCTACCCGCCGTAACCGAGTGGATGCAACGCAGCGAGGAGACCTGGGACCTGGCCCACCATCACCTCCAACGAGCTGTAAGACGACAGGAGCTACAGGCCAATCGACGTCGTCGTCCCAATCCCGATTACACCGTGGGGCAGTGGGTCTGGCTGTCGACCAGGGACCTGCGTCTAAGACTTCCATGCAAAAAGCTCAGTCCCAGGTTTGTAGGGCCTTTTCAAATTATTAAGCAAATCACTCCTGTGTCATTTCGTTTGAAGCTACCTGCTAATTACCGTGTTTCTCCCACTTTCCATGTGTCGTTGCTGAAACCCTCTGGTGGTCCGAGAGGAGAGGCGGAGGGAGCCGAGGCCCGCAACCCCCCACCCTTGACGATCGAAGGCGAGGAGGCCTATCAGGTTCGAGAACTGCTCGATTCCAGGCGATGGGGTAGGAGACTACAGTACCTAGTCGACTGGGAGGGGTACGGCCCGGAGGAGCGATCCTGGGTCAATTCGGATGATATCCTGGACCCGTTACTCATAGTGGAATTTCATCGGACGCATCCGGAGAGACCGGCCCCTCGACCACGCGGTAGACCCCGGCGCCCGCTTCCTCGCGTCTGGAGCCGCTCGCAGGGGGGGGGCTCTGTCACGAATGTGGCTCTCGTGCCTCCTCCTCCGCACCACCGGAGGGAGCCGTCACCTGAATATTGACTGGTTTACATTCGGACTACGTTTCCCATAGGCCCTCATTCCTGGGACTGATTGCGCACACACCTGCACCTCATTACACTCACGCTATTTAAGACACACACACACACACACACACTCTTTGTGAAGTCTTGATTTGCCCCGGTGATCACTACTGAGCGTTTTCTTGTGGATTGTATTTCTGTTGCCGTTGGACTGTTTATTGGACTGTGTTTGTTTGCCGCCTGCCCTGATCCTTGCCTGTTATTTGGACTGTGTTTGTTTGCCGCCTGCCCTGATCCTTGCCTGTGACTCTACTGTGTTTGTCTGCCGCCTGCCTCGACCATTGCCTGCCCCTGTTTATGTCTCTGCCTTTGCCCCTGTCTGCTTTGGTGTTTATCTTAATAAAGCTGCAAATGGATCCTCATTCTGCCGACCCGTCATTACACATGGACAGTTTTTAGAAGCCGTTTTTAATACCAATGTACTCGGCAAATGTGTTTATTTTAACCGTGCGGTGTCGCCAGATACTCTTTAATCGGTAATGACAAACGGAGACATAATTCATTTATAACATTAACAAGATGACTCGTTGAATTCATTTTGGGAGCGACGGCTGAATGTATTTTTAGTAAAATGCCTGTATATAAGATTAGTATTGGCAAAGTTCAGAGGCTGTCATATATGTGAATCAACTTACTTTGTTGTGTATTTTCAATATGAAAAATAACTTTTATATTGATGGATTAATTGCATTTTGGAAAAAAAAAACGTGTCATGGATTTATTGCATTTTGCATAATCCGTTTTTATAATAAACCTTTTAAAATCAAAATGTAGATTTGAATTTTTAATGTTTTTTACAACCAAAAGATGCTATGTGAAAGTTTGAAACAGAAAATAGTGGTTTTCATCTTGCCACTTTCTTGGTAAAGAAAACACCTTTTTACTCAAATTAATCAAAATGGAGTTATAGCGTTTTGGAACTAAACTCTTCATATATACACATACATCTGTATATAATATGCCAAACAAAACTGTCTCTGTGTAAGCTTGTATGCTGAGGGTGTTTATACCACATTTTATCTGTGCATTAAAGATGGCACACAATAAAATTCACACCTTGACATGTTGTGTGTGCGTGTGTTTGGCGTGTGCATAAACGCCAGATCTCAAAAATAATTGCAGTATTATGGTGGCGTCTACTGTAACCTCTGCTGAATCTCATCTCTCTGATCTGTGAGTTTCTCATCCTCAACATCCTTCAGACCTTCTGATTCAGGATGCGGGCCAATAACGTTTCAGCACTGTTTTGTCTTTGTCAGCACTGCATCTCTGCTGCTATAAAGCCAATGTCGTCCTGAAGTTCAAATCGTAGAGTGTGTTTTAAGAGCGCTATGAAATTGGGCTGGTCAATATAGCTAAAAATATAGTCCAATATGTACTTGCTCTGAATGGCTTTTGTTTTTCAGTCAGAGGAACAATTTTTGTAATACCATTATAAGTAAATTTAAATAAAATTAGAAATCATACAGATGGCTGTTGTGGTAGATTTTCCCCTATGCACCTGACTTAAGTTAAACCGGGTGTCGCAGACACCTATGAATTTATAGTCTACTTAGAGTATTTCAATACCTGTATGAGTCGGCCGATGTCTCGCCTGTTTGAGCACTGTCACCTGGTAATAAGATCTTTAGTGCTCCACTAAACACTATCACTTGAGTATAGAAATAAGATTCTTTAGTGTCTATTCTGCTGCACAGACTAAAAACCAAACAGACTCCAGACTATGCCTTAGAATATGCTTTAATCACAGCCGGAGGACCTCGTATCAATCAAAGAGAATCCCACCAGCAAAAAGAATACAACAGTTTATATAGGATAGGAGGCATGGCAAAGCATCCTACAATATGATTGGTTCTTCATATGTCAAACCCTCCTGTTACTAGGTAAAGCAATATCTGCCCAAATCATGTGTTTATTAGCTCGTTGGTTAATCAATATCATGTGGCTATCATATTTAGATGGTTGTCTAGCTGTCCCTAAGTTTCATTTCCCCTTTTCTTATTTTTGGACATGATTCAGACACACACTGACTTAGGCCCAAAGTTTGAGGATATTTAGTTTTCAAAAGCATATAAATGTTATTCCTGCAAGGAAAAAGAAATGTTAGTTATGATTAATTAAAAAATTCCATCACACCGTCAATTACAATATGACATGCTGCACTGGACGGAATTATCAGAAAGAAACCTTTTTGCTTATTCGGTTTGACGATTTTTGCTCCAGAGCATCTATGGTTATTTGTGAGCGTTTCTGAGAGAGAGGGAGCGAGAGAGACAATAAGACAACAAATGAGATATAGATATGAGGTGAGATAGTGAAAATGTGTTTTCTGGCTGCATTTTAATGTGTTTGCACTCGAGTCATTGATCAAGTAAACTTGTGTTCGGTGCATTGGGAACATCTCCTTTAATTAAAGATTCTGCGGGCGACTACACCGGCAGAGGTAAGACTGCAAATCAAGATAATCTTTCAGACGGCAATGTGAATCCCGAGACTCCACAAAGGCGATGACAACAATGATTACAATAAGATTAATTTACCGCAAAATGCATTAGTTGTTGTGCAAACGAAACAGTCAAGGGAGTCGGAAAGAGTAAGTGGCAGGGATTATGTTTAAGGGTGTTTCTTCAACTATACGCACATCGTGCCTTGTGGGAGAAAACGCTCTTAAAACACACTTTTCACACTAGATTATTTACTTTACTTACTAACAATGTCAAACGGTGAATTCCTTTGTCTTGCTAAGGCTATTTTCATAAGCAGCTTTTTATACATCTTAAATACACACAATTTTCATACTTTTGCATAACCTGAAAAAAATACAGCTTGATTGGAGATGACATTCTATAAAAAAATATTCATTTCAGTTTATATTTACTTTGATTTTTCTTTTTCTTTTTTTTTCTTGACACATCCCATGTCTCATTTAACCTGAAGCACTTCACTGACGATACTGTTTCCTTGGTAACTACTGGAAGAATATTAACCTTTAAAAAAAAAAAAAAAAACTTTATTAGTAGCAAAACTAATGGGGGTGGGGGTGGAAATAACGCCACCACTAAAGGACAGTCAACTGTGGACAGTTATTGATATAAATACTTTTCACATGATAAACACTGAAATAGTTTATATTTTTGACAATCTTTGATTAGATTTGCAAAGCTTTAAAATGTAATAATTTATATTCTTTTATGGATTTTAATATTTTACAATTATTTATATACTATTATATTATTTATTTATTTAATTTTTAAATTCAGTTTTCAATTTAATTTTAGTTTGTTTTAATAAGGTTTTGTATGTAATTTTGATTAGTTTATTATTATTATTATTATTATTATTTCTATTTAGCTTTGATTTATTTTATTTCCATTTTAGTTCCATTTAGCGAACAAATTATTTTTTAGTTTTTTCATACAATATTTTTATTGTTTTTATATTTTTATTTTTATATTTCTAGATTTAATCCTATTTATTTTATTTTGGACTAATTTCAATTAATTAAAATAGTTTTAGTGTTAATTTTAGTTGACAATAATAACCCTGTTTAAGATCGAAAGTCTGAGTCTGGTACAACAATAAAATCTATACAAGGCATTTGAAAAGTAGGTAAAATGAATAATGAAGCCCTTATGAAAACATTTCAAGACCATTTTAAAGGGGTACTTCACCACTGGCAAAAGACTTTCAATAAAACTTGGCTGCCTATGCAGTAGAAGTTTGAAAAAAAGGAAATCGGTGCTGCCTGACTAGAGAAAACAGAAAAAGGCTGCTGTCTTCCCTTTTGCCAAATAGGTAGGAAAACTTCAAAACCCATAATGCACTGGGCATGTTGCCATCCAGGGCCACTCCCACCAGTCTACTATGGATACGCTTATCAGAGTCAAATACTGACTGCCTTGCTTTAGTAGGAAATACTTCTTAGCAAACTTTTAGTCATAATGGTGTCGACTTGTTCCCAGTGCAAGAATTCAAAGACTAATTTTGAGACTAATTCTACTAATTTAGAGGAAGTGAGTTACTTTTGGTTTCCAGTGAAGGATCCAGCATGTTGTAGGCAGTGGCTATAAGCTGCAAAGAATCATAAATACAAAGAGAACGCCGAGACAGAAAATCTGAAAAACCTCAGTGTTTGTAGTCACCATTTCAAACTGGATTGAACACAGTGTTTTAGGCCAAACAAAAGGGAAAGTCAGTTCCCCCTAAAGCAAAGCGCTGTCACGTACAAGAGAGCTGTTGCCATAGGGTTCCATTTTCACCATATTACTGTTTAAAGAATAGACAGAGTATGATACAGTTTTCAGTGATAATAACCGTTCTGTTAATAACCCTCCTCCGATCAGACTGTCCGTGGGCGGAGATACAAAAAAGCATAAGTATAATCTGTAGTTTTCACGAAAGCCCTGGAGCTGTCAAAAGTCAAAGAAACCGCAAAATACTCCATCCGGCAGACTTTTGCTGACAAATAAATGTGAATTTCTCAGTCCAGTTAACAAGGAGAACAAGTAAGCAATGTTCATTTACAATCGACATTGTAACAGGTTAAAGTTACACTTTAATGTGACCATTTTTTAATACAAAGAAATCATAAAAGTGCTCATAGTTGAAGAAACACTCTTAAAACTTTTAAATATCCTATTATCTTGTTCTACTATAATTTCCTTAATGCTTTTTTTATCCAAGTTTACTAGATATAATGGTCTAGTAAAACTCTATAAGAATCTGAAATAATTTTCCCCCCAGTGTTACGAAAACATCGTAAACATGACCTCGGCGCAGCACACTGGAGATAAGTTGGATCAAGGCCAGGCAACAGCACAGCGCTGATAAAGCCAGATAATACACTCTCTATTTTTCATTTCCTAAAAGATGTTATGAGCCTGTGCCTCTGAACAGCACAATATCACTCACGTTACGTAGGAAATAAACAGAGGCCGATATGAAGAACTGCTGCTCGCAGCTCAAGCGTTTGGGAGCCAACAGACATCAGCAGGGGTCTCGAGAGCTCGCTCAAGTCTCATGACTCATAAAGTTGCACCCCTCTAGATTAACTCTAAGAACGGATCAGAAGAGATGAGGGCTGATGGGGAAGGTTTCCAATTCTGTTCATCAGTACAGCATCCAGCCTTCAGGCTACTAAACAAACCCCTGAGCTGCTCATTAAACAGATACCAACACAATGCACATCAATATTTCATAGCATGCGTACAGGTGCTTAACATTACACACACAGACTCTTCGGGATAGACACTCGTATAGAATTAATAGAGCTCGGCGTGCTTATGAATATAAGAGCACTGATTAATCCAACATGTTTGTGTGTTTTAGAAACAGCTGCGCGCTGGTATGGAATTACAAAAGCGTCTCTGAGATGCTGTCAAGGGAGGAAAACGCAGTGCACATCTCTCAAAAATGAAACGTTAGCACTTAGAATCTGTGTAGAAAACACCTGAAACTTGAGCTAGAGACCATTTAAAACTCATAAGCAACTTTATCTTTACCTAAATATAGCTTTGAACAGCTACATCTGAAACAAATTAAACAATTGCTATAGTTTGAGAAATGGCTCATTTGAATCTCTATATTGCTTTCTGCAATTTGTACCAAACGTTAAATCAACCTACACTGAAAAATAAAGTGTGATTTAATCATGTACTTCGGTCCCACATGAATCAATTAAGTTAAAAAACATAATTTGTTCACATACTTTCAACATCACGGAATGAAGTCATTTTTAAGTGAACCAAAAGTCGTGGGAACGATTTGTTTATTTGTGGTCACAAATATGCATACTTTTTCCCCTATGTCATGTGCAGGGCTCCGTACTTTACCATCACTTTTGGTAAATTTAAATAGACTTTAATGAATAAAAATACTCATTTATTTTAAACAAATCTTACTGACTCCAAACTTTTGAACAGTAATGTTCATCTTGTTCACGTATCAGCATCAATAACAGAACTGATTTGCTAGCATCAACATATCTTGTTCCTATGGAGTCCCTAAAGGGACATGGTGGTGGAAAAAATGGGGAGATGGGAGGAAACATAAGTAGATGCTTTTGCATTCTCTCGCAAAACTTTTGTGTTCTTTGCGAGTGAACGCAAATCTACTCAAGGGAATGCAAACATTTTGCGAGCGAATGCAAAGTTTCTCCGGAAACACAAACATTTTGCAAAACGCAAAGATACTCGGAAACGCAAACATTTTGCGAGGGAATGCAAAGATACTCGGGAACGCAATCATTTTGCGAGCGAACACAAAGATACTCAGGGGAACACAAACATTTTGCGAGGGAATGCAAAGTTTCTCAGGGGAACACAAACATTTTGCGAGCGAACGCAAAGATAATCAGGAAACGCAAACATTTTCTGAGCGAACGCAAAGATAATCAGGGGAACGCAAATATTTTGCGAGCAAACACAAAGTTTCTCAGATGAACGTAAATATTTTGCGAGTGAACACAAAGTTTCTCAGGGGAACGCAAACATTTTGCGAGCGAGCGCAAAGATAATCGGGAACGCAAACATTTTGTGAGCGAACGCAAAGTTTCTCAGGGGAACGCAAACATTTTCTGAGCGAACGCAAAGATAATCAGGGGAACGCAAACATTTGTGAGCGAACGCAAAGTTTCTCAGGGGAACGCAAACATTTTGCGAGGGAATGCAAAGTTTCTCAGGGGAACACAAACATTTTGCGAGGGAATGCAAAGTTTCTCAGGGGAACGCAAACATTTTGCGAGCGAACGCAAAGTTTCTCAGGGGAACGTAAAGATTTTGCGAGTGAACACAAAGATACTCAGACGAACGCAAACATTTTGTGAGCAAGCGCAAAGATAATCAGGAAACGCAAACATTTTGTGAGCAAACACAAAGTTTCTCAGACAAACGCAAACATTTTCTGAGCGAACGCAAAGATAATCAGGGGAACGCAAACATTTCGTGAGCGAACGCAAAGTTTCTCAGGGGAACGCAAACAATTTGCGAGCGAACGCAAAGTTTCTCGGGGGAACACAAACATTTTACAAGTGAAAGCAAAGTTTCTGGAGGGAACGCAAAAAATTTGCAAGAGAATGCAAAAGCATTGACTGCCATCTCATATTTTTTCTCTTTCACCATGTCCCTTTAGATGCTCTGTATGTTCCTGCCTCTAGACTGAACATGCAAATGCCAAAATAAGTGTGTCATTTCCAATTATTTCATCTTCAAATTTGAATAGCACACATTAAAAGGACATTAAAGATCAAATGCATGTGCGAAATTTGCACGTCAACATGTAAATATTATTGTGATGTATGTGTGTTTTCTGGTAATGGCCAGTCAAGAGAAAGATGACAGTTTTACAGCACCATGATTCATCTTAATTACATGAATATTGATAAGTATCAAAATGTGGCATAATGTTAGCATAAACAGTGTGACATAAACAGTCACTGGACCATAAAACTCGTCTATATTCAGCCAATAACAACAAGAAAAATAGTAGCATCTAAGATGCGAGCTGAAATCTAACAGCTGCTAAATGCGACTATAAGGCATGAAGATATTAAGATATTATAAACATTATTATAATGATTTTCAGTAAAGCTGCTTTGAAACAATGTGTTATGAAAAGCACTATACAAAAAATTGACTTAGACTTTGACAAATAACACTCTAAAGACATTTCAATAAAATTGTAGTCAAACATTCCAAAAACTCATTCTGAGAATGTTGTTCTAAGAACGTTTTCTCTCAACATCACGAGAACATTCATCAAGTACAAATTACAGGACGTTCCATGAACGTATTATGATAACATTATGAAATCATTTAATAAATAAAAATAACATTATAAGGACGTTCTGAGAATGTTATTCAAAGAACGTTTTCTCTAACATTACAAGAATACTCATCAAGTACAAATAATAACGTCAAAAGGACGTTCCAAGAATGTTGTTCTAAGAATATTTTCTCTCAACATAACAAGAACGTACAGTAACCATTAATAACATTGTTTTAAGAATGTTTTGTCCTAACATTTACATAGCTCTAAAAGAAAGTTATAGTGAAAATTATGGGAACATTCCCTGTTAGCTGGGAATGTGCTGAAGTGAGTGTCTTCTCTTGCCAGAAGCTTCAGCATCACATACAGAAACCCTCTTGTAAATGTAAGAAGACATTCTCACTGATTGCCTCAGTGGACCGCGACTCTACTGGCATGGTAAACAAAAACCTAGTGATGAAAACAATACAGCCACGCATCTATTCCAGCCTCACCTCTCCTCTCCTCCTCCTCAGCTCACTCTCTTTTCTCATGCAAAAGCGCTCGGCCACTCCAGGGAAGAGGAGAGACGCGTACAATTATTTCCTGGCCCGGACGTGGCGGAGCTGTGATTGACAAATGAAAAGATTGAAATAGCTCCTCTTTTAAAAAGGAAGAGAGCTGCCAAATCGGAGATCATCTTTAATATCTCACCCGGGAGGGGAGGAGAAAGACGGATAGAAATGGAAACTGGCATCATTCAATCCTTTCAAAAGCAGCGCTAAATGTCGCACTTAAGAAAGAGGCTGCGTGAAGCAGCAGTGGAATAACACTACATATTCATGAATACCCTCGCAGAGGAATCAATGCGCTTCACTCATCAGCTAATGGGAAAAGATTCAAAACTCTTTAACTACAAGATCACATGACCAGGTGGTTTGTGTGGGCAGCACCTTGGTCCTTCTTGCTAAGTCAATAAAACCAATAATTAAGAAAGTCTGAACATCACGAAACACTTTAAAGGGACAAACAAATTCATTCAAACGATCCCAAGATAATAGCTGTCCGAAAGAACAGATTATAAGAGAAATGTCAGTATATATTTTGGCTCCTCGAAGAAAAGAGCATTTTATGTGTTTTTTTAAGCAAAGTTGGAGAGAGAAAAGGGGACGGGATCAGAAAAGGCCATGAGTCGGACTCAAACTCTGGACGCCCGAAGAGCAACTGCGCTATATGTCGCCGTGCTGCCCACAAGGCTACTGGCACCTTTTTGCCATATTATTAAAGTGAATGAGGAAAGTGGCTGTCAGACTCAAGCATAATCAAGCATTCCTTCGGACTTGAATGCTATATTTGCTTTTTTGGATCTTGACAGCCCAAGTCCTTGTTTACTTTTATTATATTGAAAATTGTGGCCAGCATATTCTTTAAAAAAAATAATTTTGTCTTCCACAGAAGAAATAGTCATGCTGGTTTGGAAGGACGAAGAATAACTCTGTTAGTATGCAGTTAGACCAGCAATAACAGCATAAACCAGTCTAAACTACTATGGAAATAAAGGAAGACCTGCTTTTTCATATTACATCTTTTGGATGCATAGGAGGATGAATGCATGCTGGGAAAAAAGCAAGTGGCAATACAGGAGAGGGCCTCTTCAGCAAATCGCAAATTACGGCAATCTTAGACCACACACACGCACACACACATATACACTAAATCATCAGCAATGATTGAAACAGAACGCCCACATCTCTCACCAAATAAATAGCTGCAAGTGTTCTCAAACATGATATTTGGATGAGGCCGAATGGCTTGTAAAGACAGGGAATCTCATTTTCCACCTTGGCACGTAGCCTCATGGATTTCCTATCACAGCCCAGTAGAGAGTCCTGTCTAAACTGTCCACTTTTTGTTTGCACCAGGTGAGGTTTGATGGAAGACAAAGACACAGGGTCAAAAAGTCTGAAACGCTAGTGAATACCAGCTTAAAGGAATAATTCACTCACAAATGAAAATCGCCACCTTGGAATTATAAGGTTCTGTCTGCATTCTGAACAGTTTTGAGATATTGAGCTTCAACGTTTTTGCATTCCATATAGCAAAAATGATACTGGGAACAAGTCTCTTCCATACATTAAAATGACAGAGACCCTAAATGTATTCTAAATGTACAATATCAAAATCCTCTCAATTTGTAAATGGGGATTTTTGGAACTGGTCAAATGCAGATAGTACCTTCTAATTTAAAAAAAAAAAATCAAGTTTCTATCTTGCAAAACATTAATGGAAGCAATAATTTTGAAGAAACACAAACAGTTTACTCATAATTTGTTTTTACTAATAATTTAAAACAAAATTAGTGTTGTAACAATGTGTCGACATGTATGAGAAAGTTAACTTTAAAGCTTTCTATGACATTTATTTCATATTTTAGGACTAATGATTATTTTCTTTCTAGTTAAGCATAAAAGGCAGTGCTAAATATTTTGTCCAGTGCAGATGTTTATTTTAGGTAGGAATATGATGGGTAATTAAAAACATTATTGCAGGAACCCTTAGTTTAAGGGCATTTTCACACATGTAGATCGATTGCATTGTTTTGAAAAAGGGACTTAATTTGTTACAATGTTGCATTTTCTTCTTAGTTCGGTTTGCTTTCACAAGGCAATATTTCAAAGCATACCAATAAGCAAGTCACATGCGTGTACAACTGTCCCCTTATTGGTCAGAGTTTGCTCTGCGTCATCCATTAAAATGATTGACAAGTTCGCATCATGAGCATATTGTGGCTTGTTCAGTACCTATTGTCGAGAGACACGCAAACACTATACGAATGTAGCCCTCGATCCCGCTGTTAAATTATGTACTACATTCGTACTAATTCAAGCGAGATCTCTCTGTATCTCCCAGCGCTGTCTAATAGACTGTGTCGAGACACATGCAAACACTATATGAATGTTATAATGCAGCTAGAGCGGGAATCAAGGCTTCGTCGGGACCGCGTTCTTGCAGATAGTTTACTTTCACACCACAAGCGAACCACCCCAGAGTTTGTTTGCAATCGGGCCAAGACCACCTCGTTCAGGCGATCTCGGGTTGATTGTTTTGGTGCGGGTCCGAGCGCGATTGCCGTGTTCACATATGCCTAAACGAACCGAGCCAAGGGAGAAAACGCACCAGGTTCCGAAACAAATGCTCCGGTGTGAAAACACCTAAGTTTCTTTTGGTTTAGACAGAAAGCAGCTGCTGTCATACATCTGACCAGGACTTTATTCCACAGAAAGTGGGACAGGTAAAATGGCTTTTTCTATAGACATCAGTATGGATTGAAAAGTTTGTAAACAAACTTTGATGTTGGCTTGAGAAAGCCTAGCCAGAAAGTTTGAAGTAGTTTTAACAGCTTTAAGTTTAAGGTTTTAAGTTTAAAATAGTTTTAAGTTTTAGTTTAGTAGATTTAAAAGCTATAATTTTAGATAGACAGACGGACAGACGGATAGACAGATAGACAGAAGCTTAAAGAATAGAGTTCGACTTTGTAGATATAACCTTTTTGTTTTCTAAATAAAAATTCCCAAAATGAACACAAATGTACACAAAAACCATCACAATGTAAATAAGTTGTCACAGAATAAGAATATGTGAATAACTTAAAGGGTTAGTTCACCCAAAAATGAAAATAATGTCATTTATTACTCACCCTCATATCGTTCTACACCTGTAAGGCCTTCATTCATCTTCGGAACACAAATTAAGATATTTTTGTTTAAATCCGATGGCTCAGTGAGGCCTGCATTCAAAGCAATGACATTTCCTCTCTCAAGATCCATAAAGGTACTAAAAACATATTTAAAACAGTTCATGCGAGTTCAGTAGGTCTACTTTAATATTATAAAGCGACGAGAATATTTTTGTGCACCAAAAAAAACAAAATAACGACTTTTCATATAGTGATGGGCCGAGTGCCAAAGTCACATGATTTCAGCAGTTTAGCCGTTTGATAGGAGATCCGAGTCACTGATTCGATTTGTAAAGCTCCGAAGCAGCGTTTTGAATTCGGCCCATCACTATATTGTTGAAAAGTCGTTATTTTGTTTTTTTGGTGCACAAAAATATTCTCGTCACTATAATATTAAGGTAGAACTACTGAACTCGCATGAACCGTTTTAAGTATGTTTTTAGTACCTTTATGGATCTTGAGAGAGGAAATGTCATTGCTGTGAATGCAGGTCTCACTGAGCCATCTGATTTAATCAAAAATATTTTAATTTGTGTTCCGAAGATGAATGAAGGCCTTACGGGTGTAAAACGACATGAGGGTGTGTAATAAATGACATTATTTTCATTTTTGGGTGAACTAACCCTTTAATTTTGACAAAAATGTCAGATAGAACCTTATAATTCCAAGGTGACGAAATTCTGTCATCATTTTTCATGGCTTCAGATGACTTGGATATAGCGCAAAAGTTATATGCACCACTTTTATAATATTTTTGCATCCCTTCGGAATCTTGAAGGCTCATGATGGTAAGAAAATGATGACAGAAGCATAATTTTTGGGTGAACTATCCCTTCAAATGTATTATTTTTGAAAGCTCTGACAACAAAGACAGATAAACCATCCAGACACAGAATCTCGGATGCTTTCAAACCAACAATACATGCTCTATTTTCAGATATTATCACCAGACATATGGAGCTGACTCACACTGACTGGCTTGGCAGGAACGTTTCGCAGAAGCTGAGAAGTTAAACGAGGAAATTTTAGTCGCTTTGGTTTGATATTTCGAGTACGATCACAAACCGTACACTTGTGGCGAACAAGTTTCAGGATTTAACGAGCGTGTCATTGCTGTAGACACAACAAATGCTATGAGGAATAAGTCATCATCACTCGGCATAAAGCCTGCTGGGAGTCGACAGAGACGGTGAGAGTCCGCAGGGTGTACGTCGATGGAAAGATGGAGACGAGAAGAGAAAATAAATTGTGTGATGGCTGAATATCAGCTTCCATAGCGAGATGAGATGAGTGCGTGGCTGCTGCTTTTGGCTGTTATGTGTCACATCACATCCAGAGATGATTTACATCAAACGTTTAATAGGCCAAACTGCTATAGAGGGAGAAAAAGTGTGGACAGATGAAGCGGTCCAATAACAAATTATTTTAAAAGACTTCTATTTGCACAGAAACACATACACTGAGACTGAATGAATGAATGAACTACAGAAGTTCATCCCGAGGGGGGGATATGGATATTTTGTCCATCATTTTCAAATGTATTTATATTTACTACTTTACATATACTATTTTTATACTTGATACATTGAACAGGATTCTTTGATGAATAGAAAGTTCAAAAGAAAAGCATTTATTTTAATTATAAAAAAAAAAAAAAATCTCTACTGTTACTTTTGATCAATTAAATGCATTCTTGCTGAATAAAAGTATTAATTATTAATTGTCAAAAGAAGTTTTGAATGGTAGTGTATATCTGTTAAAAGTCAACTTGTAAATGTAAATATCCACAAAACAAACTGACTAAAAGCCACAAAACTCACATTTCAATTTAGTGTTACACAAATATTAACCATCAAACTGGATTCTGTTGGACATTGTCATTTTTATGTATACATTCCCAGTTGGTGCCATTATGTATGAGATCATAAAAATAATCTAATATTATCAATGTTCTATCGAATCTGAAAATGTTTTCCGCTTCAGATTTCCTCAACCGATTACAAACAGAATTGAATTCCAGGAAAGAACGCATACGAGGCATCTTTCTTTATCATCTAGAAAATTATTAGGATTTCCCAAGATAACTCAATGTGTGGGCTGTAAATATTTGTTCTGTCAGCACTTTGGAAACGTAAAGGCAGCTCATATTCCTTCATCTTTTCATCCTTTTCTCAATTACAGGAAACTCACTGGCTCTCACAGAGAGATTACCTCGTGAATCAAGCACTATTAGTTTGCTTTCCTGCTCCTGATTTGCTCCTGATCGTAAGGCTGTGTTGGGTTGATCTTAAGGTTCATTCCTGTCAAGACAGGTGTTCACTTCAAAACCCTTTGTCATGGTATAGAGATTACACAATCCTTATCTAGTCAGTCATTAGCCATGCTTCCATCCACCTACAACCCGAATTCCGGAAATGTTGGGACTTTTTTAAATTTGAATAAAATGAAAACTAAAAGACTTTTAAATCACATGAGCCAATATTTTATTCAGAATAGAACATAACATATATGTTTAAACTGAGAAATTTGACACTTTTATCCACTAAATGAGCTCATTTCAAATTTGATGCCTGCTACAGGTCTCAAAAAAGATGGCAGGGGGGCAACAAATGGCTGAAAAAGCAAGAAATTTTTAAAAGCTTCAGCTAAGAGAACATCTAGCAACTAATTAAGTTAATTGATATCAGGTCTGTAACATGATTAGCTATAAAAGGATTGTTTTAGAGAGGCAGAGTCTCTCAGAAGTAAAGATGGGCAGGGCTGTGAAAGAGTGCGTAAAAAGATTGTGGAAAACAATGTTCCTCAAAGTCAAATTGCAAAGGCTTTGCAAATCTCTTCATCTACAGTGCATAACATCATCAAAATCTCTGTGCGTAAGGGACAAGGCCGAAGGCCTTTATTGTATGCCCGTGGTCTTCGGGCCCTCAGACGACACTGCATCACTCATCAGCATGATTGTGTCAATGACATTACTAAATGGGCCTTGGAATACTTCCAGAAACCACTGTCGGTAAACACAATCCGCTGTGCCATCTGCAGATGCCAACTAAAGCTCTATCATGCAAAAAGGAAGCCATATGTGAACATGGTCCAGAAGCGCCGTTGTGTCCTGTGGGCCAAGGGTCATTTAAAATGGACTGTTTCAAAGTGGAAAAGTGTTCTATGGTCAAACAAGTCCAAATTTGACATTCTTGTTGGAAATCACGGACACCGTGTCCTCTGGGTTAAAGAGGAGAGAGACCTTCCAGCGTGTTATCAGTGTTCAGTTCAAAAGCCAGCATCTCTGATGGTATGGGGGTGCATAAGTGCATACGGTATGGGCAGCTTGGATGTTTTGGAAGGCACTATGAATGCTGAAAGGTATATAAAGGTTTTAGAGCAACATATGCTCCCCTCCAGACGACGTCTATTTCAGGAAGGCCTTGTATATCTTCACACTGTTTTGAAAAGAAGAGGAGATGCTACACTGTGGTAAACATGCCCCCGTCCCAACTATTTTGAGAGCTGTAGGCATCAAATTTGAAATGAGCTCATTTTGTGCATAAAATTGTACAATTTCTCAGTTTAAGCATTTGTTATGTTATCTATGTTCTATTGTGAATAAAATACTGGCTCATGTGATTTGAAAGTCTTTTAGTTTTCACTTTATTCAAATTTAAAAAAACGTCCCAACATTTCTGGAATTCGAGTTGTATTTATATGCGAATTTTGGAATATCACATAAAAACGCTGGATGGAAAAGGCAAGATGCGGATAAATAAAAAAAATAAAAAAATGCACATACATTTTTTTCCTATAAAAAGACATGCATAAACCACAAGGGGAACACATTTACAGAATAAATTCCTCAATGCGCACCAGATTAAACTGCAAGCTACTGGTTAAACATAATTTAAATAGTCAAATACATGCTTTTTTTAAAAATGAAATACAAGAAAGAATAGTGCAACTGTTTAGTGAATTGACTAAACTATTAGTCCTGATTTACCTGGAAAAATTTTATCATGTCATGTCCAGTTAGGACAAAGTGTATACGTGCAAATCACAGAACTTCCTAAATGAACCTGCCAACCTGTAAATATCTTCTATATCAAATGTTTTTCTCACTAAATTACAGAGGCGCTTGCTTCTGCATTTCAGCACTAAATTACTTTCGTAGAACTTTCCATTTGTCCCCTCTATATTTGTCTGTATCAACCCCAGTCCACGCCAATGTGTTTCAATAATGGCCCTGTCTCCGACAAAAGAGAAATGAAAATATGGCACTGAAATCAACGTTTTTCAAACAAACACAATTACAAGGCAATTTGTAAAGTGCTCTGCAAAGTAATGTTCAATTGCTCTTCTCCAGAGGTGAAGGCCTTGCGAGAAGCGTTCCCATAGCTGTGTGATTTGTACCCGTCTCATTGGTAAAAAGCTTTCCTGCGTCGTGTGCCAAGAGCGGACATTACCAGTTAAATTGCACATCATTTAGGTGAATGGTGTATCTGAACAAGTGGAGATGATGGCTTGGATGAAATCGGACAAACTCTGCTTCTTGTTTGAGGTGATTGGTTTATACAGCCCTCGGGGCGGGCGGAAGGGTGATCCGTTCGCTTGGGTAAAAATAAGGACTGGAACAGAACATTGACAAACATTATTTAAAGGAGCTAAAAACGGTTGTTGTGATTGAATGAACTAAAACTAAAACAGAGACCATTAGAGAAAATTATAGATGGAATCAAAACAATACTGGTGTAAAAAAAACAACAAACAAACAAACAGAAAATATTTTTTTTTAATGACTAGGTATGAAAAATAAAATAAAATAAGTATGTCTGAACTGTCAACAAGTTTCAGTTTGTTCACCACTGTTTTCTAGAACTAATAAATACACCATAGGTCATTTTAAAGGAAAACAAAAACATGTCTGAGCCTTTGTGCAGAGGTCATACAGTATGTGCTCCTAACAAATTGAGCCATGGTGCTCAAGTGGTTCAAATCTGGCCTGCAACACGTCCAGAAACTGCAAATTCCCTTCTACTGCAAACATAATAAAAAAAAATTGCAAATATCACTTCGACAATGTCACTAATAACCAGGGTTGGGGAAAGTTACTTTTAAAAATAATGCATTACAATATTGCCCTACTCCATAAAAAGTAACTAATTGAATAGGATACAGGTAGGACATTACCTTTGGACTTATAATGAACAATAACAAAGATGACTTCCTGGTTAACAACTTATGCTGGGAAAATTTTATATACACAAATCTAAGTACTTAAAGGTGAAACCAATGTTTTATGCATTTCATAATGAGTTTGTTTCTTATACAAAAGCCCTCAAAGTGATGAAAAAGAAAAATGCAATAAAGCTGTTTTCCACTATAGAAGAATATGATTTAAAAGAAAAAACCTTGCCTCCTTTCTTAGATTTTTTAATTTTTTAAAATTTATTTTACTATTATTATTTTGCTTTTATCTGTTATATTGTATTCTCTCATGCACCTGTTCTGTAAATTGTAATGCAACGATGTGTTGATAATGCCATGTTGTTTGTACATTACTAATTGGTTAATAAAAAATAAAAAAATAAATAAATAAAGAATAGGATACAGGAGAAGAAAGTTTAACACACTTAATTCAGCAATAAACATTTAAAAAAAAATAAACGAAACACAAATGTGATGTTTATCTAAAGTCATTTTTGGTTATTAGTATGGTTGAAGTGGATCATCTTTCAACATAGGGAGAAGAGAGCTGTCAGTCAGTAAATGAGAAAAAGTAATTGTGTTACTTATTTGAAAAAGTAACTTAGATATTTTGTTGTAAATTTAAAAGTAATGCGTTATATTACTAGTTACTTGAAAAAAGTAATCTGATTACGTAACTCAAGTTACTTGTAATGCGTTACCCCAACACTGATAATAACAACGAATGTTCAAAACATACATATCTATAAACCAACCAGAACATTTCACTTTCTCACCAACACAACAAAACATGACTAAAGTATATGACAATCAAAAGAAAAACAAAACAAATCAAAAAAAAAAAAATATATATATATATATATATATATATATATATATATATATATATTGCAGAAGAACATTGTTTTGGTTGAGCATCAGCTCTGCGTGATTGTGCGGATGAATATGACTCTTCACAATAGATAATGCATTAAAACTCTGTTAGAGAGCTACATTTGGCAATTTATCTGTTCAATAAAATAACTTACCTGTTGAGTAATAAAAATGCCATTTTACAACATTTCAAATCCCTCAGTTCTTGTCATCTCTGAAAAGCCAAGCTAATGTTGATTCTTGTTTTATTACGAGCTCTGTTACATTCTCTTTTTGACAGCAGACTCTCCTCTGTTCTGTTTTTTGTTTAAAACAGGTGATTCCCTGGAGGTTGGAGATTTAGCGGCTCCATCTCAACCTTTCTCACTCATTGTAACAACTAACCCTTGCCACTCCCACATCAGACACATATCAAAGGAGCCAGAGGAACCTTTCTCTATTTACGGATATGACGAGGCAAACACGGACAAGTAACTTATGTATGCAACTTCCCAACAGGTCTAAAATATATAATAGGCTTACCACAATGAATCAGGGTAAGACAAAGACACATTTAGAAGAAGGACTGATGATGTATTGACTTAAATTTTGTTAATTTTGAACAAAAAAGTTACATAGTGAGCCTTTAAGCACCAAATAGAAAACTTATTTTAAATTGTAATAATATTTTTAAATCTTACCAACTCCAAACATCTGAACACTCATTTTGATGAAGCAACATAATTTGTGCAAAAGGACACAATAAAAAGTTTGTTTTGATTAAAAATCACAGAAATACTATATAAGGCAGTCCTTCCAGGATTTCGCAGGACTTTTTTTCTGATTTTTGCGGCCTAAAACGACTGAATTTGCGGCGGCTTTTCTCAAAATTTGCAGCAATATTTACAGCATGTTTTCATGGGTTCATAGAGATTATTGCCCCCAGTGATGAAACACTGAAATTTCAAAACGTTTCGAAACACTTATGATGTAACGAAGCCTCGTTTACTGAAATCACTTGACTTTGGCAGTTTGATACGTGCTCCGAACCACTGATTCGAAACAAAAGATTCGTAAAGCTGCAAAGCTTCATGAAGCAGTGTTTTGAAATCGCCCATCACTAGATATTGTTGAAAAGTCCTTATTTTGTTTTTTTGGTGCATAAAAGTATTCTTGTCACATCATAACATTAAGGTTGAACCACTGTAGTCACATAAACTGTTTTAAATATGTCTTTATTAGCTTTCTGGGCATTTGAAAGTGTTAATTATCTTGCTATCTATGAAGACCTCACTGAGCCATTGGATTTTATCAAAGATATCTTAATTTGTGTTCTGAAGATGAACAAAGGTCTTACGGGTGTGGAACGACATGAGGGTGAGTAATTAATGACAGAATTTTCATTTTTGGGTGAACTAACCCTTTAAGTTCTAAGGTGGCACCAGCCCCTGATTTGGCAGTGCTGTGAGGGCTGACAGAAAAGCTCTGAGCTTGAGTTGAGATGCAGATAATATTAACTTTAATTTTATTATTAATAAATATTAAAAAATATACTAGGGTGTGGAAATGGCTAAGTATGAAGTATATGAACAAATAATGTTTTGGACATCACATTAAGAATAACATTCAAACTGGGCAATATTTAAAGCTTTGAAGTGCTGGGAAAAGTTGTGTGAAGCACTTAAAAGCACTTGAAAACATTAGACCATTTTTGCCACAAGTTATTTCTGTTAGTGCATTTAGGTTAAATTTGTTGCAGAATTCTCTGTTAATATCAGATCAAACAGTGTCCACAGCGGCACCGTTTGATCTGGTATCTGTGTCTGTGGTTTAACAGAGAATTCAGCGACAAATGTAAATGCTTCTCACAAGATTTCACACCGATGAAATTAATTCTGCGGTGAATTCAAGCGGTTTCTTCTCAGCGCTGTGTAGAAATGTTGTTGTGTGATCGAGATCGGCCCGGTGCTCTGAACTCCTTTCGCGACGCGTTGTTTATTGTTGGTCCGAGCTGAGCAGCTCAAACGAGTTGACTAAATGCATTTTGTGATGACGTCACGGGACGTGTCTAAGCCCAAAATCTGCGGAAAATCTGCGGCAATTAAGAAAAAATGCAAGCTCCTCTGATTACTGCAGAGGTTACTTGATTTTGCGATAAATTCAGCGATTGCAGAATCGCAAAATCCTGGAGGGACTGATAAGACAGTAACAGGAGCATTTTACCCCAACAGTAGTGAAAAAACATGTCAGCCTTGAGTAAAATGCCCACGGGGAGCTATAGTGATATAGTGTAGATATAGGGACTATAATGATATGAAATGATGCAATATATAGTGACAAACAGGTATGGAGGAAAGTACTGTTGCTATTTGTTGCTATTTAGTGTTTCAGAAGCGAGTCGGTCATCAGCGGTGTGAATGTATTCTCCTTCAGGCTATGTTCAAGCCAGCACCTGTTATAAAGTGCTACGGTCGTCTCGCACAATTGGCCCTGTAATTTCAAAAAAGGTCACAGCGGCTGTGGCGTAATTCAATATTCTTATAGTGCTGTATTAACTACATATTTAATCACCACGTGTAGGGCACTGACGGAGCGTCTTGGTGTGGCAGGGCAACGGAACATATGCGGACCAAAGTGCTGCTGTCAGCAGCACATGAGGGATGAGCATGCAGCTCCTTCAAGGGCCTGTCCCATGATGCACAGCTACCAAATCTGCTGTGTTATACATTCAGTCAGATATCCAGCTATGACCCAAAGTCCACCTGTGTTTTTTTCCTCTTCAAGCCCCCTTTCCTCACTGACTCACAGATATTGTAGATATAGATGTACATAAATAGAAAACAGATTATAGGCCAATATATAAGGGATAATGCACAGCCAGACAGGATGATCAGGATGTGAAGCGAAAGGGTCTTGTATCGCTCTAAAGAGGATTATTTTGAGATAATGACCAAAACTGTACTTTTTCCTGTATATTTCACTGTTACTTACCAAATAAATACATAAATGGGAATTAAAATTGATTTGAGGTCAAATTATTCTATTAACTGAGAAGGAAAGAGTCCACAGAGTGATAAGAGAAATTACATTAATTCATCTGTGTATGGCATTGCTACTGTATGTAGGAAATTATTTATTTCAGCGAAATTAGCATTATTATATACATATTTGACCACAAAATACAGCGAATGACCAATCAGAATCAAGTTTACCATAGAGCTGTGCAATAAATACAGGGTTACACTTTATTTTGATGGTCCCTTTTAGACATTCTGCTGACTATAATGCTAGCATGTCAACTAACTCTCTTTAGAGTATTAGTTGAGTATTAGTAGACTGTTAGGGTTAGGGTTAGTCAGTGGCGTGTTTAGATTATTGGGGGCCCTAAGCAAATCTCCAGGAGGGGGCCCCAGCAAGAGTGTTTCGGTGGGGGCTTGTTTGGGATGGGGGGGCAGTAGTCTACTTTTTTGTAGTGAGTATATTGTGATTTTTCCCTCCCAGCCTCATACTCACCCGTCCCAGAGCGACACCCCTATAAGCACCACCACACCACTAATGCATATAGCATGCATCTGATCTAGGCTACATGTAATTGAGAACATTCTGAAACAATTTCATCAGCATGTCAATTTATTATGAGCAACACAAGACTTTAACAGCCAACGACATTTACAGCTGGAGAGACTGGACTGATTTTCTACTGTTTAGTGTCAATCACCATCTAACTCAGCCAGTTAAGATCTACATTTAGCCTTAGATGTTATACGAATATGGTCCCTGGATCATAGGTTTTATCAGCTGGCAATTTTCAATACACATTTGAGAGTGCAAGTTGTAACTATTAATAACAATGGAAAGATTAGGCTTATCAGTATGTCACAATATCACCCTGTTTGGACTCTGTTTTGCACCATTTCCTGTCAGTCTCTCATCATAGTTATGCATTTCGATTCACAAGCTTGCAATTAGAGTCAAGATCAGTTATTTTGGATATACTGTACATCAGGTAGGCTACAGTACATGGCAAATGTTCAAGAAAAAAAAAAAAATTTGGTACTACATTAATATTGAAGGTTATAACGAACCAATTTGTTTACAAACTTAAATTACACTTTTTAAATTATTTTTTTATAATAATAATGTTATAATAGGCCTACTAACTTTAAAATGATTAAAATTCTTTTTTTTTTTTCTTTTTTTTTTTTTAAATATTAGCATTTAAATGGTGGCTGTCAACTGTCAACCTTATTCAAACATGAATTATAGGCCTTTAAAAACATAAAAAATTATAATTAATATGTAATATGGTGCATATATTTAGCTTAATGCTCCTCAGTTCATTTTTAATTTTAGCTGACTAACAAGTTTATGGTCACTGAATATGTTTGTTCTGAAGTAAATGTGATGTTACGTTTGTTTGTTTACTAGCTTTTTTTATTACCGTCTTTCTGCGGTTGTACACTGAGTAAGCGATTACACGGATTTCAGTTATTAAGTTACCTTATTAAGTTGTAATGTATCTTTTAACATAGTTTTATATGTTCATTCATGTTTATTTCGCTGTAACTGGTATTAAAGCGGAGGAGAGGATCAGTTCACGTGGGCGTCAGGCTGCCGCTTCTCTTGAACAGAGGCTACAGCAATCTGACTGTCTCGACACATTAAAAAGCGCCAAATCCGTATGCTCGCGCTCTTTTAAGTGGATATACGGAAATCCTTGACCTTTCCTAGTGGGTATAAGGCATATACCTGCGTATCACATAGACTACACTGAGGGGATCCCCCTACAGAGAAACCGCGGGGGACCCCCGTTCGTGCTTTGCGTGGTGGGTAAACACGCTACTGGGGTTAGTAGAATAAGTAGACATGGTAACACTTTAGTATGAGGAACACATATTTACTATTAACTATGGCGTTTCCCTCAATAAACTCCTAATTTACTGCTTATTAATAGTTAGTAAGGTAGTTGTTGTAGTGCCCAAACTGAATGAAATTGTAATCGGTTTGAGAGGGCTGGGATAAACCTTTCTATAAACCGAACAAAATAAAAATTCTGCCATGTATATGCTTTAAACCGATTACTTTGCGTCTACGTCATCACATCAAGAGGTCTGGGGTCTGTGAAACCTGTGGGTTTGGCCTCTGAGGGGGCCCAACTCATAGAATCTGGTCTCTCAACTGAGGTTGTAGAGACCATTCTTCACTCCAGAGCTCCTTCCACAAGGAAACTATATGCCCCGAAATGGAAACTTTTCACTTCTTGGTGTCATGAGTGACAGTTAGATCCAGTCAACTGCCCTATTAGTACAGTGCTAGAGTTCTTACAAGATCGCTTTTCATCTGGGTTGGCCCCATCTACTCTGAAAGTGTATGTTTCAGCTATCTCTGCCTACCATGCCCATGTGGATGGTACCACTGTGGGGAAAAACCTGTTAATGACTCGTTTCCTTCGTGGAGGAAGGAGGCTGAGGCCTGCAACACGCACTAGGGTTCCTGCTTGGGATTTGGCAATTAAAAACTGTTTTCCTTCTTGCCATTTCTTCCCTAAAGAGAGTAGGAGACCTTCAGGCCCTATCTGTATCCCCAACCAGGGATGGTCAAAGCGTTCCTTTACCCTAAGCCAGGTTATATTTCTAAGGGTCTGACCAATATTCCAGAGCTCACTCTACCAGGACTATGGCGGCCTCCAAGGCCTTAATTTCGGGGGTTTCCCTCAAAGAACTTTGCGATGCGGCCGGCTGGTCCTCGCCACTCACATTTGTGAGATATTATGATCTTGACCTGGACTCAGCTCCAGGGTCTTCAGTGCTCATGTCTTAGTGTGCCACAGTTTCACACGGACAGGCATTTTGGAATTACGGTGTTTTGGTATATTGTTCCCAAAGTGTCCTGACGGATGCTGCAGGAGTTCCCTCGAAAGGGAACGTCTCAGGTTATGACTATAACCATAGTTCCCTGAGAAGGGAACGAGACGCTGCGTCACGTTGCCATACTCCCTGCATCCCTGTGATCAATTTGCTTCGGCAATTGAAGCTGAAGCCGGTCTTGCCAGATGTGTATTTATCCTTTCCTGGTCATGACGTCACCCGCCCGTGATGTTCACTCTCGCCATTGGACTAGTTGACAGATGTGCATCAGACACAACCATGCTGGAGGCGTTCCCGAAGTGTCCTGACGGACGCAGCGTCTCGTTCCCTTCTCAGGGAACTATGGTTACAGTCATAACCTGAGACGATTGATGGAAAATGAATCAAGTTCCTATCAAAAATATGAGCGAATGGCACACGTCTATGCAAGTTAATCCAAAATAATCCAAGTTGCTATTCAGCGATTCAGAACAATAACTTATTCACAATCAAATCATACATACTCCAACTATAAGTGAACCATTTCGAATGATTCTAAAGAACGAATAGTTCGCAAATCATTATCACAATCTAATTATTCAACTAGCATTTTAATTACCATAGTAAAAGTAGCAAAAGTGTCTGGAGTAATGAATAAGAGTAAAATGATTCATTTGCTTTCAAAATATGGTAGAGTGAACATTTATACTCAGTTGTAATATTATACTCCTGTATCTACTTAAAGTCAGCTAGAATTATTTACAACCCATTTACTTCCGTAATGAGTAGAAAAATAACTACCATTCAAAAGTTTGGGGTCAGTAAGTTTTTTTTTTTAAAGAAATGAATACTGGACACAATAAATTGATCAAAACTGACAGCAAAGGCATTTATAATGTTACAAAAGATTTCTATTAAAAAAAAAAAAAATGTTGTTCTTTTGAACTTCTTATTCATCAAAGAATCCTGGAAAAAAATGTGTTTCCACAAAAATATGAACTGTTTCAACATTGATAATAATCAGAAATCATCAAATCATCATATTAGAATGATTTCTGAAGGATCATGTGACACTGAAGACTGAAATAATGATGCTGAAAATTCAGCTTTGATCACAGGAATAAATTACATTTCAAATACATTCAAATAGAAAACAGTTCTTTTAAATTGTAATAATATTTCACAATATTACTGTTTTTGCTGTATTTTTATCAAATGAATGTAGCCTTGCTGAGCACAAGAGACTTCTTTCAAAAACAGTATATCCATCGGGACTTGATAGGATTGTGAAATGTGAGAAAAGCCAGACTGAATAAGAATTTGCTAAAAACAAATCATAAACAGCTATTAGCCTACTGGTCAACATTGCCAAAATAACAAATAACACACACACAGCCTACGTGACGTCAACAGAAAAAGAGAGTTGTGTCAGAAGAAGAGAAAATCTGTGTATTGTCATTAAAGATTACAAATGCAAACATGTGTTTTTCCTTTAGGGTACTGTGCACCAGTGAATCATTCAAAACACACCAGGAATGTGTATTAAAAAGTAAACGGTCCATTTTGATTCCAAATTGACTAAAAGGTCAGTAACATCAGAGGAATTGATATCATAGCTGTACATTGGTGCATTAATGTGCATCTATATCACACAAAACCAGTTCCATCAAAGTAACTCTGAGATTGTCAGGTGGTTAGAGAATGCAGCCAGTCATGCTCAGCTGTCCACTGTTCATTGTGCGGCTGCAGCATCTGTTTACAGCTCAGTGGCGGCTCCTGCGCAACGCATCAGGTAGAGTGAATTGGACTTCGGGCAGGATGCGCCTGGCTCAGCCCTGTTCATTAACGCTGCTATATCGGGCTCCAGCTATCAATGCAGGCTCGCAGCGAGCAAAAGGCATCACCGCACGCCTGCTCGCGACTGAAATTACAGCCGCCTCCAACGGCACACCAGAAAAGAACATTAAACCCAGAGAGACGCGCACCAACAGACCGAACTGACAAGTAAATTGTTTCTGAAGCAGCAGGCAGGGGGAATGAAAGGAAGGAAGGTAAACAAGTGAGGAGAGGGAATCATATTGGACAGAAGTGTGAGGCAATAAAGAGGAAAATGGTTGAATAACAGGATGATTTGGGGAGGTATCATCTTGGCTGATGTGAATTAGGGAGAGAAAGACTAGAAACGGAAATACAGAGGGCCAAAGTGAGATTTCGTTGCAGAAGTCGGCCATAATGAATTGTGGGAATAAACTATGCTTTACAGGGAACGTACAATATGCTGCTGCTAGTAATGAAGAAACTGATGACATGCTCACTAAGTTTCCCTAGATAAAACTGTATGAGATGGAAAAAAGGGGTTTTTAAATTAAGTGAAGCTTTAGAGGAATAATTCACCCACACATTAAATATTTGTTTTCATTAACTCTAACTCTAATATTAACTATGTAAACACAAACCCATATGACTTTTTTGTGCTTTTTTCACTATACCATTTACAAGTTTAGGGTAATTTATTTAAGAAATTTGTACTTTTATTCAACAAGGATGCATTAAATTGATCAAAAGTGACAGTTCAGAAATGTATGTCACAAAAGATTTCTAGTTTAAGTAAACTTTGTTCTTTTGAACTTCTTAATCAAAGAATCCTGTAAAAAAGAATTGTTGGTTTAACTTAAAAAAGTAAGTTACCTGGTTGTCTTAAAATTTTGAGTTCATTTAAATTAAAAATTTGAGTTAATACAATGAAGGCAATTGGTTTAAATCAACAGAAACTCAAAATATTATGTTATCTGAACCACATTAATTATTTAAGTTGATTTGACAAAAGAAAAAATGTGATAAATCATGAAAAGATTTTTTTACAGTGTGGAAAAAAATGCGTATCACTGTTTTCACAAAAATATTAAGCAGCACAACTGTTTTCAACATTGATAATAATAAGAAATGTTTCTCGAGCAGCAAATCAGCATATTAGAATGATTTCATAGGATCATGTGACACTGAAGGCTGGAGTAATGATGCTGAAAATTCAGTTTTGCCATCACAGGAATAAATTACATTTTAAAATATATTCAAATAGAAAACTGTTCTTTTAAATTGTAAACATATTTCACAATATTACTGTTTTTGCTGTATTTTATCAAATAAATGCAGCCTTAGTGAGTCCAAAATGGAAAAAAAGCAAAACAGAAGTGGTTCATTTGATTCATTCAATTTGATAATTTTGGAGACCTAGTCCCAATTTCATTTCATTATTGTATATGCAAAAGCCAGACAAAAAAAAAAAAAAAAAAAAAATCATCTTTCAAGTCATGTGGGTTTAGTATAACATGAGCCTAACTGAATAATTTTGGGGTGAACTGTCTCTTTAAATGCTCAGTAGTTTCATGTAGTCTCACACTATTTAATGTATCCGCTTCAATGCCCAATCTCATGATAAAAGGCACATAGGCAGAAGATAGCAGTCGCTCCTGACTGATGTCTGTCGTTTATCTTGAAATCCTCCTTTCGTTTAACATTATTCATCATTCACCTGAAATAGAGAGCCAGTTGATCTGACAATTCCTTGAATGGTGCCCATCACACAAACAGACAGTTCATCATATGACTGAAAAGACAGACGAGACAGGGAAAACACACCAGAGCCACGTGGGAAAAGCACATAAGCCTGCACTGCAAAATATAAGAGTCATGATTTTTTTGTGTGTGCTAGTGCTCCCATAAAAATGACCAGCTTTTTGAAAGTTCAGGTGCAATTAGTAGGCTTATGTGTCTATTCCACATAGCTTGGAAATAACCTGGGAATCCACATCAGCACCTGGGAATAAAAATACAAAACACAAGGCTCATGCACGCTTACCTGGAACCAAAGGACCCTCCGAAAGCTCAGACTGGACAAACTGCAGCAAAGTGAAAATTATGAGGACTGTGGTGCCTGACCATGTGACCTGCATGATTCTTACAAAGATGGCATCCCTGGTCGTCTCCAATATTAATCTGGACAGACAAAGAGAAAAAGAAAGGAATTAAATGGTTGGAACTTCAATTTTTTGGACGAGATAATCGACAATTCAGTGAAACAATGATTATAATTACACATTAGCTACAAAATATACCATAAATAAATAATAGTCAGAATTAGAAAGTGCATTTTGTGGTTCTGAAGACTGAAAGATTAAAATCCCATTTTTTCATGCACCAGACTTATTTGGATCAATGCTCAAGGCTGAAATGAGATCTCATGCCCAGTGGTGCAAAATTAATCTAGTAGTAACTCTGATCAACCAAAATACAACTGCAGATAATAAAATAAAATAAAATTTTATATTAAAAACTTTTTCATTTTTTTAAACAAAACTCTAAAGGTTTTTGCAATATACCTGTACTGAATGGCAATGAATAATAAAATGATATATTAATAAATTACATTTTAATATAATATAATGTATAAATGTATTCTAAAAATAAATAACAATCATATATATATATATATATATATATGCACAACACATGGGTCATTGACAAAGAAAGTTTTTAAAAGTGTAAAAAAACAAAAAAAAAACATAATGGAGATATAATTAATTTTGAAATTAACAGTGTTAACAATGAGATTATGTGGTTTTTAATAATCAATTAACACTTCTTTTGTAATTTATTACGAGATGGACAAAATTTGTCCCCAAAAACATTATTCGTTTTTTAACCAAAATTTCAGTTTTATCGAATGACACTTTTGGTTATACCGAATGACGATATTTTCAAACAATGCTAACAGGCTGCTATCTTGCTAGCTAGCTAGCTAGCAAAAGGACAATCAAACATTTCATATTTAGTACAAGTTTTTAAAATATTACAACATTTTCACTGTTTTATAGCGGTTGTACCGAATGACCTGATGTTTCGGGACATGCGTATGAGCAAATGAAAACATGAATTTTTCAAATAGTTAAGAGAGAGTTAGTTACTTTGTTTCACGACCATGTGGTCCTTTGCAGGTGTCTGAATGATGTCAAATCCTGTCACATGATATTGACCGCATGACTTGATCCAAAATGGTCCCTTTATATTGGTTAATCCGAATGACATCAATGAAATTCATTTTTCCGGACAATTTTATTATAACAAAGCAAAGACTTCTACATATAATTTTAATACCATGTTGCACTATGTTGATATATGATGTTATAAAATCATGTCATAATAAAAAAATATATACGTTTATTACATTTTAAGATATTTTAGTCACAAATAAATTGGCTGTATTGGCCTTTGGACGGTTAAACCGAATGACCTTTTGACACTTCAAAATCTTTAAAATACCTTTACATGTAGCAAAATATAATTAAAACCTTTTGGATTCCATAAAAGATATATAGTTGTACTGCCTTACATACTTTGGACATACTTTTTACATTCTTTATTATTATTAAGGCCTTAATATATATATAAAGACATCTGGTGTAGCAAAGACACACATACACTTCTACTTTTCTAAGACACTTCCTAATTCAGTTTAACCATAATGGCTTGTTTGTGGTAGACACAGTAAGCTTGTTGACTGAAAGGCTTTATTCTACTCTTATCATTGGACGCACAGTAAACATTCTCTCTGTCTCCATTTGGACCATTTCCTGGCCACAGAGCTGAAACCGTAGCGGAGAGCTCTGCTATCTGATTGGAGCAACCGGCCGTCTCATTGTCACACTCGTACCTTATCATCCTTTATTTCCCGTAGTGTTCTGGCAGCCTGATTGAATTATTGTGCCTAACAATTGCATAATTTGCATGCCATGATGACAGACGCATTCGCTACAAACCGGACGATTGAGTGAGAGTTGCATTTATTTTCTGCTCTTGGCTTTTTCCTCACTCCCTCATTCATAAAACACTCAGGTCCCCTTCCTCCAAGTATTCTGTGGTGGACACAGGAGGGTCGGATTGAATTCTTCCAGATAATTGTGTCAGATAGGCAGCCAAAAGCGTCTTTCACAAGCGATCAGATAAACACCCAATTACCAGCGGTGAGATGCCACTGTCGGCCGGGCAGAGGAGGTGCGCCGCACCAAGATGGCCTCCTCACCTGACACAATGGATTTAGGCAGAGGAGACAGCTGAGAGTAATTATTCAATTCTGTTGATTAATGAATACAACCATTGAAGATAATGGAAGATTTATGTGTAGCACCTCCCCTTTCCAAATTAAATGCACATGGATTGAGCCAATCAGCGGCCAACAGACCAGAGTCTAAAAAATTCGTTTTCTACCCTATTTTCTTCAGTTTATCTTTGCAAACATGAGCAAGAATTGCATTTATAGTATGCAAAATGTAAACATCAGAATGCAAGGTGTTTCAGAAGGTGAAATCAGAAATGTTTCAAAGAAAGATGCAGTGTCAGATTCCAACCTGAATGAGGGTATGTTTACAGGACAACGATGTACTAAAAATGGAAAAGTATTTACTTTGCGTTTTTCGTGTGCAGATGACGGCGTTGTCAAAACGATTCCCTGCTCACACAGATCCGCGAAAACAACTATAAATGCTGTATTCTGCTGCCAGTTTAGTTTATTTTGCTATCCTCACTTACATAAATGAACTATAGTGTCCTGCACCCACTAGTAAAAATATAAAAAATGTCTGAATAATTTTTGGTTTTACTGTATATATATATATTACACTATATTGCCAAAAGTTTCAGGACACTTGCCTTTACATGCACATAAACTTTAATGACATCCCATTCTTAAGCTGTAGGGTTTAGTATGGAGTTGGCCCACCCTTTGCAGCTATAAAAGCCTCAACTCTTCTGGGAAGGCTTTCCACAAGGTTTAGGAGTGTGTTTATGGGAATTTTTGACCATTCCTCTAGAAGTGCATTTGTGAGGTCAAGCACTGATGTTGGCGAGAAGGCCTGGCTCGCAGTCTCCGCTCTAATTCATCCTAAAGGTGTTCTATCGGGTTGAGGTCAGGACTCTGTGCAGGCCAGTCAAGTTCCTCCACACCAAACTCGTTTATCCATGTCTTTATGGACCTTGCTTTGTGCACTAGTGCGCAGTCATGTTGGAACAGGACCAAAATGTCTTGGTATGCTGAAGCATTAAGAGTTCCTTTTACTGGAACTAAGGGGCCAAGCCCAACCCCTGAAAAACACCCCACACCATAATCCCCCCTCCACCAAACTTTACACTTGGCACAATGCAGTCAGGCAAGTACCGTTCTCCTGGCAACTGCTAAACCCAGACTCATCCATCGGATTGCCAGACAGAGAAGCGTGATTTGTCACTTCAGAAAACACGTCTCCACTGCTCTAGAGTCCAGTGGTGGCGTGCTTTACATCACTGCATCCAACGCTTTGCATTGCACTTGGTGATGTAAGGCTTGGATGCAGCTGCTCGGCCATGGAAACCCATTCCGTGAAGCTCTCTACGCACTGTTCTTGAGCTAATCTGAAGGCCACACGAAGTTTGGAGGTCTGTAGCTATTGACTCTGCAGAAAGTTGGCGACTTCTGCGCACTGTGCGCCTCAGCATGCGCTGACCCCACTCTGTGATTTTACGTGGCCTACCACTTCGTGGCTGACTTGCTGTTGTTCCCAATTGCTTCCACTTTGTTATGATACCACTAACAGTTGACCGTGGAATATTTAGAAGTGAGGAAATTTCACAAATTGACTTATTGCACAGGTGGCAACCTATCACGGTACCACGCTTGAATTCACTGAGCTCCTGAGAGGGACCCATTCTTTCACAAATGTAGAAGCAGTCTGCATGCCTAGGTGCCTGATTTTATACACCTGTGGCCATGGAAGTGATTGGAACACCTGAATTCAATGATTTGGAGGAGTGTCCAAATACTTTTGGCAATATAGTGTGTGTGTGTGTGTGTGTGTGTGTGTGTGTGTGTGTATTTATGTATGTATGTATATTGAACCATGAACCTTTCATTTAACCCAGAATGTTCAAAATAGAGCACAATATTACTCAGAATATCCTGTTTGTCTCATCATGACAACAACCCTGTTACACATTGTATCGGCATTATAATAGTCACTGGAATCGGCCATTAAAGAATCCTTATCTGTCAATCACTAGTCCACAACCAGGCCAAAACCATACTGACTCACTGTAAAACTCTGTGCTCAAATTGAAAAAAAAAACAGAGAAATGTACAACAACAAAAAAGATGAAGACATTTCAATTTCCACAACAAGTGCTTTCTGAGGGAAAATGCATGTCTTTTGGTGTTCCCGTCTCTTTTCTTCTTCTGCTTTTGGAGTTTCTTTTGTTGCGTTGGGCGACGTGAACAAAGTCAAACACCCATCCCGACCCTTCATGTACTGTTTTGAGGTTTGGCAGACACTGACTAAACTGTCATTTCCTTTACACACTGCTTTCATTTCGAACATGACATGACACCATTTCCACATGAATAGGTCTCCTCACATCTCACGAGGGGCGTCTGGCGTGTTAAAGGTGGAGGCATATAGCAGGTAAATTATTGCAGGAAAGTGTTCAGAGGGCTCCGAGAAATCAAATGCACTTCAAATTACCTCTGACAACACCCACTGTTCCTTTCAGCTTAATCTCTTGCCTTTCATCTTCCAATTTCTGCCTTTGGAGCTCCCCGTAACTTCAGCCCGGGGAGCCAGATGCTACGAGAGCTGGGGAGGGGAAGGAAAGAGAGACAGAGACAGGAAACAAAGAACAAAGAAAGATAAGGAAGAGATGGGCAGGAGGCTGATATTGCGTCGCACAATGGTGTGCGATTGTTAGGCTAAAGAAAAACCAAAATCATCCTATTTTTTTCATGGTCCAAATGGGAAGGCTGAATGATTTGGGCAAGAAAACAGAGATGCACAATATCACTATCATTAACGTTATCTTTGACCAACGCTGACTTTTCCCCATAGACCACCAGGCCTACTGGGAAGGTGGCTAGTGGTTCAATTAGCCAGACCAGGACCCTTTTTTTTTTTTAAAGGGAATAATGCAATGCGCCGACAGGAGTATGCAATGGCTGTGCAAGCCATAAGGAGAAGAGCATTCTACAATCGCACGCTTACGTATTCATCCCCTGTTCATGCTCTAGAGCTACATTGTGCACTATCTGGATGATGCAGATGCCGTCCCCCGGGACTACAGCCAGGACAGTGAGTAAACACATATTCGCCTATTGTTCATGATTTCCAGGCATTTCACAAAACCTCCAGCACTGCATTTCCACTGGCCATTCCTCCTCCTGGTTCATTAATTTGAAAGCATTCTGTGTGGATTGTGCACTATTTAATCACATACTGGAGCCACGGCCTAGAGGTAAATACGAACACTCCAAGACAACCAAGGATGGGCACTTTAATTGAGAAGGCTTTTAATATTACTGAATTTGAATTGAGATATTCAGGATAAAGGATTGTATGCATTTTAAAAGCAAAATCTGTCATTTCTGCACCATCACCAAACAGAGTTGAAAAAAAAAAAATCAACATTGGTTTTCCAAACACTCCCTCCCTAATTGTCAGCCAAACAGATAGTCCCACCCCAAATTCACAGCACTGGTTGAGTCAATGTTGCTTTGGGGTCAGAAAAACATTAAAGGGTTAGTTCACCCAAAAATTAAAATTCTGTCATTAATTACTCACCCTCAGGTCGTTTCAAACCCATAAGACTTCCATTCATCTTCAGAACACAATTGAAGATCTTTTTGATGAAATCTGAGAGATTTCTGTCCCTCCATTGACAGCAACTACCACTTTCTAGGCCCAGAAAGGTAGTAAAATTAAAATAGTCCATGTGACTCCAGTGGTTCAACCTCAATTTTATGAAGCGACGCGAGTGCTTTGTTTGCGCAAAAAAAAACATAATTTACCACCAAGTTATTTACCACTACTAAAAACAATTTTTACAAAATATAAGGAGTGGTTAATTATGATTTCAATTTTTTTTAACTTTAGTTAGTGTGTAATGTTAGAGCATAAATAACATCTGCTCAAAGTTCAATGCAAAGGGAGATATTTTCTTGTAAAGAATTCTCTAAGGACTACAACAAACGGCTACAACGAGCTTCTTCCTGGGTTACTGACATCACTAACCCTAAAATTTACATAAACCCTGCCCCTGGGAACACGCAACAAAGGCGGTGAGGCCATGTTTGGCTGCTTTAGAGAAGAGGAAGAGTTGTTGTCGTAAAGAGTTGTTGCCATGCCGTCATTTTATGTCGGACTGCTTCACAAATGAGGGTCAATTAAACGCTTGATTTGCACAAAAGATTAACATGACGGCACATGCTAGTCGATAAGTTGAATCAACTCCACAGCAACTACATAAATTTATCCACTAACCGTTCAGAAACGTCCAGATGCATTTTAAAAGTTGTAACTTCTTCCTGAGTCTCTCCATCAGTGTCAGACTCCAGTTTAAACAATGTATGGTTGAACACGTTACTGACAATCGTCATTTTGGCTGTGTGAGATTCTCCAGCTTTGTTGTTGTTGAGCGACTGAAGCTGTTAAAGCTCCGCCCTCTTCTGGAAAGGGAGCCGGGAGCAGCAGCTCTTTTGCATTTAAAAGAAAACACAAAAACAGTGTGTTTTTGCTCACACCCAAATAGGGGCAAATTTGACAAGCTATAATAAATAATCTTTGGGGTATTTTGAGCTGAAACTTCACAGACACATTCTGGAGACACCAGAGAATTATATTACATCTTGTAAAAGGGGAATTATAGGTCCCCTTTAATTGAAAGAAGTTTGAAAGAGATAGTTGCGTAGGCTGTCAATGGAGGGACAGAAAGCTCTCAGATTTCATTAATAATATCATCATTTGTGTTCTGAAGATGAATGAAAGTCTTACGGGTTTGGAATGACATGAGGGTGAGTAATTAATAAAAGAAATTTCATTTTGGGGTGAACTATCCCTTAAAGTAGGCTTACAAGATGGAAACCTATACAAAACCCATACATACTTCTTACAAAGACTATGCTGAAATTCAGTAAATTCCTGTTTGGTGTGGCCAGTTCAATTTAAAGTAACATAAATAAATTCACAGGGTGCCAATTCTTAATTTTTCCCAACCCTGAAACGAGCAACATGGGTCATTCACTATTTGATGTTTCATATCCTCTCCCAACTATAGTATAACTTATTTTCTAATGTATTTAATTAGTAAGATCTGTAACATCGATTAGTATATCTGAAAAGCTAGAAGTGCTACGATGCAGTAAAACCCTTAAACAAGACGCTGGCATTAAATTTCCATGCACACTTCTCAATAAGCCTTCTGAATAAATATCAAACTGTTCGAACAAACACAATTTCATGCTCAGACATTCAGCCTTTCGATTATTGTAATCCGTTATCAGCATGTGAGGCCGGTGAAGCTCGCGCCTCAGTGTGCGGCTCGCGGGGCATGAAGATGAGTTTGAAGGTGGGGGGAGAAGCTTCTGCACTAGAGGTGCTGAATCATGTGCCACAACTAGTCTTGTGGCAAAATTGCTCCTCAAAAAGCCTCCTGAACTGTTGAATAGACGAATTCGGATAGCGTGCTTCATTACATACTACAAACAGACCGTCGGTATCCATTGTGGAAGCGCAGTCAAGTGAAAAAGCAATGGAAAGGGAAAGAATGAGGCTTTGCTGCAGAAGTGAGGACAATCTCCTTAAGTGACTGCTCAGCTGTTTTGCAGAGTCAATGTCATGTTTGTTATGGATAGCGCCGTTCGGCTTCCTCCACGCTGCTCCGCCCTCGTAAAGATGACAGACAGGGTTTAAACGTCCTGTGTTTACAGTGCATTAATATTTCTGCCACTTCATTACAATAAAAGGATTAACCTGCAGCTTCGCCTTGCAGGAACGCCACACCGCCTCTTCCTCTTAGTGTATATTACCTCCTGTCGGCCAGCAGGAGAGCACACACTAATCATGATGTGCTTGCACATGCTATGCGAACACACACACACACACACACACACACACACACTCATTCTCATTCTCGAGCACCCATTTCTCACGCTCTCGCAGGACCGTGCAGAGAAAGATGGAAGAAGGGTAATGTGCTATGAATCTTGAGTGCAACCTAACACGGTGACAGGCCTTTGCTTACAAAACCAAGGTCGGAGATGTCAACCAAGCTGAGGGAGTTTTAACTAAGGTTCGAACTATGGAAATATTTTAGTGTTTTTTTGCTAAGGCAAGCATTTACTCTTGTTGCTCGAACTAAGGATGTAACTGTTACAGACGAGAATGGCAGCTCATATTGTGCTACATGTTTGGAGAAGGTATCCTATTGTTTAAGCAACCAGACTTGTCGCTTTACTTTTATTCAGCAAGAATGCATTAAAGGATTAGTTCAATTCTGAATGAAAATTTCCTGATAATTTACTCACCCCCATGTCATCCAAGATGTTCATGTCTTTCTTTCTTCAGTTAAAAAGCAATTAAGGTTTTTGAGGAAAACATTCCAGGATTTTTCTCCATATAGTGGACTTCAATGGCTACCAACGGGTTGAAGGTCAAAAATTGCAGTTTCAGTGCAGCTTCAAAGGGCTCTACACGGTCCCAAACGAGGAATTTGGACCTTCAACCCAGTGAACCCCACTGAAGTCCACTATATGGAGAAAAATCCAGGAATGAGTAAGGGTTTTGAAAACATTATCCATATAAAACCATAATTTACAGACAAAGCATTATGAAATCATTTACTTATGGCTTGTGATGCAGCTGCTGTCAGATCCAATACAGTTGTCTGCTTCATCTGTCAACAAAAGTTTCTTTCCTAACCTTCCATTACACTGTGCCTCATTTACAAAACAAAATGCTCCGAACAAACATAATCTTCGACACGATCTGGGATGCCATTAAAATAAACCATCAGCTTGTTCCGATGCTGGGATTCTTCTGAAGTCGGTACGGAAACACAATAGAGCTGTTTAAACAAGCAAACGTTCTTTCGCTCTTCCATTTGTCCTGTTGTCGGCAGGCTCAAGTGTGTGGATTATGTCAAAAAGTGAATGAGCATCTGTATACTGTATCAGTGTAGACAGCATCAGTGATTATGATGGGTTCTATTTTCGTTTGACATGACGCTCTCATCCAGTGTAGGAAAACATCAGCCGTTAAGCGACTGGCTGTCAGTGGGCGGGGCCTATGTTTTGATTATGTAAAATTATTTGTCGAAGTCTTGCTCTAGAGGCAGTCATATGCAAATGTGTGTTCCCGTGTGACATCACAGGTCACCCAATATCAAAACAAGCCGTTTTTGAAGCTTAATTAAAGAAATGATTTGTTTATAATGAGGAGGACGTTTTAAGCTATGAAACTTGCAGAATGTTTTAATGGTTTATATGTCAAAAGATCAAGTCAAATTTGATTTCTCATGTCATGACACCTTTAAATTTCTCAAAATCCACAGTCAAAATGTGTATATTGTTTAAAAAAAAAACGATTCCAAATAAACGCTGTTTCTTCTTTTTTTACTGTTTAATTGATGAAGGGTGTAAAAAATGCATGAACTTAGATTGCTAGCTAACTGCGTATGTTAACGTTTGGAACAAAGGGCAGAAAGCATTTACAACATGACAAAGATTCAGCTCCATTTTTCAAAATTATAATTGTTTCAGATGCAGATGTTTAAATCTTGATTCAGCTTTTTCATCGCAGGAATACATTTTATTTTATAATAATATAATTATAATAATATTTCACAGTATTATTGTTTTAACTGTATTTTTGATCAAATAAATGTGGCTTTGATGAGCATAAGAGACTTCTTTCAAAAACATTAATGAAAAAACAATTACTGACCCCTAAATTTTTGAACGGTAGTGTATATTATGTTTATTTCTGAATTTATTACCTTTATTTTAGGGATGCACAGTATAGAGCTCCGGATGTCATGTGACCCATTCCGTTTACACCACCATGCTGGCAGGCAAAAAACATAGGCCTGTACACAGCAAAACTTAATAGATTAAACATAACAGATCCCTATAATGCCCCTGGGGTGCTTTTAACGTGTATCGATAAAGGAACGAATAGCTTTTCTGACCTGTAGTATCCTGATATCTACAACTGCATCATCAACTTTCCCTCGTTCTACTCCGGAGACTCTTTAAAAGCCTACAAAAGCCTGGAGGGGTACAAATGGATGCAATCTAATTTTGTGATGAATATTCAACTTTGGAGTCTGCCGGCTAAAACCTGCTTCATCATCATTGGAAGGGTAAGTCAACTGTGTTGTTAGGTAACGTAATCGGCCTTAGCTTTGTAGGTAGCCAGCATAGCTATATCACTGTGAATACAGTAGACATCATAAATGTCATTAAAATCTTAACCAGTTTAATCCCAAATTTTTCCAATTATTTTTTGAAATTTTTATGGAGAAGTGTGTGAAAAATTGTGTTTTATGTTCGGTCACAGTTGTGACTGGAGGGATAATGTGAAAATTTTTATATAGCCTATATCAGCCCAGTTATTTAACACATTTTAAACTCTTTCATGTCATTTTAGGGTTACTATTAAACATAAAAACCCTTATACAACACTTATAGGAAAACTGAGATAAAAGACAAAAAAATAAATAAATTTGTTGTTTTGTTTTGTTGTGTTGGTTAGCACATTTTATTGCAGTGAACCATTTCAGGCATCTATCGGGATCCTTAGGAATATGATAAAATGATTTCCCCCTTTGCTTTCCCCCGCCCGTTCTGGCATCCTGGCGCACAGCAGCTGTCCACCATGTTAAAATAGTAAGGTTTGTAAGGTCTAAAGAGTCTGGTTTTAAATTATTGTTCGCCCACTATCAATACCAATGCTACAGCCGCTCTCCTGATGGCCTGCCAAAATGGCAGAGTTTAGATTGTGTGACGTCAACCTCCGGAGCGCTATATCAGGGGCCGTATTCACAAAACATTTTATCTTACCACTAAGAGTTCTCCTAAATAGCAGTAAAAGTTCTTAGCTAAGAGTTTTCTCTTAAAACCTATTCACAAAGCTGCTGAGACAAACTTTTACTAAGGAATAGACAGAAGTCTTAAGCTAAGTGTAAGGGCGGGGTTGACCTCGTTGCTATGGATGATGTCAACACGCTTACTAACTATGCCCACAGTGATTGGCTGATGGGGGAGGAGTCTCTGTCAGCGATATAATCATAGAAATATTGTAGAACGAGATATCATGTTTCCATATTCAAATAAAGGTTTTAAAATACAAATGTTGCCATATTCAAAGAAAGATTTTTTTTAATAAAAAAATGTTGCCGTATTGAAATAAAGATTTTAGCACTAAAATGCTTTGTGAAATACTCTTAAAGCAAAAATTAAATTTAGGACTGACACGCCCATTATTTTTAAGAGTTTCTCTGCAAGTTAGGAGCTACTTTTAGCCTTAAGATGTTTTGTGAATACGGCCCCAGTACTATTGCAGTTATTAGCCTATTAATATTATGAATATTAATAATAATTGACATGGTACCAATACACTCATATAATTAATATCAATTAATATTAATAAAAATAAATAATAAAACTGTTACATGTAAACTTTAGCAAATCTCCAAAGGAATATCCATTTTTTATACTGTACATTATTTATTTGTATCATTTAAAACTGTTTTTTGGTTTTTTAATTGTAATTTTTATATACAAACTAGTACAGAATTTTAACATCAGCCATTAATCATCTTTCGCAATATGAAAACAAATATTGGCTTTTTAAAATCAGTGCATCCATACTTTCTTTAGTAAAGAGTAGACAGAAATGACATTCAAACCTCTTAGTCAACAGCTCTTATGGCATAAGCACGTACACTACCCACTGCACCACAGCTCCAACAACACAGTATTACATTTTATTTCACTCCACAATCTTTAGAAATGGAAATATGAATCACAAGCTGTTTTTGCATTGCCCGAAATCGATTATGAACCGGATAAACTACCAGCCTCTTCATATATATATTTATAGCACATACAATAACATAATTTATTCAAAAAATTCTTATTCTTAAGCCTGGTTAACAAGACATGCTGGTTATCCCTGGTGGAACCGTTTGGGGAAATTACATTTAAGACACGACGGCGTCTGTGCATGCAAGCCTCTTATTAGAAGCTGCAGGCCGAGCCAAAATTACGATTAATTTTCTACAAAAGCAACAGAGCGTTCCTGGCCGACGAGGAGGCAGACAGGCCCGGTCACCGAAGGGACCGAATGCAGTTATCCGTCATTTGGTCTGCAGGATCGTGGAGAAATTAAAAGCTGATTATATCCTGCGGGGAGAAGAGGAAGACCGTGGGCCCCCTGGTCCGCGAGCTAAATTTGATGAATTAGTCCCAACTGTCTGCCAAGAAGAAGGAGGGGGAGAAACATGACAGAGTTAAGAGCCGTCCTCCATCAAGACAGATGCTACTGGACAATTCATTTGACTAAAAGCTCCAGGAACAACATTTCATGCTATTCCGAAACTTTAAAGCCTTTGAAATGTTTATAAATGACTTTTGATTTATGGCTGTAAGTCAGAGAGACATATTTGTGATCCACAATGAAGCCAAACCAATAATTTGACGCTATCACTGATATAATGAGCTATAGACAGATGCATTGTGGGACAGACGACCTTCAAAAGCGGCATTCACTACAGCACACATGCTTATCTTGATGTAGGACACGTGTGTGATCCTTCAACTGAAAGGAGGTTTTTCACAATACTGCTCAATTCGAAGGTGTCTGCGCCGCTCAGGCTGAGAGCAGGTCTCATTTGGAAGACGCCCGGGCTCTATTTGCCCGTTCTGATTGGATCAGCAGGAGAAAGAACAAAGAACGCTCAGCTTTCTATTGTGCCTCTTTGTATCCCAGATGTCAGAAGTCCAGTGTGCAAACAATAAAGCTTCTGCCACAGTGACTACAGCAGTCATTATCCTGAGCAAGGATCGCTGGTTTTGCCCTACTGCAATCATAACTCTAATTAAGAGCGATGCTTTGTAAGCACAGAGGTTGCACGATGTTAATTACCAGAGTACTGCGCTGCGAACACATCCCTAAATGCCACTTGTCATTGTTCTGCACTGGTACTTGTCACAGTCCCGCCACAAAAACACTCGGGACGTCTCAGGCACGCTGACGCTCACCGGAGGATGACATGTTATGATTTAAAACAACTGACTGTCACTAAAAATATATACAGTTTAATTTGCATACAAGGCGATGCTGACTTGTTAACTCTCGTTGACAGAGTTGATATAAAGTTCACTATGAGGTGCACGAAATGCCAGGAATCATCCAGAAAATATTTTTAAAATAGTAACCAGTTTGTGTAAGAAACAGTTCTTGATTCTGTAAGATTTGCTTCTGAAAGTTTCCTCTGACTTCATGGAACATAAGAATAGAAAAAATAAGAAATATGAACAGAAACCCACGAAAGCGCACTAAGATTTGTTTGTTTCCAATTAGTGATTCAATGCAAATCTTAAGCTAATATTATGCACTGCTGCATAATCAAAAGTTTAAGGTCAGTAAGTTTTTTGCAAGATATTAAGACATTTATAATATTACATTATATAAATAAAAATATATAAATGTTTTAAATAAATGCTGTTCTTTTGAACTTTTTATTCATCAAAGAATCCTAAAATGTATTATGTTTTCCCAAAAAAAAAAAAATAAGCAGCATGTTTTCAACGCTTCTTGAGCATCAAATCGCAGCAAATCAGCATATTAAAATTATTTCTGAAGGTTCATGTGACACTGAAGACTGGTGATGCTGAAAATTCAGCTTTGATATATTAAGTTAGAAAATACACTCAAATACATCCTTATTCACATTACTTAAACTCATGTAACTACATGAACTTAATTTAACTGAGTTGTTTCTACTAAAAATGAGTATTGTCAGCTTAAGTGTTTGTTCAGTCAACTTTACATGCTGAGTGAAACGCACAAATTAATGTTGACATAACTAACTGGGCAGTGGATCCATAGTTCCCAGCATGCTTTGCAGGGGACAGCAATAGGGGAGTAACCCTGCATCCCCAGTGTGCATACTATTCACCCTATCCGCCCTAAATAGTATTGAATATTACTAATGTCACATACTATTTAGGATGGATTGTATAGACATTGAGACGCAAGTTAAATTTATGGATTAAAGTGTTATTTTATGTGTTTTTCAATAAAGCGAAAGATGTTGTTAGTTTATGTTAGTGTTTAATGTTAAATTATGTTGGGCATTTAGAGGAGTTTCGGTAATGTTTTTGAATTTTGTGGTTACCATTATGCAGAAAAGCAGTGCATTTTGTAGAGCAAATACTTAATTTATTAGGTAAATTAAGTCAATAAATGTGTTCACCTTACGTAATAAACATAACATTATTAAGTAAATTGCACATATAAATATTATGTAACAGTGACAAATTCAAATGATTTGTGTTTACTCAAAGAAATTTTGTCAGCTTTACTTAAATTTCTTTTGTTCATACAACTAAATTGTAATTTAATTCACTCTGTCTTTCAACAGCGTTTCTCAGAAATCTCTTACTGCACCTTTAACTCTGTGCTGCTGAAATACAAAACACTCAGACAAGACTATAAAGAAATAGCTCACAAAAAAAAAAACAATTCAAAATGAAAAACTTCAATGAAACTGAAGGATTTCCCATTAAATTGAATGGGGATGGATGGGTTTCAGCTCTAAAAAGCACGGTAAAAGTAGTCTATATGACAATATTTTAAGTCTTCTGACGTGATTCAAAAGCTTTGCAAACACCTGAAGACCTGAATTATAGTGCATGAGTCATATGGACTACCTTCATGGTGTTTCTATAGAGCTTTTTTGTCCTTTTTGAAAACGGACATTATGCAAAATGTCTCCTTTTGTGTTTCACTGAAGAAAGAAAGTCATACAAGTTTAAAAAGACATGAGGGTGAGTAGATGATGACAGAATACTTTAGTAATTTAACACCCAGTCTGTACAGTCTTTGGTTGACTGTCAATTTTGCTTAATTGCCAGAGCTGAACCCCGTGCCCTGACAGCAGAACCATTTCTTAATCCTAAGGGAAATGTCACAGTAAACATCAGCTCAGCCCCGACAATTAAACATATCGTACATACACCATAATTACCACAGATAGAGTGATTCGCTAATCTCCTGAAATGAATTTGCCGGATTATTCACAAATAAATGACATCACACTATCAGTATCAGTAAGCAGTATCACACAAGCTTAATTAAAGCTAATGCATTTTAATAACACCAGATATTTAGATTACACCTCCCATAAGCCTCAGCTAATTAGAAAGCTGAGGTACAGTTGACAAACATACAATTATTTTAGCAGCTATAGACTAATAGAGAACAGAACAGTTTTGGTTATATTTACTTTGAGTTTTGGCTTCAAAAAATGTGATATCCATGTTTAAAAAAACCCATTCAGGCAGCTTGCAAACAGCTTGAAACATCTCAACAGCCCTTTCCTAAATTAAACACTCTCTATCAGTGTTGCATCCTCATTAAAAGCACCTGAGAGAGGAAGAGGGTACTTGCCATTCTAGTCTCCCACATAATCGTTCCTGACGAGCAATAATACAAAAGGAAAACAACAGCCTGATTTGCATATCTGCGTTTATAAACAAAGCCCGCAGTCACACCTGAACTCTTGCTATTTCGCTCCAAGGGCAACATTAACTTTCCGCTGATGTTCACTGATGGTATATTATCATAAATTGGCTTATTAGTTGCAGGTTATTGAGCCAAGATAGTGTGTAACTTGCCGCATTTGTGTGGGAAATGAATCACGTCTTAATGCGCTTTCGAGATTCGAAGATTCCGCCCGTGGATGTGACTGCTTTTTTGAGAAGGCCATGAAAAACTGGACTAAAATGAAAAGCTAGAAGTCAAGAGAGGGCAATAAAAATTGTGGATTTCAAGTCATTCTCTATTGTATATTTAAATTATTTGTATGAAATCCTGGTCTTTCATGTATGGCTGTGTGGTTTTTAGAAATAGAGCGCTCAAGGCGCTGCTGATAATAATAAGAGTTGTATGAGGTTACACTGCAAGGTTTGGGTCACAGAGCAGGTCCAAGAAAACCAAATTAGTATGGAAAAAGAGATCTGGGAGCAAGGGTCAAGGATATTTGAGCCTACACATGCACTTTTTTCCTCTTTTTGAGATCATTTGTTGTACATAATTCATGTAGAGAGAGTCTAGGTGGCTTGGAATAAAAACTGCGGGTGAAGTGTGAACAGCATTTCAAGACAACTGATACAAAATATCTATGAATTTATTACATGATCTGAATCAAAAAGGTGGCTTGAAAACTGAAAAGAAAATGAAAATTCTGTCAGGATTTCTTCACCCTCAGGTCGTTCCAAACTTTTCTTTCTTCTGTAGAACACAAAATGATATCGAATACACTCTTTAAAATAAAGGTTCCAAAAGGGGTGATGCTATAAAAGAACCATTTTGGTTCCCCAAAAAACCTTTTAGTGAACATTTCTTGAAAGAACCATTTTCTTCTTAGTGTAAAGAACATTTAAATTTTTTTCTACTGGCCCGGTCGGGCCAGTGGTTCAAATTTTTACTTGCCCCGCCAAAATTTTCACTGGCCCCACAACAAAAAATGAATAAAAGTAAAAGACAAGAAAATGGGCCTATAAAATAAGCATGGTGTTTTCGTTGTCTTTGTTACATTTAACCTTAATAAATAGGGTTATGACACCAAAAGCTACTAGATTAACTCACTTAAATGTTAAACATTGTTATACAAATAAACAGTAAGTAATAAAATAGTAACAAATAATCAAATTACGAGTAATAGCACAAATAAATACAACAGAACAAACAATTGAAATAAGCGGTGCTTTTCAAGTTTTTTGTGTAGGTTTAAACAGGAGATTTTCAGGTACAGAAATTGTAATCTAATATTCAACTATATAGCTATAGATTAAACTTTATAAAAGCTAATCAGTCAAGAGCAGTTACAGATGCATAAAAATGTTTTTAATGTTGAAAATATAAAACGTTAAATACTGTTATTTGAAATTATTAAAAAAATGAAGACACTTTAAATGTGAAATTAAACCTGCCAGTAGGTGGCAGCAAGTCCCTGTTAATGAGCGAGTCATTGAGATTCAACAGATTCATTCAAACGGCTGATTCATTCAGGAAGTGTTGCTCAGAGATGCAAAACTGGACTTTGGAACTATTTTCGTTGGTGAAATAGAGCGAAACAAGCGATTTGGTGTCTAAAATGTAAGTTACTTGATGTTAAGTTCTTGTTCATTAAACTGTACGCTGAATAAAATCAATATCACATTTGTAAACATGCTGATATTTGGAGAAAAACGGTGCTCTGTGTAATATTGTTTAACTATATTAAATGATATAAATATAAAAGATCCCCTTTTAGTCCCCCAAAAGGTGTTCCTAGAACTAAAATCGTTCCAAGTTCCTGCGGTGTAAACACGTCAAAAAGCAGCTACTTCTGCAAATAGTTATAGGAACTATGAAAACGCGTATTGAACCATCAATGATACTAAAGAACCTATATTTTTAAGAGTGTACTAGTGTTGTCAAAAGTACCGACTTTGATACCATACCACTCAACCACGTGCCTGTTACAACAGAAATTTTAAAAATGTGACGCTTTGAGCGCTGTTGAGCAGATTCATAAACACCTCTGATTGGCCATTGTGTTCACACGCTCATCAGATGTGTCTGTGATTGGCTACAATGATCAACACTTCAAAAACATGTTGAAAATAGTCAGCAGTGACGCTCTTCAACGAGCGCTTACACAGATACACACAGGATTGTTTGAAAGCAGACGTCTATCAGCGGACCGGTCAAATGCTACCGCTCCCGTGCTACCGCTCTAAATGCTTCAAACGCTCCCGTGCGTTGATCATGGTAGCCAATGACAGACAGACCACAGATCACAGACATATCTGTTGAGCGAGTGAACACAATGGCCAATCAGGTGTTTACGAATCCACTCAACAGCGCTCAAAGCGTCACATTTTTAAAATTTCAGTATCGACTGGGTATCGTAGTCAGTACTTTTGACAACACTAGAGTGTA